>NC_042965.1:29897263-30230901 GCF_901001165.1 Salmo trutta
CTGACTTTCTATTGAACTGTCACCTGATCTGAGCAGATATCGTGTGTGTGTGTGTGTGTGTCTGTGTGTGGTCTTTGGGGCCCCAGGGC
Source organism: Salmo trutta (assembly GCF_901001165.1). Taxonomy (NCBI): domain Eukaryota; kingdom Metazoa; phylum Chordata; class Actinopteri; order Salmoniformes; family Salmonidae; genus Salmo; species Salmo trutta. The sequence goes on from NC_042965.1 coordinate 29,897,353, forward strand.
CTTAGCAGAGAGGGGTGAGTGCAGGACAGGAATTTACTCTTTTAGAACACGTGTACCCACACAGACAAATGCACACGCACACCATCACGCACACACAGACTCACACACACACACACAGCCACACACACACAGTCTCACTTTTACTGATGAGGACAACCCGATATGGTTCAGAGGGGAGTGTAACATGGCACTGGGGAGCGTAACAAGGCACCCTCTTCACGGCACATTCACTGGTCATTGCACTGGGCCCTTTGTCTCATACAGAACAATGTGGCCAGTCCTTTTGTTAGGGGAAAGTTGAGGACATCCCTGACTTGATATTAACATATGTTTGGGGTTCCATTTCATTCCATAGAGACTTGTGTGATGGTAATAGCAGTGTTCACTTTCTCAGAAACAGTGTACTGCTAGAATGAGGAGAGGATGGCTGGTGCAGGGTGCAGTCAGAGGGAAGTGTATTCTAAAGGACCAGGCCGTATTCGATCCTCTGGAGATGTCTGGGTGAAGCAGGTTCTTTTCACTAACCCCTTAGTGAAATAGAACAATCAAGGGCGTAGGAGTAACAAAAAACCACTTGGTGGAGTCTAATGCTCAATTTGTATCAAATCTGTCTTCATTATCTGACGTTTTGTATTCTGATATACCGCTTGTGTGTTGGCCGACACCAGCTCCCTTTGGTGTACAATTAATTTGGGAACAACTAAAAGAGGTGGACAAATATAAGCTGCTGCAGTGCGCTACAGCCCCTAAACTCAACTCACTGAACAAGGCGTGTACTGTAGACTAACACTGAAGACCAGAAGCAACATACCGGTAATCACAATTTTGAAGTCAATCCCCAACCAGAAAAGTAGGTGGTGAAGACATGATAGGCTACATGGGATGAACCTCCAGTCATTGAACTCCCAGCTCAACAGAAGTAGAATCTGGGATACAAAGTATGCAGATAGGAGTCCTTCTCTGTTAATTGTCACCTAAAGGGTCGGGTGGCATCAACAGCTACTCTGCCATTTATTAATGGCCATTTAATTATATTCAGAACATTGTCTGGTGCCCTGGATGCAGTGGACTGCTGGTAGCAGTAGGCATTTTCAATTGGCAGCTGGTTTCATTGACCTTAAAGATGAAGTCCCCATAAATGGCCATCAATCAGATGAGATGAGCAAACTAAAACTGTTAATGATGGCTAGGGGTCCTTTCCCTAATTCTAGTCTTGGCAGCATGCTACCATAATGATGATAGGATTGATCCTGCCAATGCAACAGGACTAGATTAGCAATTAAGAGCCATCAGAGCCCAACTTTACTGTGATTAGAAACCATTTACAAACACACTGTGTCAGACATCATGCATGTGTAGCACTAACTTTGACATGTAACACCTCCGTCTACCTTTTATAAACCCGACTTTACTTGGGCTCCCGAGTGGCGCAGCGGTTTTAAGGCACTGCATCTCAGTGCTAGAGGTGTCACTACAAACACCCTGGTTTGAATCCAGGCTGTATCACAACCGGCCGTGATTGGGAGTCCCATAGGGCAGCACACAATTGGCCCAGTGTCGTCCAGGTTTGGCCAGTGTAGGTTGTCATTGTAAATAAGAATTTGTTCTTAACTGAGTTGCCTGGTTAAATAAATAAAAATCCTATTGGGAGCATAGGGAATCCACCATGGCTCTCCACCTCACTCTCTCCTTCAGTGCTCTTCACGAGGGCTTTTGCCTCTTACCTTTTTATGGTGCCATATGTTGTAATTTAGACCTTAGTATTAGCATATGGTGAAGGTAGCATGGAGACGTGATGGATGTGAATCATAATGTTGTACCCATTACTCGCTTTTTCGCCTGCACCTCTAAAAGATAGTATACGACTGCTAGTTATGGATTGAACAATCAATCATCTATCGGTTTAATATCGAAATTAGAGTCTTGACATGGAATTTAAGCAGCATTTTTGGGGTGATAAAATTATTCTATGTGGAGTTGAAATTCTTTATTTGATGGAATTACATTACATTGCATGGATTGGAGTGAATGCCTAACTGCCATTAATTCATGGCATGTACGGTATTCCCCTTGGCTATAGGATTTGCCGTCTTTGCATAAAACGTAATAATACGTTGCTCTCGTCAATTTAAAATTCATTATCCCACCGCAACGCCTTCACTGACAGTTTAATAAATTATTGCTGGCTTCACCCTATTTATTTACTGTGTATTTGCTAAATATTTTGATGATAAAAGCTGAGACTTCAGGCATGAATAATGTATTGGGATGATGGGAATAAGATCTCCTGACTTAATAAGAGGGAGGCAGGTGCTGCCCCCACTGTGCTGTAAATGTAGAGGTAGAGCGTTACATTACATTGACGGATGCCGATGTTAAACCATTAAGTATTACATTATAAAACTCAGTGTAGGACAGTTTTGTAGGGGTTGATACATTTTGATGCAAGGGAAAATCCTTCAATGTGGAAATCACAAAGTTCAGATGCCTTTTTAAACCTCAAATACACGACAATAAACTTCAAATACACTACAATATACTATGAGAGCAGGTTCTGGTGGCATGCATTGAAACGCATGGGACGTTCACTGTTTTCCAAGGAACAGTGGCAGGTATATTTCGCTCCAGCAGCTGGCATATTCTGTCCGTTCACAATTCAACTGTTGGAACATGGCGGATCTCAACACATGACAACAGAAAGAGTTGGCAACTACTTTCCGAGAGAATGTCCGTGAGGAAATTATCTCTGCCCCTGCAATTAAAACCGATTAATGAATCTCCTGCACTGCTCACTCAACTAAAGTGGAAAGTTCGGAGACAGTGGCCAATGTGACAGAGGGGCGATTCCATGACCTGGAAATAGAGCAAATAAGTTAGAAGGGGAAATCCATCTCCAAAAAAGAAAACAGAATCACTCAGAAATCATTCCTGTAAATTCAATGTGCAGGTCAGAGACTTGTGTGGAAGCAGGCAATCCAACTTCCTTCATGAGTTTCTTCTTTCCTATGAGCTTTTGGGCAGGAGAAGCTGGGTCTGATGCTGCTGATAAACACTGCGCACTGCAACCGGAACAGATCTCATGTAAGAATCCACAGTTTTGAAGTCAAAGGGCAAATTGTTCTCCTTGAAGCGGAATTTGGGGCTCTGATCTATGCAGGGAAGAGGATCAGCATCTACCCAGATATGAGTGCCGTACTGCTGAAATAATGGGCAACCTACAATGATGTGAGATCACAGCTACGCAAACTAAACCTGAGATGCGGCTTCATCCACCCAGCAAAACTCATCTTGACCTTCCACGTCTTCCACTACCAAGGAGGTTCAAGACTTCTTGGAGAAGCACATCAAGCCCAACACACAAGGGGACGAGCCGACAGATCTAGGCTAACCCCAATTTGACTGACTCAATATTCGGGTATGCTATCCACACATAATCACACAGCCCATAGCTGTGATGCTGCCCTCAGCATACGTCCATGATGAGGACACCCCCTCAATTGGGTAAAAGGAACACTTATTATTATTATTGCTGAGCAACCTGCTCTAAAGCAGTTTCCACACCCATCGGATTTAGTGATCCTAATATAATAGCCAAATCTACCAAATGTGTGTAATGTGGAACATCCGGACGCTGTTCTTGAAGAATCTATGAAACTGCTTCTTCCGGTTGCTGATAGACATGCACCCATCAAAAAACTGACTGTTTGAACTGCCAAATCCCAATGGATAAATTATGAATTGAAAAATGGTATGTCAGAGGGATGGGGCAAAGGGAATAGCAAATTAGTCTGACAACACAGCAGACTGGCAAACACAGGAAATTGAGAAATCACGTAACTAAACTAATCAAAAAGAAGAAGAAACTACACTATATGAGACAAAGATAAATTATATAAAGAATGATAGTAAAATGCTTTGGAGTACTTTAAATTAAATTCTAGACAAGAAAGCAAACTTGGCGCCATCTTTCATTGAGGCAGATGATTTGTTTATAATAAAACCCTTTGATATTGACTACCACTTTAATAACTTTTTTTGTTGACAAGATTAGGAAACTTAGGTATGACATGCAAACAACAAACACTGAGTCTTCATATTCATGCATAATGGACCAAATAAGGAAAGACAAGCATTGTAGTTTTGAGTTCCACAAAGTGGGTGTGGAAGAGGTGATTCTTTTTTTGTTGCTATCTATAAATAAGGGCAAACCACCTTGTACCAACAACCTGGATGGTAAATTGCTTGGGTTAGTTGAGTAATACATTGTGACTCCTGTTTGCCTCAACTTCAATTTAAACCTAGAAGACGTGCCCTCAGACATGGGGGAGGCAAAGGTCATTCCACTACCCAAGAATAGCAGAGCACCCTTTAATGGTTCAAACAGCCGACCAATCAGCCTGTTACAAATGCATAGCAAACCTTTGGAAAAAAATGTGTTTGATCAAATACAAAGTTATTTTACAGGGAAAAAATAAACAGCAGACCTTCAGCATGCTTATAGGGAAGGGTACTCAACATGCACTGACACAAATGACTGATGAATGGCTGAAAGAAATTGATAGTAAGAATATTGTGGGAGCTGTTTTGTTAGACTTCAATGCAGCTTTTGATGTCATTGATCATAACCTATTGCTGAAACAACATAGCTGTTATGGATTTGCGTCCTCTGCCTTATTAATACAACACAGAGGGTTTATGTTAATGGAAGGAAGCCTCTCTCATGCAAATTCAGTTGAGTGTGGTGTACCGCAGGAGGGCCATTATTGTTTTATGTTTTTACAAATTACCTTTCACTGACCTTGAATAAAGCCTGTGTCTATGTACGTTGCCAACGCAACAGTATAGACATCGGATGTAACATTAAAATAAATAACTGATACACTTAACTGATATGCTCCAGTAATAGATCTCCAGACAGTTTAGAGTGGGTAACTAGCAGTAGGCTGGTGCTAAATATCCCAAAAACGAAAAGCAGAATTTTGGGGATAAATCACTTGCTCAACTCTAAGCCTCGATTAGATCTATTATTGAATAATGTGGCTATTGAGCAAGTTGAGGAGGCTACACTGCTGGGTCTAACCCTAGATATCAAGCTTTCATTGTCAAAACATATAGACTGAATGGTTTCTAAAATATGAAAAGGTCAGTCCATGATAGGGCGTTGCTCTGCCTTTTTCACATCTCTGTCGACCAGACAGGTAATACAGGCCCTAGTTTTGTTGCACCTGGACTACTGCCCAGCTGTGTGGTCATGTCAGAATAATAGTAGAGAGAATTATTTACTTCAGCTTTAATTTCTTTCATCACATTCCCAGTGGGTCAGAAGTTTTACATACACTCAATTAGTATTTGGTAACATTGCCTTGAAATTGTTTAACTTGGGTCAAACACTTTGGGTAGCCTTCTACAAGCTTCCCACAATAAGGTGGGTGAATTTTGGCCCATTCCTCCTGACAGAGCTGGTGTAACTGAGTCAGGTTTGTAAGCCTCATTGCTCCCACAGCTTTTTCAGTTCTGCCCACAAATGTTCTATAGGATTGAGATCAGGGCTTTGTGATGGCCAATCCAATACCTTGACTTTGTTGTCCTTAAGCCATTTTGCCAGGACATTGGAAGTGTGCTTGGCGTCATTGTCCATTTGGAAGACCCATTTGCGACCAAGCTCTAACTTCCTGACTGATGTCTTGAGATGTTGCTTCAACATATCCACATCATTTTCCTCCCTCATGATGTCATCTATTTTGTGAAGTGCACCAGTCCCTCCTGCAGCAAAGCACCCCCACAACATGATGCTGCCACCCCTGTGCTTCACGGTTGGTATGGTGTTCTTCGACTTGCAAGCCTCCCCCTTTCTCCTCCAAACATAACGATGGTCATTATGGCCAAACAGTTTTAATTTTGTTTCATCAGACCAGAGGGCATTTCTCCAAAAAAGACAAACTTTGTCCCCATGTGCAGTTGCAAACCGTAGTCTGGCTTTTTTATGGCGGTTTTGGAGCAGTGGCTTCTTCCTTGCTGAGCGGCCTTTCAGGTTATATCGATATAGGACTCGTTTTACTGTGGATATAGATACTTTTGTACCTGTTTCACCCAGCATCTTCACAAGGTCCTTTGCTGTTGTTCTGGGATTGATTTGCACTTTTCGCACCAAAGTACGTTCATCTCTAGGAGACAGAATGCGTCTCCTTCCTGAGCAGTATGACAGCTGCGTGGTCCCATGTTGTTTATACTTGCGTACTATTGTTTGTACAGATGAACGTGGTACCTTCAGGTACACCACCAATTGACTGAAATTATGTCAATTAGCCTATCAGAAGCTTCTAAAGCCATGACATAATTTTCTGGAATTTTCCAAGCCGACTTTATTGTCCCCATGTGGAACTTTTGTTGCAGTGTCATGTACACGTTTAAAGTGGCGTTTAAATAACAATAAAAAATTGACAATACAACTTTCATAACAGTTACATACCAATAAAAAGAGACTAGCATGCTGGCCTTACTGGGTCGATAGGAACATTTGCCCAAGTTATTTAGGAGAGATATCACACCTGGCACAAATGATTGTTGAGTTCTGTTTTTCCTGCCGAGGGGTGCCAAATACCTGCACCCAGAGGGGAGTAGTTCAAAGTCCAGGTACAGGGGGTGGCTTGGGTCTAAAATGATTTTGTGAGCCTTGTGGAGGGCCCTGACTTAAAGATCTCATCCAGGCCTGTCTGTTTGACTCCAAGTACCTTGCTTGCTGTGGTGATAATCCTTTTCAGCACATTTCTCTGGCTGACAGTGGAATTGACAAACCAACACACAATACAAAATGTTAAAATATTCTCCATGACAGATTTGTAAACAGGGTCAGTATAGTACAATTAACATTAAAAGATCCCAGCTTTTTGAGAAAGTACAGTCTCAATTGACTCTTTTTGTAGATCAGGTCTGTACATTTACTCCACTGAAGCTTATTGTCCAAGAGGACACCCTGATATTTTTATTCCTCTACAATCTCTATGTTCTGACCTCTGATAGATGTTGAAGAGGTAGGTGTTGTATGCTTTCTGAAGTCTATGAACATCTCTCTGGTCTTATTGGCATTGAGGACCAAGTGTGATTCGTCACACCACTCTACAAAGTCATTTAGGACCGGGCCATGGTGTTCCTCGTCATCATGCAACAGGCTGTGCTGATCAAGGCAGTGTCATCAGCAAACTTAATGAGGTGTCTGTTAGGATGGGAACTAGTACAACTATTAGTGTACAAGATGTACAGGAGTGGGGACAAAACACATCCCTGATGATTCTAGGGTTAGGGTAAGTCAGGGGTCCCCAAACTTGCTTGGCCCACGACCCCATTTTGATATCTAAAAACCCATGCGACCCCAACCAAAAATGATGTAATTAACAGCCAATGTTTACTCTTTTATTTGGGGCTATGGCAGTCAATAGAAAAACATTCAAACAGTATTTCTGATTATCTTCTCAACTCACCATCACATACTTTTAATGTGGGAATATGACAGTCAATTGCAAATTAGTCTGACATAATGTATCTTATCTCACCACCACTATTGAGATGGGTGTGCTTGATGTATGTTGTGTCAGAGCATCTCATAGTCAGGGGGCGTGGTCGAGTTGGATGACGGTTCAAAACTATTTTTCCCAGTCGGAGCTCATGTTTTTACGGGTTCACAGTTGTATTGAATGCACTAAAGTCGGATGTCGGAGATTTCCGAATTCCCAGTTCCGAGTTCTCAGTTGTTTTGAATGCTGCATTAATGCTGAGAGGGCGACGGCAGGGTATTCCCTTTGAGTCAGGAACCAAAACTCCTCCGTTGTGACCAATGAACACAATCAGTCACATTACAGCTCGATCAGACGTTTGATTTCACTTACCGGCATGTCAACAGAGCCAGGATCACAGTCAAATGGATTGGGAAGTAGGTCCCAAAGTGCTCTTCCAAGTGTTGGAGGTGAGCAGTCATCACTCATGTGGGACACTTACTGATGCTGTTTTCTGTTGAAAACATGCACAGGCGAGGGAAGGGGGCATGGTTCGCTTTTGAAAGACTCTCTCCAATAAGAATTCTTTCCTCTGAATCCACTGATTCGGTCACTCATCTGTAGAATGTTTTTGTATTTCCCCTGCATGCTTGTGTTCAGTTTCCCAAATATGTCTGTTACGTAGGCAAGGAGACACATTTTCTTTTCATTACACAGAAAGTCAACCAAGTCTGTTTTTTTACACCCATTGTGAATGACAACAGTTCCTCTCTCAATGCGAAAAATCATTCCAACACTCCCTCTGGATAACCACCAAGCCTCGTGGGAAATTGAACATTGTCATGAGCTTATCCCATATCGCCACATAGTTTTGCTGTAGTTTACAGTCAAAGTTACTTGCTGCAGTATATCGCCGAGTTCTGTACTCAGCTCTTTTGCTGCCAGTTGCTCTCGGTGTATCATACAATGTGTCCATATGGCAGAGGGAGACACATTCATAACTAGAGTACAGAGGCCTGCCCAGAGTCCCACCATAGATGGAGCCACATCTGTGCAAAAGCTCACCATTCAATCCCATCTTTTTTTCATCAATATGGCCACGCAGCTCACTGAACATCCCCTGTGCCGTTTCATGCTCAGGAATCGTGAGACAGAACATTATGTCCTCATGAATAGCATCCCCCGACATGTACAGCAAGCAAAAGTCAATGCATGGGCATCTCGGCATCTCACAGCTAACGTCCATTTGGAGAGCATCAGCTGGGGAGTTTGAATCGTTCAGTCAGTTTCCTCTTGATTGCTAGCAGTAGCATAAATTATTTGTTGAATAGTTTTATCTGACAAAGGTATTGATGTGAGTTTCTGTGCCTCTGTCTCCCCAAACATTATTTTCACAATGTCAATTGCAGCCGGTAATATCAAAGTCTCTGCAATAGTGTGTGGTTTCATAGCGTAGCAGGCCTAGCCATTCGCCATGGGAATGATTCAAGTGCAACTGTCAAGAGTGGCCTTTTCCCATGATCTAAGGGCGTTCCATGGTTGAATTTTATCTTTGAATAATTTTAATTTAGATTTATAAGGTTAACCAAATTACAATGATTTTGAGATACAAAGACGATATTATAATATAGACCCCATTCCATATCAGGCAACCCCACATGGAGTTGTGACCCCTAATTTGGGAACCACTGGGTTAAGTAGTAGTACTTTTGAAGAACATTTCTATCTATCCTACTCTGTGCTGGAACTCAGCCTGGCTCTCTTTAATCAAAGGTCAAGGAGCCCGGATCACGTTTGGCTCTCTTTAACCCAAGGTAAAGGAGCTTGGCTACCGGTTGGCTCTCTCTTTAATAAATCTTCTTCGGCATACTGGTTATTGTTCGGAAGTTCGGATGACTGAGGTGCCCAAAGTAAACTGCCTGTTACTCCAGCCCAGAAGCTAGGATACGCATATAATTGGTAGCATTGGATAATAATGTCTGTGAGTATAACAGAACTGATATAGCAGGCGAAAACCAGAGGAAAATCCATCTATTTTGTTGTTGAGGTCACAGGCCATTTCAATGCTAGCCTATGAGATATACAAATAGATGGACCCAGATTGCAGTTCCTATGGCTTCCACTAGATATCAACAGTCTTTAGAAAGGGTTTCAGGCTTGTTTTTTGAAAAATGAGCAAGTAGTTGTAGTTTTTCCAAGGTGTCTCTCATTAGAAAAGTAGTCTTGCTGGCGCGTGATTGAGGTGCGCGCTCTTCGTTATTTATCTTCCTTATTGAACATACTATTATCCATCTTAAATATTATTGTTTATTTAGATATTAGAGTACCTGAGGATTAATTAGAAACATCGTTTAACCTGTTAAGGACAGATGTTCCGCTAGCGGAACCCCGTTCCGCCTGCGGAACCCCTAGCCAACAGCCAATGGCATCGCACGGCGCGAAATACAAAACCAACTAAATTATCACAATTCAATTTTCTCAAACAATCAACTATTTTACACCATTTTAAAGATAAGACTCTCGTTAATCTAACCACATTGTCCGATTTCAAAAAGGCTTTACAACGAAAGCAAAACATTAGATTATGTTAGGAGAGTACATAGACACAAATAATCACACAGCCATTTTCCAAGCAAGCATATATGTCACATAAACCCAAACCACAGCTAAATGCAGCACTAACCTTTGATGATCTTCATCAGATGACACTCCTAGGACATTATGTTATACAATACATGCATGTTTTGTTCAATCAAGTTCATATTTATATCAAAAACCAGCTACATTAGCATGTGATGTTCAGAACTAGCATACCCACCGAAAACTTCTGATGAATTTATTAAATTACTCATGATAAACGTTCACAAAACAACTATTTTAAGAATTATAGATACAGAACTCCTTTATGCAATCGCGGTGTCAGATTTTAAAATAGCTTTCGGCGAAAGCACATTTTGCAATATTCTGAGTACATACATTCTGAGTACATACATTCTGAGTACATACATTAGTGAGTCCCAAACCCACCAAGTTTGGGACTCACTAAACTCAGAATTACTATTAGAAAAATTGGATTACCTTTGCTGTTCTTCGTCAGAATGCATTCCCAGGACTTCTACTTCAACAACAAATGTTGTTTTGGTTCCAAATAATCCATAGTTATATTCAAATAGCTCCGTTTTGTTCGTGCGTTCAGGTCACTATCCGACGGGTGACGCGCGAGCTCATTTCGTGACAAGAAATGTCAAAATATTCCATTACCGTACTTAGAAGCATATCAAACGCTGTTTAAAATCAATTTTATACATTTTTTCTTGTAAAATAGCGATAATATTCCAACCGGGCAACGTTGTATTCATTCAAAGGCTGAAAGAAAAAAATGGAGTAGTCTCGTGACCGCGCATCTCCAGTCTCACTGTCCCCAGGCTGACCACTGACAAACTCTCCTGCTGTTCTTCGCCCAGAGACTGCAGACACCCCATTCCACTTTCTGGCGGCTTTAGAGAGCCAATGGAAGCCTTAGAAAATGTCACGTTACAGCACAGATGCTGTATTTTTGATAGAGATGCAACAGAAGGACAACAAATTGTCAGACAGGGCATTTCCTGTATGGAATCTTCTCAGGTTTTGGCCTGCCATATGAGTTCTGTTATACTCACAGACACCATTCAAACAGTTTTAGAAACGTTAGAGTGTTTTCTATCCAAATCTACTAATTATATGCCTATTCTAGTTTCTGGGCAGGAGTAGTAACCAGATTAAATCGGGTACGTTTTTTATCCGGCCGTGAAAATACTGCCACCTATCCCAAAGAAGTTAACTTGTTTGGACAAACTTTACCGGTAACTTTTTGGATTCGTTTGTATTCATGTTGAACAAGTGGATTACTGAGATCATTGGCGCCAACTAAACTGACTTTTTTGGATATAAAGAAGGACTTTATCGAACAAAACGACCATTCATTGTGTAGCTGGGACCCTTGGGATTGCAAACAGAGGAAGATCTTCAAAGATAAGTGATTTATTTAATCGCTATTGGTGATTTTGTGACGCCTGTGCTTGTTGAAAAAGTATTTTGATGTGGGGCGCTGTCCTCAGATAATCGCATGGTATGCTTTCACCGTAAAGTCTTTTTGAAATCTGACAATGCAGTTGGATTAACAAGAAGTTAAGCTTTTAAATGATGTATGACACTTGTATTTTCATGAATGTTTAATATTACGATTTTTGTATTTTGAATTTTGTGCTCTGCAATTTCACCGGATGTTGTCGTAGGTGTCACGCTAGCGGTTCATGCACCCTAAGAGGTTTTAACCAAAGGTAAAGGAGCCTGGCATCCGGCAGTTCCGGCTCTATTGAACCACTGGTGAAAGGAGGATTGGAGGGTTTCCCAAATCAAGACTACATAGAAAAAACACACTCAAACACAAATCTTACCAACCTAAACATGGAGGTCCCAAGTGTATTTTTACATTTGAGTTATTTAGCAGACACTCCTATCCAGAACAATTTACAGGAGCAATTAGGGTTAAGTGCCTTGCTCAAGAGCACATCGATGTACGTTTCACTGAGTCGGCTCTGGGATTCAAACCAGCAACCTTTCATTTACTGGCCCAACAGTCTTAATCGCTAGGCTACCTGCCTCCCTGATGACAGTTTGAGTGTACAGCAGGAACATCCACGTGCAGCTACACATGATCTATTTCCTCTCTGTCACCTTGGTCAGCTGAGATGGAAGTAACAGATTAATTTACACGTTGGAAACTGTGGAGAACTCTGATTATTGCACTCTCCATGGGGACACTGGATACCCGAGCTGGTAAATGGACAGTTCTCAGCCAATTCTGATATGTTTTGATGAACATTGAATCACAAGATGAGCTTTCCCAATGAGTTTACTGTTAAGTAGTATTCCTCTAGATATAGATTGAATTAAAAGTGAATAGAAACATAATTTCCTAATGCTTCTAGGAAATATGCAACAAAAATATCTGTAAGCATACATTAAAATGCTTAGTGAATGAAAAAGACACACTAAATACTCCCTTTGTTACATTCCCCAGAAAGAAACCAAAAATTGTAATTCAAATAGAAGGGGGAACTAACAAAGAGTCAGTAATAATAACTAAAACAAAACAGGTGGGGTTCTAGGACGGGTTCTGAAAAAAATTAATGGGCGTGGTTACCACTCTTCCTCATCAGAAAATCATCTCTGTCAAAGTAACCCATACAAACGTCAAACTCCTCTGGATGTATCTCAGCAAAAAGAGGGGAGAGGGAAACTTCTTTACGCTGTTCAGCAAACAGCTGCTTCCTAGACATTGAAGTGTCAACTGTAGGGAACATCTCTTTCTTGAGTGGTCCCTACAAACTCGCTCACTTTTGGGGTTTTCAAAGGAGAGATCAACTCAGGAGGTTAACCGAAATCAGGATCACACATAAATGTCTCAGACAGATCAAACATGGTGGCATCGCTGACATCCTAAACACTAGACTTGCTCCATGCAACTTTCTTAGACATAGCACATGTAATGGCATACGCTGGGAACACTCTAGGGTACTTTTCTGACAACGGGACAGTATAGACTAACTCTTTGACTATTGCTTTTGATTCAGCATGTGCAACTTTGATGCCATAATGCTTTGTAATGGCGAGCAGATTCGACTTCGTAAATTTATCTAGCATCTCCCATGTAGCGTCTTACACAAATGCATCTAACTTAAAATCAGTCCATGGCTTTTTTTGTGTGAGTTTGCAACTTTCAAAATGATTCCACCAATCCCTCTGGGTGGATGTCAGTGACAGAAACTACCACCAAAATACACTTTTAACACTCATATCTGGGCACAGCAGAGCTTCAGAGTAGGTGATTAGAGTGACTACCATACTCATGGGAAACAGGATTCCGGATGAACCCCCATTTTGTTACGCTCCCAGCAAGAAACTAAAAATTGTCACCCTAACAGAACTAACAAAAACAGAACTAACAAACAGTCACTAACAACAACCAACATTTAAATGTTTTATTTAACCTTTACTTAACTAGGCAAGTCAGTTAAGAACAAATTCTTATTAACAATGACAGCCAAGGAACAGTGGGTTATGCCTTGTTCAGGGGCTTGGGGATTTAATCTAGCAACCTTTCGGTTACTGGCCCAACGCTCTAGGCTACCTGCCGCCACTAGGCTACCTGCCACCACTAGGCTACCTGCCGCCAAAAATGAAGGGGTTCTGAAAGACATTCATGGGGGTGTCCACTGAAAATTGACTAGCAACAACAACTGGGACCTTAAAAACACCCACCATGAGTGCCCACAAAATTTTCCCAAGAAGAACGAAACAAAATTAAAACCGCGACCAAACTTAAAGACAGGAAGCAAACCAAGAAGTGGTGGAAAACCCTGGGAAGATCAGATAAAGGATTGTTTAAAAAACAAACAAATAGGGAGTGCAAACTAAAGGTGTTTACCCTCCACATCTCTCAAGACAACTGGGGCACTGGGCCAGCACAGGTGAAACACCTTCTGACTAATGAGGTGACACCAATCGATGCGCCCAACGTGCTAATGTGCTAACGTCCAACATCAAAATATAAATGGAAAAAACAAAACAAAGTGAAAATAAACATGAAAATGCAAATCATTTGTCAATGTTACCATTTTGTATATGGAAGCATGACTTCCAGCTTAAAATTAAAATGGAGATTCCAGAAGCATGTTCTCTCTCTCCCATTTGACTGAGAGCCAAATCAGATGAAGATAACATGCTGCATAAATCAGGACCAGTAAATCTCCTGCCAGTCATTATGCTGGAGTGGAACCCACAGACAACACATGCACACACAAGCAGACGCAAGCGCACACACACACACACACACACACACACACACACACACACACACACACACACACACACACACACACACACACACACACACACGCATGGGGAACAGTGTTGCTTCTGTCCCTCACCTCGCCCCTACCTTGGCTCGAACCAGGGACCCTCAGCACACATCAACAACTGACACCCTTGAAGCACTGTTACCTATTGTTCCACAAAAGCCACGGCCCTTGCAGAGCAAGGGAAACAACTACTTCAAGTCTCAGAGCGAGTGACGTCACCGGTTGTAACGCTGTTAGCGCTCACCCCGCTAACTAGCTAGCCATTTCACACTGGTTACACACGCAGTGCTTGACTTGGGCAGGAGCTCACCGGAGCTGAATACCTCCAATGTTCTACTGCTAGAACTCCTGTTCCTCTTATAGAATATTAGCTCAAAAGTATTGTGGAGCTCCTGCACCTAAATACAAACAGTAGGCTACCAGCACCCAAAATGAGTACCAAAAAATACTTCAATCCAAATCAAGTACTGCACACACACGGATGCTCGCTCACACATGCAACACACATACAAACACAAGCCACAACATACTGTGCTAGTCCATCTTGGCTGTCATTCCCATGGCTGTCATTCCTATGGCTGTCATTACAGGATTCCAATGGAACTGACCACTCACTGATAAATACCATGGGCTGTCCTGGCTGGTGGAATACAACTGTGTCAGCAGTGGACATAGGGGATGCTGATGAAAAAACAATGATTAAACACTCATTGTCTTTATTTATTTAGTGTTTCAATTAGTAGACAAACAGCACATACTGTACACAGCCAGCAAATGTAGCATGGTTTACTGTACAGTAGTTGTTCCAGACCAGTTCAGCATTGCAATGGCCATAAGCTTCAAACTAGGAGGCCTTACACAATTACCCAGAATGAGTTCATAGACAATGACATTTCTGCGATACAATTGTTGAAAATATTAATCCAAACAGCAGCTCAAATGGAGCTCTTTTTCAATAGAGATAGTAGTAGGCTTCTGTCTTTCCTATGGGATAAAATGGTATGAGAGAGATGTGAGAAGTAGGGATAGACTGGGGTCTAATGAGAGCAGTGCAATCAATTAATCTATGATTGGAATGGTTTGAGATTATTTCTCCTGCCAGTTCATTGAGGAACACTGCAGTCTTCCTAATGCACACAGCTTGAAAACATTGCATGCAAGGACATGCATACCCTCAGATTTATCCGCCATACACTGACTATCTCCATATCAACAACCACCACCGTGAAGTATCATTAAAATGGGGCCTAAAAGGGAAAATAAGGGAGAAATGTTCCGAAAAAATTAATTGCTTTGCATATGGAAAGGCTGGCTTATTTGCATACATTAGCATGCAGCCTGTAGGTGTTGCTGACACAGCTGCATGGAAGATACAATGTAATTAAACCTGTCAAGCTTTAAGTCTGAGTAAATGAGAGAACATTCACCCAAATCTATCGTACCTGTAGAACAGAAATTAAATTTCTTTATAAGCATGTCATCTGAGTGTCCTTTAGGGGACAAAAAGTGCAATGGTTGGGTAGTTGAGATTCAGATCAACAACCAATCCTCAACCACCTGACAGAGCACTGAACAACAACAACAACCAGCAGCAGCAGCAGCAGCAGCAGCAGCAACGCACTTTAATAAAGGAATACGAAAATGACCTTTTTCAATTTCTCCATTCAGATCAATTATAGAAAATAAAAATAACTATTGCACACACATTATGTATTATAGATGACAAAATGTTATAGATGATGCCAGTACCGTGTTTGACCATAATTGTTTTTAGTGCCTCAACTTAATTTGAGAGGTCCACAATGTGGTTTAATAAAATCAGTATGTTGTATTATTGTATCATTGTGGAGTGACACTTAAATACATGTTAATAATACATAATAGTAGCATTTGTTGCAGACGTATTAACAAGAGTGTGTTGCTTGTTGGTTTCCAGGGTTTGGTGAATCTGCCTTCGATTGTATTGTAGAAGGGAAAATGTTATTCAAATCATTGCAACTTGACATACAAACCCGTACCAGATTCACATAAATAATTAAAGAGACAATCCAGGACCCGGGAGAAATAGTGGGAATATGTGCTAAAACAAATAAAGCATCCCTAAGAGGATAACCTTTAGAGAGAAATGTAAATCAACACATTGGATTATGGGGTATACCATATTGCTTATAGTAGGGAGTATGAGAATTACCTCATAAGTACACTACATGGCCAAAAGTATGTGGACATCTGCACATCAAACATCTCATTCCTAAATCATAGCCATTAATATGGAGTTGGTCCCCCCTTTGTGCTATAACAGCCTCCACTCTGCTGGGAAGGCTTTCTACTAGATGTTGGACTTGCTTCTATTCAGCCATTTTTTTACATTTCAGTCATTTTAGCAGACGCTCTTATCCAGAGCAACTTACAGTAGTGAATGCATACATTTCACACTTTTTTTCTTTTTTCTACGTACTGGTCCCCCGTGGGAATCGAACCCACAACCCTGGCATTGCAAACACCATGCTCTACCAACTGAGCCACACGGGATCAGCCACAGGACCATTAGTGAGATCGGGCACTGATGTTGGGTGAATAAGCCTGGCTCGCAGTCGGCATTCCAATTCATCCCAAAGGTGTTTGACGGGGTTGAGGTCAGATCTCTGCGCAGGCCAGTCAAGTTCTTCCACTCCGATCTCGACAAACCATTTCTGTGTGGACCTCGCTTTGCATGGGGGCATTATCATGCTGAAACAGGAAAAGGGCCTTCCCAAAACTGTTGCCACAAAGTTGGAAGCACAGAATTGTCTAGAATGCCATTGTATGCTGTAGCGTTAAGATTTCCCTTCACTGGGTCCCAAACCATGAAAAACAGCCACAGATCATTATACCTCCTCCACCAAACCTTACAGTTGGCACTATGCATTCGGGCAGGTAGGGTTCTCCTGGCATCTGCCAAATCAGATACGTCTGTCGGACTGCCAGATGGTGAAGCATGATTGATCACTCCAGAGAACGCATTTCCACTGCCCCGGAGTCCAATGGAGGTGAGCTTTACACTACTCCATCCGACGCTTGGCATTTCACATGGTGATCTTAGGCTTGTGTGTGACTGCTCGGCCATGGAAACCTATTTCATTAAGCTCCCGACTAACAGTTCTTGTGCTGACGTTGCTTCCAGAGGCAGTTTGGAACTCGGTAGTGAGGGTTGCAACTGAGGATAGACCCTTTTTATGTGCTAAGCGCTTCAGCACTTGTCAGTCCTGTTCTGTGAGCTTGTGTGGCCTATCACTTCAGTGGCTGAGCCATTGTTGTTCCTAAATGTTTCCATATCACAATAACAGCCTTTAAAGCTGACTGGTGCCGCTCTAGCAGGGCAGAAATTTGACAAACTGACTTGTTGGAAAGGTGGCATCCTATGACGGTGCCACATTGAAGGTCACTGAGCTCTTTATTACGGGCCATTCTACTCCCAATGTTTCTTTATGGCGACTGCATGGCTGTGTGCTCAATTTATACACCCAACGGGTGTGGCTGAAAGAGCCGAATACACACATTTTAAGGGGTGTCTACATACTTTTGGCCATGTAGTGTATGTATGCAGTTGAAGGACAATGATATCTAGGAGTGTATTAGCCAGTCACCCTACATAACCTTCCACTGCTTTAGAGTAAAAGCAAAACAAAGCCTCCCTTATCTGATCAAGAAACCAACCAGTCCCTGTTCGTTCATCGACTTTGAGTGATAAAGGCATGGGGTGCATCCCAAATGGCACCCTTTTCCCTATAAAGTGCACTACTTTTGATCAGAGCCCCCAGTGCAGCACTCTCCCTTGATACTGTAAGCAGTGTTGTGTTGTGCTGTGCTTTCCCACTAGCCCTGAGGTGCATAGGGTTACATTTACACTCTTTCCAAGAACAGGAGCAGCGTCCCTGCAGACCTGTATAGGGTCAGTGTGTGTGCCAGCCACAGGAAGGAACCATGCTCTGCTCCAGTTTACACCCTGACTCGCGGCCCTGCCTGCACTACTCTGGCCTACCCTGCTATCATAATGGCCAGTGACAGCCAGACCTCTTAGGACAACACCGGCCACAGGATGGGAATGAGTGTTTATTAAAAGGGGGATAAAGGCAAAGAGAATAGCAACAATAACACGCAGATATATAAGTACAGGCAATGTGACAGCTGGACAGATATACAAGTAAAGGCAATGTAATGTCTGGACAGATATTCAAGTACAGGAAATGTGACGGCTGGACAGATATACAAATACAGGCAATGTGACGCCTGGACAGATATACAAATACAGGCAATGTGACAGCTGGACAGATATACAAATACAGGCAATGTGACGTCTGGACAGCTATACAAATACAGGCAATGTGACGTCTGGACAGATATACAAGTACAGGCAATGCGATGTCTGGACAGGAGCGTCTGCTAAATGACTTAAATGTAATGTAAATGGACAGATATACAAGTACAGGAAATTTGACATCTGGACAGATATACAAATACAGGAAATGTGAGGTCTGGACAGATATACAAGTACAGGAAATGTGACGTCTGGACAGATATACAAATACAGGCAATGTGACGTCTGGACAGATATACAAATACAGGCAATGTGACGGCTGGACAGGAGCGTCTGCTAAATGACTTAAATGTAATGTAAATGGACAGATATACAAGTACAGGAAATGTGACATCTGGACAGATATACAAATACAGGAAATGTGAGGTCTGGACAGATATACAAGTACAGGAAATGTGACGTCTGGACAGATATACAAATACAGGCAATGTGACGTCTGGACAGATATACAAATACAGGCAATGTGACGGCTGGACAGATATACAAATACAGGCAATGTAATGGCTGGACAGATATACAAGTAAAGGCAATTTGACGTCTGGACAGATATACAAATACAGGCAATGTGACAGCTGGACAGATATAAAAGTAAAGGCAATGTGACAGCTGGACATATATAAAAGTAAAGGCAATGTGACAGCTGGACAGATATACAAGTAAAGGCAATGTGACGTCTGGACAGCTATACAAGTAAAGGCAATGTGACAGCTGGACAGATATAAAAGTAAAGGCAATGTGACAGCTGGACAGATATACAAGTAAAGGCAATGTGACGTCTGGACAGATGTACAAGTTCAGGCAATGCGATGTCTGGACAGATATACAAGTAAAGGCAATGTGATGGCTGGAGAGATATACAAGTAAAGGCAATTTGACGTCTGGACAGATATACAAATACAGGCAATGTAATGGCTGGACAGATATACAAGTACAGGCAATGTGACGTCTGGACAGATATACAAATACAGGCAATGTGATGGCTGGACAGATATACAAGTAAAGGCAATGTGACGTCTGGACAGATATACAAGTACAGGCAATGTGATGGCTGGACAGATTTACAAGTAATGGCAATGTGACGTCTGGACAGATATACAAGTAAAGGCAATGTGTCGTCTGTACAGATGTACAAGTAAAGGCAATGTGACGGCTGGACAGATATACAAGTAAAGGCAATGTGACGTCTGGACAGATGTACAAGTACAGGCAATGTGATGGCTGGACAGATATACAAGTAAAGGCAATGCGACAGCTGGACAGATATACAAGTAAAGGCAATGTGACCTCTGGACAGATATACAAGTAAAGGCAATGTGACGTCTGGACAGATATACAAGTACAGGAAATGTGACGTCTGGACAGATATTCAAGTACAGGAAATGTGACGGCTGGACAGATATTCAAGTACAGGAAATGTGACGGCTGGACAGATATACAAGTAAAGGCAATGTGACGGCTGGACAGATATACAAATACAGGCAATGTGAAGGCTGGACAGATATACAAGTACAGGCAATGTGACGTCTGGACAGATATTCAAGTACAGGCAATGTGACGGCTGGACAGATATACAAGTAAAGGCAATGTGATGGCTGGACAGATATACAAGTAAAGGCAATGTGATGTCTGGACAGATATACAAGTACAGGCAATGTGACGTCTGGACAGATATTCAAGTACAGGCAATGTGACGGCTGGACAGATATACAAGTAAAGGCAATGTGACAGCTGGACAGATATACAAGTAAAGGCAATGTGACGTCTGGACAGATATACAAATACAGGCAATGTGACGGCTGGACAGATATACAAATACAGGCAATGTGATGGCTGGACAGATATACAAGTAAAGGCAATGTGATGGCTGGACAGATATACAAGTAAAGGCAATGTGACGGCTGGACAGATATACAAGTACAGGCAATGTGACGGCTGGACAGATATACAAATACAGGCAATGTGACAGCTGGACAGATATACAAGTACAGGCATCCCTGTATATGGCAATACTAGTTTGTTATGTCATATTAAAAGGCTTTACATAAAGGTACAAACAGTAGGTAAACAAACATCATGTCTGAGTATTTCACTGCACATCAACACTATGCCAAGAACAGTAAGCATTTGCTTTCGTTCTCTGTCTGCCAACTGTTTTACATTTCCTGATGAAGGGATTTTAGGAATGCGTGTGTGTGTGTATGGCGTGCGAGTTCTTGCAAGGGCGTGTGGGTTTGTGTTCCTCAAGTGTGTGTGTGTGTGTGTACAGTACGCGTGCAGTGTGTTGGGTTTTCTCATGCTTGTGCATTTACTTCCTGTGTTGCTCTAGTCTGTGAAATACGGTTAGGTAATGAGAGCAGAAGTTATGGTCTGCTCTGGGAAATTTAGAGCTTGCTTTTTCTGCCTCAGGATACTATGAGGCAAAACATATTTTATTAATGCCCATTAAAAATGGATTCATGTTCATTACTTTCTCTGATGACTTTCATCCAATTTGTATGTAGAGCGAGAATTTCATTTCTCGCAAAGAGCAGGCATTACAGGGCCGAGATAAGTGCTACATTTTCCCCATCCAAAGCTATTTGAGCCGTGACCAGAGTTAACGATCCACCAATCAAACAATTAAGCTTTAACATGCTCTAAACTCATCACATCGCCATTTAGATTTTAACAGCACTTGCCTATTGTAAATGAATAACTATACAGTTAAAATGTTATGCTTCAGCTGTCATAGATATAAAGTCACCATCCATCTCAATAAAAGGGACATGCTTATGAAGTGTTTACTGGTTTACAACCTCCGTCCAGTGAAGTCCACAAAGCATATTGCATGTAACAAACAGTTAAATGACCTACAGTCTGGTCAAACAAGCTAATGTTTGGGATGTTTTTGGACTACTAAACAACTATTGATTTAGAACCACGGAGAGTTAATGAAAGTTGCTAAGAAAACAGGAGCTGCCTCCACTATTCCAGCACCATTTCAAATTCAACGTTTCAACATCATCAAATCACCTCTGCTTAGTTTAATAAAGTTGCAACTTAAAGATACCAAAAACGATTTAGTCCAATCAACGTAAGCTAAATATGATGTGGCTGTCCATTGTTCAAATTTCTGTGTGTGTGTGTGTGCGCGTTCATACAAGTAGAAAAAACATATTGACTCACCCTACTTGTAGAGAAATGCCAATGCCATCCTCTCTTTCATGTTCAGGGAACGGTCTATGACTCTGTCATACAGTACATACTTCTAGTTTTTATTGTCCTAAGCTACCTGGTAAAAATTCTTGCTCGCTAGTCTAACTTCCTTTCATGGGTAACGGCTAGTTAAGATTTGCCTACTACAGCCATCTGAATATCCATCACCTCAGGGCAGGGGCACAATGTATGAATTTATGGTTGAATCAGAATCGCTGTTATAATCATTGGCCAGTACTGAGAAATTAGGCACTGGCGAATGATCCCTATTTCCATCCATGGCTACTGTAATTTAGGAAAGGGACAATTTGAGCTAGCTAGCCATCCACTGGAGGACAACAACACAATGAGATGCAACAATTCAAGTTTTCTGTCGATGACGGTTTGCTCTCGATGTGTTGTGATTGGTCTGAAGCCAAATCCAAATTGGCTTCCCTTGACACTTTTTGGGGTACGCCAGGACCATTCACAGTTGTGCTCGCTAAGTTTAGCTCAACGCTGATTGACTACTGTTTTACACTTTTTTTATCAAGGGCGGCCAAATGCTTGCTGGCTTCCCTTGCATTCAACGCTATGGGAGGCAACAACGTCATACTCTTTTTGACCAGACAGCATCAGATAGATGGGCAACACATACAGAGACAGAGGGGCGCTGTTTTTCTCGCTCGGATGCTTTCTCCTGTGAGATACATTCAGCCTCCTGTGAATTGAAGGGAAATTATGAAACACAGAGAGATGAAAGATATATTTTATATGTTTAAAAAAAAAATATTGATACATTTTTTGAGGAAGCCTGGCTTCCCTTGGCATCCAAGAATACACACCACTGCTGTATATTCTGTTTGTTTGTGTTGTTAGTCTTGGCTAGCTTAATGTTCCACTCACTCACTCGGCTGCTAACACCTCCATGAAAAGGGTCAGGATTAGGCAAGGTTGAAAAGTAATCTTTAGACATAAGTTTGTAACTGACTAAAACAAGCAGACAACAAGAAAATGTTGTTTGATAAAGGTCAAGTATTTGCTGTGAGCCAGTGGGATAACCTAGGTAGGCACAGGTTGTTTTCCCCACAGGCGGATCCATCTAATATTAATTATACTTTATTGAATAACTATTTAACAACCTTATATAAAAATGTCGGAGGAAAGGATACTTATGAATCTTTGTTACATCTAGGCCTTTCACATACTTCAGATAGATGCATACATTTATAACATTTGATTTAAAACGTTTTATGTCGTGATTTACAGTGAGGGAAAAAAGTATTTCATACCCTGCTGATTTTGTACGTTTGCCCACTGACAAAGAAATGATCAGTCTATCATTTTAATGGTAGGTTTATTTGAACAGTGAGAGACAGAATAAGAACAAAAAAATCCAGAAAAACGCATGTCAAAAATGTTATAAATTGATTTGCGTTTTAAGGAGGGAAATAAGTAGTTGACCCCTCTGCAAAACATGACTTAGTACTTGGTGGCAAAACCCTTGTTGGCAATCACAGAGGTCAGACGTTTCTTGTAGTTGGCCACCAGGTTTGCACACATCTCAGGAGGGATTTTGTCCCACAACTCTTTGCAGATCTTTTCCAAGTCATTAAGGTTTCGAGGCTGACATTTGGCAACTCGAACCTTCAGCACCCTCCACAGATTTTCTATGGGATTAAGGTCTGGAGACTGGCTAGGCCACTCCAGGACCTTAATGTGCTTCTTCTGGAGCCACTCCTTTGTTGCCTTGGCCGTGTGTTTTGGGTCATTGTCATGCTGGAATACCCATCCACGACCCATTTTCAATGCCCTGGCTGAGGGAAGGAGGTTCTCACCCAAGATCTGACGGTACATGGCCCCGTCCATCGTCCCTTTGATGCGGTGAAGTTGTCCTGTCCCCTTAGCAGAAAAACACCCCCAAAGCATAATGTTTCCACCTCCATGTTTGACGGTGGGGATGGTGTTCTTGGGGTTATAGGCGGCATTCCTCCTCCTCCAAACACGGCGAGTTGAGTTGATGCCAAAGAGCTCCATTTTGGTCTCATCTGACCACAACACTTTCACCCAGTTGTCCTCTGAATCATTCAGATGTTCATTGGCAAACTTCAGACGGGCATATATATGTGCTTTCTTGAGCAGGGGGACCTTGCGGGCGCTGCAGGATTTCAGTCCTTCACAGCGTAGTGTGTTACCAATTGTTTTCTTGGTGACTATGGTCCCAGCTGCCTTGAGATCATTGACAAGATCCTCCCGTGTAGTTCTGGGCAGATTCCTCACCGTTCTCATGATCATTGCAACTCCACGAGGTGAGATCTTGCATGGAGCCCCAGGCCGAGGGAGATTGACAGTTCTTTTGTGTTTCTTCCATTTGCGAATAATCGCACCAACCGTTGTCACCTTCTCACCAAGCTGCTTGGCGATGGTCTTGTAGCCCATTCCAGCCTTGTGTAGGTCTACAATCTTGTCCCTGACATCCTTGGAGAGCTCTTTGGTCTTGGCCATGGTGGAGAGTTTGGAATCTGATTGATTGATTGCTTCTGTGGACAGGTGTCTTTTATACAGGTAACATGCTGAGATTAGGAGCACTCCCTTTAAGAGTGTGCTTCTAATCTCAGCTTGTTATCTGTATAAAAGACACCTGAGAGCCAGAAATCTTTCTGATTGAGAGGGGGTCAAATACTTATTTCCCTCATTAAAATGCAAATCAATTTATAAGATTTTTGACATGCGTTTTTTTTATTTTATTTTTTATTCTGTCTCTCACTGTTCAAATAAACCTACCATTAAAATTGTAGACTGATAATTTCTTTGTCAGTGGGCAAACGTACAAAATCAGCAGGGGATCAAATACTTTTTTCCCTCACTGTAGATATTTCCAATACATCTCTGTGATTTCTGTGAATCAAATCTCTCCTCAGTATTTGTAATAAAGCACAGTCCTGGAAGGAAGATGTATCTATGTCATCACAAAGATGATGTGTGCATAACTTAAAAGCATAGGCAGGATTCACATGTTCCCTCGAATCATGAAATCTCAGCCATTGGCATAGTTAAGAAGATTCTGCTAAGCTTTCTTAATCGCTCTCTAATTCCCTCTTCTTTGAAACAAGTTCAGTTGTTCCTGTTGGCTATGAATAGAGGAGTCTGTATCTGGCTCGTAGTGGATTTAACATTACATTTTGGCTTCCTTCACATGCAGATCCTGGAATTCAAATCAAAGGAGCCTCTTTCCTTCTTATTGTTGATATTTCTGCTATCAGGTGAGATTGTTAATTTTCTTTCTTTCTTCTCTCTGTTGTTCTTTCTCAGTAGGATGAGCCAGAGATGTGTAGGTGGATCCAGAGATGTGTAGGTGGATCCAGAGATGTGTAGGTGGAAGCTAAGCGCACAATGGGAAACTGGGCTCATTATCACCTCAGCCCCAATCCTCAAAATATCTCTGGCCCCATTTCAAATGGCACACTAACTACTTATGTCCCCTATATTGTGCAATACCAATGTACTAAAGTAGTGCACTATATATTGAACAAGGTGCCATTTGGGACACACCCTCTGTCTCATTCTCCCAAAGAGAGGCCTGAATGGGAGCCAACTATAGAAACCAACGTCAACATTCCCTCCCAGCTCTGATCCTCCTGCATCTAGCCTCCAGGAAGGTTCTTCCTTCTCTCTCCTCTGCTCACCTCTCCTCCTCCCTTCCCAATAATTACTCAAAAGAGGTACGAGATCATCCAGGCAGAACCATCCCAGAGAAAAACAAACAGCATGAAATGATGCTACTCTATTTGCCCATGTGTTACTACTTACCCATGTAGACTATAGTCTGACAATATTATTGCATTCTCGAATAAATTACATTTCATTGCTTGTGATTTCTGGTAGCTACACTGACTGACTGGCTTTACATCGATCCAATGAGTCACATTCTCTCACATCTGACATATCTGATTACTAGGTATGCATACCAATTACAGATGATTTCATTATTTTAATTGAGTGCAGTTAGTCGAGGAATATGAATGTCACATAGTTTTTTATCCACTATAAGTGGTTGATTACATTCAATCACAATTCTTAGTGAACTGGACTAAGAGGCCGTCTCCCACCAGGCAAAACTTGTTGAATCAACATTCTTTCCAAGTAATTTCAACAACAAAAATTATATGTGATGACATTGAATGAATGTGGAAAACTGATTGGATTTGCAAAAAGTCATCAGCGTATCGGAACTTCTTTTGTAACCCAACTTTTAACCTAAATCCAATGACATGGTGAATTATTTTGGTGATATCACGTTGAAATCACGTTAGCTGACAAATAAAAGCAAAACTAGACGTTGAACTGACATCTGTGCCCAGTGTGCTTTTTCAGCTCTATTAAAATCGGTTCCTAAACCATCTTTTCAATCTATGGGCCTACATATAAATGTCATGCTTGCAACTGTCAGTAATAATTGAGATAAAGTTATTTTGAGAGAGCCCTTGCCCTCTAATGTCAATAAAGATCCTTAAAGACGTGCTCTGGTACTTTGGCAACCAAGAAAGTATTTTTTAAACCTCCTGCTTTTGGATGGATGTGTCAATGTGTAGTTCATACATGCATAATCTATTAGCAGAATTAATGTCTTACCTCAATTAGCCATGAAATCCCTAGTTTGAAAGCATTTGTTTTCTTGAAGCTCTGCCACACCATTTTCCCTACATTTCCCCCCACGTGGGCCAGCCCCCTAGCAATTTGAATTCTAGCCAGCAAGAAGCCTGTCTAGTGTTATCCAATGAGGTTGCCCAATGGCTCAGAGGACACAGCAGTGAGAGAGAGAGGGAGCAATAACGCGGTGCACATATCTGTACATATGTGATGTAGTACACAATTTGCGGGGGGCACTTTTGGCTCGTGAGTGTGTCCTTCAGAAATACTGACTAAAAAGTATACAAAAGTACCGGTGAATCTCTTTAAAGCACCTATCCATGCTCTTCTTTTCTCCAGCACGCCTCCTCATGCTAAACCATTTGGGACCTATCCCAATTACATCCTATTATTTACATTTTAAAAGACTGAATTAATGACTTTGGGCTTTACTGATGAGCTGCCGTTGTCTGTGTGGCTTAATGAGTATAATCTATGTGGATGGGTAAGGACACAGAAATGTTATTCCCAAATATCACCCTATTCCCTTTATGGTGCACTACGTTTGACCAGAGCCCCATAGGTCTATGAGCCCTATGGGTCTATGAGTCCTATGGGTCTATGAGCCCTATGGGTCTATGAGCCCTATGGGTCTATGGGCCCTAGTCAAAAGTAGTGCACATTTCATTAGAAAAGTTAATTATCAAAAAAATACACTTCAAGACCAAAAGTATGTGGACACATGCTCGTCGAACATCTCATTCCTAAATCATAGGCATTAATATGGAGTTGGTCCCCCATTTGCTGCTGTAACAGCCTCCATTCGTCTGGGAAGGCTTTCCACTAGATGTTTGAACATTGCTTGTGTTCTTTCCCCCCACAAATGCATTAGTGAGGTAGCGTTCCAATTAATCTCAAAGGTGTTCAGTGGGTTGAGGTCAGGGCTCTGTGCATGTCAGTCAAGTTCTTCCACACCGATCTCGACAAACCATTTCTGTATGGACCTCACTTTGTGTACGGGGGCATTGTCATGCTGAAACAGGAAAAAGCCTTCCCCAAACTGTTGCCATAAAGTTGGAAGCACAGATTCATCTGTCATTGTATGCTGTAGCGTTAAGATTTCCCTTCACTGGAACTAAGGGGTCTAGCCCGAACCATGAAAAACAGTCTCAGACCATTATTCCTCCTCCCCCAAACTTTACAGTTGGCACTATGCAGTGGGTCAGGTAGCTTTCTCCTGGCATTCGCCAAACCCAGATTTGTCTGTCAAACTGCCAGTGATTCATCACTCCAGAGAACGTGTTTCCACTGCTCCGGAGTCCAATGGCAGTGAGCTTTACATGGCCATCAAAACTAATTTCATGAAGCTCCCGACGAACAGTTATTGTGCTGACATTGCTTCCTGAGGCAGTTTGGAACTCGATAGTGAGTGTTGCAACCGAGGACAGACCATTTTTATGCGCTACGTGCTTCAGCACTCGGCGGTTCCGTTCTGTGAGCTTGTGTGACCTACCACTTTGCGGCTGAGCCGTTGTTGCTCCTAGACATTTCCACTTCACAATAACAGCACTTACAGTTGACCAGGGTAGCTCTAGCAGGGCAGAAATTTGACAAACTGACTTGTTGGAAAGGAGGCATCCTATTACAGTGCCACGTTGAAAGTCACTGAGCTATTCAGTAAGGCCATTCTACTGTCAATGTTTGTCTATGGAGATTGCATGTCTGTGTACACCTGTCAGCAACGGGTGTGACTGAAATAGCCAAATCCACTTATTTGAAGGGGTGTCCACATACTTTTGTTTATATAGTGTAGCTGGTTGACTTTGATTCCAGGGGAATAGCAGATAGAGGAATACCTGCGCTACTCCTTCAGACAAAAGAGTCAGCTCAGCTCTAGGGTTAGATAAGAACAGAGGTTGTATTCACCAGAGGTGTCTAGACTCTGACAGGCGATGGGAATGCAACCACCTCCTTATAGAAGTACCATATAGAAGCACTGTATCTTACTCAGTAAAAAGCATGTGATGGGTAGTAACTCTTATTGCTCACTGCCATGTCTCCTGATATTGATATGGAATGGTACAGCAGAGGATGACAACAGTATTCAGGAATTCTCTATCTTCAGTCAACTGTGAAAATCGATTTTCCTTTGAGAAATGGGGCATGTAACTTTGCGGATAAGAATGCCAGCTCGGAGGAAATCATAGGCCGAAGAAGCAACACGACTGGACAGGTGGTATAGTATAGTTGCAAGTGTCTTTTTATTCTTTTTCAGACACAGTATAGTACATAACCCAGAGAGCGCACAAAGTGAGTAGGGTGTATGAGAGGTGGCATTCCTCTGGAGATCGAGGGAGAGACACTAGATCCAATGCAAAAGTTGGGCAGAATGTAACGTTATGACTTGGGCTGAGCAAAGCAATTCAGTGGATCGCAGAGTTGCATTAATTAGTAAATCATTCGTGCACAGAGTACATCTTAAGTTGCTTGTAATAGTAAAAACACTTTGTACATTAGTTTTTTTTTGCCTGTGGCATCTCACAAGGCGGATGGCTCTCAGTTGAGCCAGCTTCAGTTGGTGTTGAGTTCAGAAATATTTGTTGTATGTTTTTCTTCAGTTGGTGTTCAGTTCAGAAAGATTTGATGTATGTTTGTGAGTTTCTCTCTCCATCTCTCTAACGCCAATGAACATGCTTTGGTGTTTTGTTGTTGTTGAGTAAGCAGTAAATAAAAACGGTTGAAGTCTTATCAAAACATCTAAAAAGGCTTGGTTTCAACTGGTGTAACAATTCCAGACATTGGTACTTTCAAAACAAACAGATCAGTTATTTATAAATGAGCACAAAAATACATTTTAACACATTTATCAAGGCTATTGATCAAAACACATCTTTGCTGTCGACAGACACTGACTGCACTGTACTGACAGGAAAATAAATAACTTATATCTGTATAAAGATACATCTGCTTTCCCAATTACCAATAAACTGTTTAATCCACAACAGTAAGAACAAATAGACATTTCTACTAAAACACCTGCTATGGCAACAGGAAGCTCTGTCATAACGTAGCTTTGATGTTCGAATAACATATTAGAATGAAAGAGTTGCTACAGAATGTTGTAATAAGGTTGTATATTAAAGTTGGATTGCTTTTTAAATACTCTCCAACTCTGAATAAGACATCATCATCATAACAGCAATGTTTTACACCATTACAGAATTACATGGTTTGATTCAAATTCACTGTAATTGGCTGTATTACTTACACATTCTAAAAGGCTTTTTTGGAATGAATTCAGTGAACACGAACGCAGTAACATTTTAAAACAGTTCATGAATCTGAATCATGAATCTGAACAATAGTAATCAATGGGACCTCCCTGAGACGAAGACCACATATGAACCTCAAAACCACATGGAGGAACAGAGAACACATGTTGAGACCTGGAACACTGACAACATAGATCCCTATCTAGGTTCTCCTTCCAAGACTGCTAGGGACGCAGAAAGATCAATTCCAGAAATTTAAAAATATATATTATGTTAAAAGGCATTTTTCAAATTGTCATTATTATTGCCAACAAAACCTTTTGTCCACCAGGGATATTATGTTATTGTAAGACTGTATAGCATACTGTAGACCCAATCATTAAACCATTATTATAATGTTATACATTATTCTGAAAGAAAAAACTAATTCTAAAGGCAATCCAAATACAATTGTTTAAATAAATTACTCATAAATAAAATCTAAAAACAATATATTACCTACATATAGGTTCTCTTATACATTTTCTGTTTCAGAGGTAAATAAACTACAAAAAATAATGTATTCCTCAAGTCAAAATGCCACAATTCCTCTCTCTAACACAACGAAAGCAAAAAGCATGGTTAGCATGAAGTTGCAGGTTGTTCGTTTCATCATGCATTGAGGGGACTGTCCCTTTATCCGATCAACTTTTATGCTGTTGGACCATTGTCTTTAAACATACTGAACATCTGTTAGTGTGGAATGTTGATGATCACACGGCCAAAATGAGAAGAGTTCTGCAGAAGCTTTATGTTGACAGGTGAGAGAGATGCTGTGGAGATGAAGCGTTACAAAACCCCTTGTTCTCCTACTGTATGCCAGCAGGGTCACGGAGAGAGACAGGGAGAGAGACAGAGAGAGAGAGACAGAGAGAGAGAGACAGAGAAAGAGAGAGACAGTGTGTGTGTGTGTGTGTGTGTGTGTGTGTGTGTGTGTGTGTGTGTGTGTGTGTGTGTGTGTGTGTGTGTGTGTGGTAGAGAGAGAAAGCAGAGCAGAGGCAGAAAAAGCGGGGCAAGCTGACCACAGCTTGTCTGACATCAATCCAATGGTTTATTTTGTTCTTCAAGATTCACTGGACACATATCTGATTCTTCAGGCTGCAAGAGAAAGAAAGACACAGAGAGGGAGAGAACGAGAGAGAGAGGGAAGGAAAGGGAGAGAATGGGAGAGATGTTATTGTCATGAGACCGCAAAAGTAAAATATTTCTCAACCAATAAAATAAACCAGGTAAAGATGAAATTATCCTGATAAGATCAACAATAAAGTGTCCACAGTAAGGAGAACATCACAACCAGCAGCAGAGGGTAGTTAAAGTATCAGGTCTAAACAGCCTCGTCTCATCTAGACTGGATACAAAACCCTCCTCAGGACACTTTCTCATCTCTGTCTCCCGTACGTCACGCACCAGTTGACTTTATGCACTCGTTTGTCATGTCCTCAACAAAGCCCTCGGAGCTCACTGATGACACTTAGAGTGGCCAACATCTAATCCCACTTGTGTTGTGATTTAAGAGGAATGCCAGGTTTTATAGCATATCCAGGACATCGAAACATCAACTAAAGGCCTTATCGAATGGTTTATCAACACACAATCACTGTCAGAGATGCCTCTCCCTGTTCTTTCCCCGTGTAAGAGAAATCATACTTAAAGGCCCTCTCACTTAATATGGTATGACATTTTTCAAAGCATGACAACCAATCCACATCTAATATGATAGTCTACAGCAGAGAAAAAGAGGGGGGTTGGAAAGGAGGATACCTAGTCAGTTGTACAAATGAATGCTTTCAACTGAAATATATATTTCGCATTTAATCCAACCCCTCTGAATCAGAGAGGTGCGGGAGGCCTGCCTTAATTAACATTCACGTCATCGGTGCCTGGGGAATAGTTGTTGTTGGGGGTTAACTGCCTCAGGGGCAGATTGACAGATTTCTACCTTGTCTGCTCAATCCAGAAAGGTTACTGGGCCAAATCGCCAACCCGCCAGGCTACCTGCCATTCAAGGATGCCAAGAGTGTGCAAAGCTGTCACGAATGCAAAGTGTGGCTACTTTGAAGAATCTAAAATCTAAAATATATTTTGACTGTTTAACACTTTTTTGGTTACTACATGATTCCATGTGTTATTTCATCATCTTGATGTCTTCACTATTATTCTACAATGTAGAAAATAGTAAATTAAAGAAAAACCCAAGAAAGAGTAGGTGCGTCTTTAACCGATGTGAAATGGCTAGTTAGTTAGCGGTGGTGCGCGCTAATAGCGTTTCAATCAGTGACGTCACTCGCTCTGAGACCTGAAGTGGTTGTTCCCCTTGCGTTGCAAGAGCCGCGGCTTTTGTGGCACGATGGGTAACGATGCTTCTTGGGTGTCAGTTGTTGATGTGTGCAAGGGTCCCTGGTTCGAGCCTGGGTTGGGGCGAAGAGAGGGACGGAACCTACACTGTTACACGTCCAAAAACTTTTGACTGGGACTGTATATCACAGCTTATTTTGAGCCAATAGACTACCAAAACAGTACAACAACAGAATTCTTAACCCTCATTGGTGCATGCACTGTAAGTCCCGCCACATTAACAGTAGTTAATCTACAAGCATTATTTGTTCAAGTAATCGATTCCCTGACTTGCATTTAGCCTGGGGTTTCTATGTTGACTCCAGGTAAACTTGGAGAGTAATCACTGTTTAGATTGTAAAATGAACATCCTGCTGAGTTAGTCCCATATGAGGTAATATCCATGAGTTAGTCCCCATCCTGCTGAGTTAGTCCCCATGAGGGAGTACTCATCCTGCTGAATTAGTCCCCATGAGGCAGTCCCATAACGTAGTCCACATCCTGCTGAATTGGTCCCCATGAGTTAGTCCCCACCCCGCTGAGTTAGTCCCCACAAGTTAGTACCCATCCTGTTGAGGTAGTCCCTAGAGGATGTGGCCAGAGCAGCATCAGCAGCAGAGCAGGACCCACATTAGTTCTGAATCAGTCTGCCATAAAGGCTAATGTATCAGACTTGCATAGACCTTAGTCTACACACACCACACACACACACACAGAAGCACTCACAGAAAGCACATGCAAACACACAAGTGCATGTACGCATACGCACAAACACAGAATAATGAAAGCAGAGGGGAGGTGGGGGATTATAAAGTAAGAGTAAGATTAACGCAACATTCACTGAGTAAAGTTGAGAAATAAAACAACCTTGAGACGAGGCCTCCCTTTGGAGAAAGCAAACAGTTCCATCAAATGGAGGAAAATGAACACATTCTCAGCACACCAGCAGAGCTGAATTTATTCCACTCAAAGACGTATTTAGCATTTTGTTTTCATTAGAGGGACTCTCTACAGACAGAGCCTTTTTCACTCATATGAATGGAGCCTCTTCAGCTACTTTGCATCACTATAAAAGCTGACTAATTACACCACATTCAGGAAAACATGCAGCCATCATTCTGTAGGCTAAACGATACATTTCAATTTACTGTTTCACCCACTGTTCAGTTCAAACGCAGTGTACCCAAATCCAGAGATTTTCATGTGTTCGTTTGTGGTACAAAAGACAATGCTGCACTCAATAAACAATGTGTGCATCTGAAACCATGCAGGGATTTCTTG
Organism: Salmo trutta; assembly: GCF_901001165.1. Lineage (NCBI taxonomy): Eukaryota > Metazoa > Chordata > Actinopteri > Salmoniformes > Salmonidae > Salmo > Salmo trutta. The sequence goes on from NC_042965.1 coordinate 29,930,831, forward strand.
ATTTTTCACCTGATGTTCAGACATTCTAGTTGTCCCTACTTTGGACTCAGTACTAATGTATTCTGATCTCAGGTGGTTTAACACTGGCTGGCACAACACAAATGATATTTTTCCAGAGGTCTAAGGAGCATCGTTCAATTGGTCTAATTAACTATATGATTACAGACCACAACAATGAGACAACTGAATGAGGCATTGCAACCAAAAGTGCAGCAGAGAAAGATGTTAACAGTAGCTAGCCAAGTTAACCAAGAGAACACATTTTAACCAAGTCTCATTTTCAAACTCTGCTGTCCCTGCAGCTGAAAATCTAATCCAAGTACCATCCTTAAATAAAAAAATGTATTTGATAATTTCCTCTCGAGCACAGCATTTCTGTAAGTCGTTGAGAAAAGCTCAGCCAAGCAAGGCCACTCTGTGATGAGTCTGAAAAGAGTTCTACATTGTTAGTGGCAACATCTACTATAGGGTTGCCTGCTGCCCTCTAACAAGCACACTGTTGTTACTGCTGACTGCCTTCCTTTCCATCTAAATGACAGCTCTTAAAGATGCATCCGCCCAAGATTGACAGCAGGACAGACTTTTAGAACAGCTTTGAGAATGTCTGCACAGCCTCCAGCTCCCCTTTCCCTCTCCCCCCACCCCTTTCCCCCTCATTCACCCTCTTCACTCCCCTCCCTCTCTCCACTCACATCACCCTTTCCCCTCCCCTCCCACTCTCCTTTGCCCTCTTCCACGTCTCCGCCCACCCCACCCTCTCCTTCCCCCTCTCCTTCACCCTTTCCACTCCCCTCACCCTCTCCTTCGCCCTCTTCCCCCTCTCTGCCCACCCCACCCTCTCCTTCTACCTCTTCCCCCTCTCCTTCCCCCCTCCCTACTACCGTAGCCTTCAAGTCAGTCAGAGACAGGAAAGATACATTTTCCAGCAGCAGTATCAAGCCTCCTCTATTTTCCCTCTCAAGGCAAACTGCCTTATAATTAATTTACCGTGAAGCGAGTGTAAGTTACATAGTTTCACTTGGTGCAACGGCAAATAGAAACCACACCATCTGAATGCAGAGACCTTAAACACGTGATTGCGAACACACAACTTATGTATTCATACAGTGTGTGACAAATTCGGTCAGCACATTACTCTGGTGGAGAAATTATCCATGAATTATTTATCCCCATGCCTATATTCCACATGAACATTTTCAGTCCCTTTGAAGTTAATTCTCCCTTTGTGATAAAATGCCTCCCTTCTTCTTTCTATGTTGCAGCTTATGATACTCCTGGTTGTTGCTATGTAAGAACGAGTTGCCTGTCCAAGACAATTTCAATCTACATAACAGCAGCAGTCCTCCAGATTTGTACAGTTCACCAGCAAGTTATCATCATACTAAATGCTGTAAAATAAATATTCCTTACACATAATTTTGAGTGATATATTCATAAACCCATCCATTGTCTGCATTGTACACATTCACACACATTCTTAATGTGTTTTTGGCCATGTTTCTCCTCTGGTGTATTTGTGGTAATGTCTTTCTGTGGGATATCACAGGGGACGTGCCAGACGTCATATAAAGAAGCCATGTGTCTGTCGTGGAAGCTGGTGGGACTGAATGTCAGACCAAAAGCACTTTGAAGATACATAGTTGAAAGGCTAGCCTCAGAGGCCTGAGTTCTCTCTCATGTGTCGATCTAGTGTGCTCATCATGGAGTGATCTTTCAATCTGAAATATTTCTGACGACTTAAACCAAACAATAGAGTGATGGAAAGATAAAGCTTTCCGTCACTCTATTGTTGGAGAGAAAGAATGTCAGCTTGGATTAGCAGGTGAGTGTAACGATTGTGTGTGTGTGTGTGTGTGTGTGTGTGTGTGTGTGTGTGTGTGTGTGTGTGGTGTGTGTGTGTGTGTGTGTGTGTGTGTGTGTGTGTGTGTGTGTGTGTGTGTGTGTGTGTGTGTGTGTGTGTGTGTGTGTGTGTGTGTGTGTGTGTGTGTGTGTGTGTGTGTGTGTGTGTGACAAAACAGAATACAACTACCCACAATCCACAATACAAACACACCCCTAATTATAGGACCTTCAATCAGAGGCAACGATAGACAGCTGCCTCCAACTGAAGGCCCCAACACCAATTAACTAAACATAGAAATACAAATGACTAGACAGAACATAGAAATTAACTAACATAGAACAATAACCAAAACCCTGGACTAATAAATCAAATACCCCTCTCCATGGACACATACACACAACCACCCTGAACCACATAAAACAAATACCCCCTGCCACGTCCTGACCAAACTAAACACTAACAAATAACACCTTTACAAGTCAGAATGTGACAGTGAGCTGGTACAGACACATGTCATTTGGGATTGACAATGTGTCTATTCTGTAGCCAATACCGGGCCCCTAGCTATCTCGCTCCCAATGCGCATTAGGAATTAATTAGGAAGTCAACGAATGAGGAAATGAGGCTCTATCATATAAGAGAAACGCCCGCCGATTGGACTGTCGACTGTCTCTGTGGCTTTGCCTGTTTCTTCCTTTGTGCTACAATCTCTCCTGTTTGATGGTTTGCTTTCAAGCTGCCCCCGCCTGTTTGTTGATATCTACCTTCTACAGAGCCGTAAAGCAGTTTCTAAACTTCCCTCCACTGAGCATCTAATCGGTGCATCTCACCAAGGCCGGGCGGCGCCAGAGCAGAAGGGCCCCAGCAGAGCCTCCACTGAGCATTATTATAAATCATGAAGCCATCACACAGGGGATGATCACTGGAGAAAGATGGGCTCGAAAATAAAACATCCCTCCTCCTCCTCCTCTTCCCACTGGTGCTCAAGCTTTTTCTGCTCCAGCACACAATGCATTGTAGTTGGTCAATATTTTAGCATTCCAACACCTTCATAAAAAACAAACTCAAAGTCACTACTCTACTTCACAGTGCTGGAAGCAGCCATCAGCATCAGCCTCAGACAGCCACTTTCAGAATCAATTGCCTCTGCCACCCCTCCAGGCGTTACCGCAGCCACTAAGCTGCAGCTCGATACAGTGGCCAGATTTATGTTGGTAAAGTGTTCTCTCCAGGATTTTCCATATGGTTGTTTATGCTACCATTGAGACAGGGTCTGTTGTCTGCTCCGGTCCAAACAAATATCCTACTGCTCACATTTGACCACCCTATTTTACCAGTGCTAAAACGACACTACAGTTGCACTGCCAGTCTGAAAATATTCCTGCAATGATGCCTGATGCCTGCAACCAGCATATCCATCCCCCCAGCCAATAAACCTTTGAACAGACGGAAATATGTTGCTGTTGCATTGTAATCAGATGTAACGTTAAACTAGATTAATTTGCCTTTTTGCTTTGAAGACACATAGCTGCTGTTATCCCTCTTGCGAATGTGGTTGTGAATATGTTTGTGAATATGATTGTGTGTGCATGAAGGATTTGAGGAGCAGGTGTTGGGGGATTTGTCTAAGTGTTGGGGGATTTGTGGCACACAGCATTGTGTCTCATGGGGAGTTCTTTCCTGGGCAATCCTCTACTGACTGACATGCTAGAGAGAGAGAGAGAGAGAGAGAGAGGGGAGAGAGAGAGGGGAGGGGGGAGAGAGGAGAGCGAGAGAAGGGGGGGCATTGAGAAAGAGAGGTAAAGAGAGAGACAGAGGGGGCATAGAGAGGGAGAGGGGGGCAGCAGAGAGAGATATAGTGCCTTGCAAAAGTATTCACCCCCTTGGCGTTTTTCCTATTTTGTTGCATTGCAACCTGTAATTTAAATAGATTTTTATTTGGATTTCATGTAATGGACATACACAAAACAGTCCAAATTGGTGAAGTGCAATGAAAAAAATGAATTGTTTCAAAAAATAAATAATCTGAAAAGTGGTGGGTGCATATGTATTCACTCTTTGTGATGAAGCCCCTAAATAAGATCTGGTGCAACCAATTACCTTCAGAAGTAACATAATTAGATTGCACACAGGTGGACTTGATCTGTCACATGATCTCAGTATATATACACCTGTTCTGAAAGGCCCCAGAGTCTGCAACACCAATAAGCAAGGGGCACCACCAAGCAAGAGGCACCATGAAGACAAAGGATCTCTCCAAACAGGTTGCTTTGGGTTGTAAAAAAATATCCAAAACTTTTAACATCCCTCGGAGCACCATTAAATCCATTATTAAAAAATGGAAAGAATATGGCACCACAACAAACCTGCCAAGAGAGGGCCGCCCACCAAAACTCCCAGACCAGGCAAGGAGGGCATTAATCAGAGAGGCAACAAAGAGACCAAAGATAACCCTGAAGGAGCTGCAAAGCTCCACAGCGGAGATTGGAGTATCTATCCATAGGACCACTTTAAGCCGTACACTCCACAGAGCTGGGCTTTACGGAAGAGTGGCCAGGAAGAAGCCATTGCTTAAAGAAAAAATTAAGCAAACCAGTTTGATGTTTGCCAAAAAGGCATGTGGGAGACTCCCCAAACATATCTTTTTATGGATAGGGAGCAGTATTTTCACGGCCGGATAAAAAAACGTTCCCGATTTAATCTGATTATTACTCCTGCCCAGGAACTAGAATATGCATACAATTATTAGCTTTGGATAGAAAACACTCCAAAGTTTCTAAAACTGTTTGAATGGTGTCTGAGTATATCAGAACTCATTTGGCAGTCCAAAACCTGAGAAGATTCCAAACAGGAAGCGCCCTCTCTGACCATTTCTTGGCCTTCTTGATCATCTCTATCCAAAACAGGGGATCTCAGCTGTAACGTGACATTTTCTAACACTCCCATAGGCTCTCAGAAGGTGCCAGAACGTTGAATGATGACTTTGCAGGCCATGGCTGAAAAACAGTAGCGCATTTGGATAGTGGTCGATCTGAGAACAATGAGACTGGGGCGCGCATGCACGAGAAGAGTCCATGTTTACATTTTCAGTCTTTGAACGAAAACGACTCCCGGTCGGAATATTATCGCTTTTTTACGAGAAAAATCGCATAAAAATTGATTTTAAACAGCGTTTGACATGCTTCGAAGTACGGTAATGGAATATTTTGAATTTTTTTGTCATGATACGCGCCGGGCGCGTCACCCTTCTTTACCCTTCGGATAGTGTCTTGAACGCAAGAACAAAACGCCGCTATTTGGATATAACTATGGATTATTTGGAACCAAACCAACATTTGTTATTGAAGTAGAAGTCCTGGGAGTGCATTCTGACGAAGAACAGCAAAGGTAATCCAATTTTTCTTATAGTAAATCTGAGTTTGGTGAGGGCCAAACTTGGTGGGTGTCAAAATAGCTAGCCCGTGATGGCGAGCTATCTACTCAGATTATTGCAAAATGTGCTTTCACCGAAAAGCTATTTTAAAATCTGACACCGCGATTGCATAAAGGAGTTCTGTATCTATAATTCTTAAAATAATTGGTATGTTTTTTGTGAACGTTTATCGTGAGTAATTTAGTAAATTCACCGGAAGTGTTCGGTGGGAATGCTAGTTCTGAACGTCACATGCTAATGTAAAAAGTTGTTTTTTGATATAAATATGAACTTGATTGAACAAAACATGCATGTATTGTATAACATAATGTCCTAGGAGTGTCATCTGATGAAGATCATCAAAGGTTAGTGCTGCATTTAGCTGTGGTTTTGGTTTTTGTGACATCATATGCTAGCTTGAAAAATGGGTGTCTGATTATTTCTGGCTGGGTACTCTGCTGACATAATCTAATGTTTTGCTTTCGCTGTAAAGCCTTTTTGAAATCGGACAGTGTGGTTAGATAAAGGAGAGTCTTGTCTTTAAAATGGTGTAAAATAGTCATATGTTTGAAAAATGGAAGTTTTCGGATTTTCGAGGACTTTGTATTTCGCGCCACGCCCATCATTGGATATTGGAGCAGGTGTTCCGCTAGCGGAACGTCTAGATGTAAGAGGTTATTAAGGAAGAAGCTACTCTGGTCAGATGAGACAAATATTTGAGTTTTTTGTCCATCAAGGAAAACGCTATGTCTGGCACAAACCCAACACCTCTATCACCCCAAGAATACCATCCCCACAGTGAAGCATGGTGGTAGCAGCATCATGCTGTGGGGATGTTTTTCATCGGCAGGGACTGGGAAACTGTTCAGAATTGAAGGAATGATGGATGTCACTAAATATGAGGAAATTCTTGAGGGAAACCTGTTTCAGTCTTCCAGAGATTTGAGACTGGGATGGAGATTCACCTTCCAGCAGGACACTGACCCTAAGCATACTGCTAAAGCAACACTCAAGTGGTTTAAGGGGAAACACTTAAATGTCTTGGAATGGCCTAGTCAAAGTCCAGACCTCAATCCAATTGAGAATCTGTGGTATGACTTACAGATTGCTGTACACCAGCGGAACCTATCCAACTTGAAGGAGCTGGAGCAGTTTTGCCTTGAAGAATGGGCAAAAATCCCAGTGGATAGATGTGCCAAGCTTATAGAGACATACCCCAAGAGACTTGCAGCTGTAATTGCTGCAAAAGGGGGCTCTACAAAGTATTGACTTTTTTGGGGGGGGGTTGATGCATGCTCAGGTTTTCAGTTTTTTGTGTTATTTCTTGTGTTTCACAATATAAATATTTTGCATCTTCAAAGTGGTAGGCATGTTGTGTAAATCAAATGATACAAATCCCCCCCACAAAAAAAAGTATTTTTAATTCCAGGTTGTAAGGCAACAAAATAGGAAAACTGCCAAGGGGGTGAATACTTTCGCAGTCACTGTAAAAAGAGAGAGGGGGCCGGCAAAGAGAGAGAAAGGCGGAGCAAGATAAAGAGAGGGGCTCATAGAGAGTGAGAGAGGGTGAAGGGGGGCGGCAAAGATAGAGAGAAAGCGAGAGGGGGCATAGAGAGAAGGGGGGGCAACAGAGAGAGAGAGAGGCTGAGAGCAAGAGAGGGAGAGAAATAGAGAGTGGGGGGCATAGAGTGAGTGAGGGAGAAGGGGGGCATAGAGAGAGAGAGAGGGAGAAGGGGGGTCAGCAGAGAGAGAGAGAGTGTTAGTAATCTCCCGCTCGTTTAGTAAAGTGTAGCCAGGATCCATACAGTGAGTAAGTTCTCTGCTTTCTCTCTGATTATTGTACTGGTGCATGTGTGATCAAGTGTGTGTGTATTGCATATCGTTTTTTTGTGGTGTGGTTTTCATCAAAGCCCATGGGCTTCCAACCACACCTGCACACCATTTAAAAAATATATTATTTTCATCTGTACTGTTGTCTATCACTTGTTTTTGTTGCAAATAAAAACAAATACAAAATAATAATGGTAGGGGTTGGAATGGTCAATGCACCAGGGGGAAGTTTCCTAGATAAATAATGGGACTGACCTTTCATATACAAAGAGACACAACTGCATTTCACACATCCTACACCTCTGTATGTCTGTGTGGCAATACCTTTTTACCGTGACTGATGGTCTTGACTGATGTTAATAATGCCTAGCTGAGATCATTAATAGAATACAAATATAAGCCTTCATAGCTTGAGGGTGTTTGTGCTCGGCTTCATCAGCGAAAGTGACTTTTCCTGTCATATATCGGCAATAGGAAAATGAAATATTCTATGAAAGAGGATATAGCCTCTATTGTTTGACTTGTCATATAACAAGTCAATACAATACCTTTCTTTTTGAACTGTTCTTGGGAGTGAAGGAATACTATGTATTTTCTAAGACAAGGAAATATCAAGGGAATAAAAGTTTCCTTAGTCAGAAAAATCCTATAGGATTAGTAATTTTTCCAACAGAATCATATAGGATTCTCACAATTTTGTGTCACCTCTACCAGAATCCTATTTTCCTAATGGAAATAAAAAGTAATCCTATTGGACCCTATTTGATTCACGCAATCATATAGGATTTTGTCACCCCAATCAGAATCCTATTATAACTTTTTTCAAATTTAACCCATTCAATTATAGTTTGTTGTCATTAGTTCCACTACAATACAACAACAATTACAACATTTTCGTTGATCAGAAAACAATAGTTCTATATTCATTTCTGGTTTTATTCACTTGTAAGAAAACCTGTCCCTTTAAGAGTGACTGGCGACGTCATAACTAACACAGGCTTGCAGTATTAATTAACTACCAAGTTCAGCTCGCTGCCTGTGGCTGGGTATAGAATAATGACGTTAGAAAACAGAGATTCTAACTGTTATATCCTTCACTGTGTGAGTACAGTATTTCCTGATTAAGTTTGTCATATTTTCGTCGGGCAACATTTTTTTTTTAATGCTAGCTAAGAAACAACTGTTAGCCACAATTTGCCCATCAGCTGACTAGTTAGCTAAATTGTAGCAATTTGCATATAATGTTTAAGTCACTGTATAGTTATAGCAGATGAGAAATGTTTATATTGTTGGTTTTTGCTAAATATACAGTATGTGCCTTATTATGTGAAACTCTTTTTCATGAGTTTTTGGACTCATTCAACAGTTTTTACCTAAATAAGTAGAATATAAATGGAAATTAAAGTTGAAAGTTCCATTTATATTCCAAAAACATAAGTTAAAAATGCTGATGTCGCTCCTTCCCGTTGACAAATAGCCCGAAGTCAAAACACTGTTTTGAAGTCTCCAAATCAATAATCAATACAGTTTGTGATATATTAAAAACCTAAACATAAAATGCGCTACCTACATATACATGTGCCACAATAGTAATCATAGTACTTATATATTTTTTAAATTATCCCCTTATAAACTGCATATGCACCAAAAACCCTGTTGTTCTGACAAGTGGCAATTAAGGGGGAAATCCGTTTGTATGCGCTGTTGAAACTAACACAACTCTCAAACCACATGGAAACTGGAAATATTTTCATCACTTAGAGGAAAACCGTCTAAAGACAACCAGCTACATTTTGGTGTGATGCGTTTTGATTTGGGGGTCACTAAAACGGAAAGAGAAACGCAGCACTTATTTGTCATCACAATCAAGTTGAAATCAATAGAGCAGGGGTAAATGTTTGGTGTGTATGCACTGTTTAAATGAACACTATTCAAAGCCACAGTGAATCTGAGATGAAGTCACATATCACTGGTTAAAGAGAAGTTGCTGAATACATCCATCTAAATTCTAGAATGTCGGAAGTTTTGTGAGGCTGCCGAAACGCGGAAGGAAACAAACAAGTTGCTTTGTTATTTAACTTTAACGAATCACGACCTGCCATAGGATATCAACACTTACAACAGTTGGCTGTTTTTTGAGTGATAGTTTGACTCTCAAATTGTGTGAGGCCAGCGACTTTTATACAGAGAGCACCCTGAATTTTCTTGCCATTTGAGTTTGACAATGATTGTAGAAGTCCTAAAACCGCTGGTGCGTATGACAAAATCAATGGTACAAAACCAGTGATATTGATCTGTTTTAAGTATTCAATTTTGTGTCATTGCAACTTGTGATTACAATTAAGATGTATAATAATAACACTAATCTGATGTAAAAAGGATGTGTAATTACCCTCAATTTGATGTGGTCAAAACACGAGGTTGTTTAATGTAGTGTACATTAATTGTGTACATATTGTGTACATACTGTCCACATTCAGGATATTTACAAGAATAATCTTAAATAATCTAATATGTAGTTTTTTCTTGACACAGCTAAATATGGCACAGAAACCTGAACATTTATGTTGAAGTGCAATCAAAATGAAAGACCAGTAAACTGAGGAGCTGTCTCTCCTGTGTCTCTCCTGTGTCTCTCCTGTGTCTCTCCGGAACACAATCTCCATATCTTTGAAGGCAATCAACTGTGATCATTCCCTGAGGTTCTCAACCTCTTCAACACACCACCACAATATGGGATAGATTCAATCCTATCAGATTTTGGAGACAGTCCTATTGGACCTATAGGATTATATTTTATCTAATATGATCCTATAGGATTTTTCTATTGGATTCTTGTATTGGAATCCTATCAGATTTTGGAACCAGTCTATTGGAAAAATCCCTAATCCTATAGGATATTTTGACTAGGGGAGGTAAAAGTATGTGTAATTACCCTCAATTCGATGTGGTCAAAACAGGAGGTTGTGTAATTTACTACCTTGAAAAAGAAAAGGAGAGCTGTACACTAGGTGCTCAGATGCAGTAATTTAGTAACCCAATAACCAACGTTTCGACAGACAAGCTGTCTTCATCAGGGTATAGTGTAGTAACACATACTGTCCACATAAATCAACATTTCAATTTAGGTTGATTGTGAACACACATTTCTCCCTAGTTTAACCATTTACAGAGTTTAAAAAATGCTCTTATGTACAATTTAACCAGGCGCTCTAGAAAGAGCTCCCATAGTGACTGTGTAGCAGCCAAATAATTCACCATGCCTACTTATTATAACCTATCAAGCCATAGTATCGACATTATTCTATTCATTGTTATTTCAGACCACATTGTATGGACACTACAATTGGATAAATACAGCTTTATTGGACAATCTCACAGCTAAATATGGCACAAATACCTGAACATTTGTGTTAAACTGTGCAGGTCCTATAAGGATAACATCCTATAGGATAATTTCTAATAGATTTTTTTGGGGGGGATCCTAGAGGATTTTTTGACTAGGGTTCCTTTGTTAATGGAAGATCAGAAACAACAAAACAGTGATGATTGTGTTTGTGTGTAGAGAAGTGGGACACAGGCAATATTGGTGGTAAATTGATCATCACAGTGAAAAGAAAGAGGGGGAAAGGAGGAGAGGTAGAATTCAGAGACATGTCAGACAGACTGTCAATCAGCAGAATGCATGGGCCTGCCTTTCTGTTATTATCTAGCGGCCTGTCTCCAGGAGAGTGTGTGGGCTTTCTTAGTACGCTGAGCAGCAGTTGTGCTGGGGGGCTGGATGAAAGCATACATACCTACCCACTACCTCTCTCTTTGTGACTGTGGGGGACAGGGGACAGACAGAGAAGGCAGCAGTATCAGTGTGTGTGACTAGGGAGAAGCAGGTGGGAGAGCACATCCAAACACTGGCCCTCATCATACTGTTCTATTCTGTTTCATATCCCAGGTTCAGCACGGCACCAGCCACCAGGACAAACAGAATGAATCAAGCTGCCTTTGACCGTTTTAACGGCTGTATTTCAGCTGTTGAATACATTAGGTTTTATGGTCACATCCGTAGCAGAGGACACACAGCACCACCCTTTTCCCTGTCACACAGAGTAGCTTCAGTGGAATACCAATCCCACCATAAAATCTACACGCAATGAGTCTGCTATACTCTCAATAATAGAATATAGCAATATACTCTGTCGACACCATTCTGTATACATCTGGCCCTTCTTTGGACACTGTGCTAACGAACCTCCAAACAAGCTTCAACGCCATACAACACTCCTTCCGTGGCCTCCAACTGCTTTTAAATGCTAGTAAAACTAAGTGCATGCTCTTCAACTGATTGCCGCCAGCACCCCCCCTGCCCGACTAGCATCACCACTCTGGACGGTTCTGACCTAGAATATATGGACAACTACAAATACCTAGGTGTCTGGTTAGACTGTAATCTCTCCTTCCAGACTCATATTAAGCATCTCCAATCCAAAATTAAATCTAGAATCGGCTTCTTATTTCCTAACAAAGTCTCCTTCGCTCATGCCGCCAAACGTAAAACTGACTATCCTACCGATCCTTGACTTCGGAGATGTCATTTAGAAAATAGCCCCCAACTCTCTACTCAGCAAACTGGATGTAGTCTATCACAGTGCCATCCGTTTTATCACCAAAGCCCCACTGTAACCTCTGTGCTCTTGTTGGCTGGCCCTCATTACATAGCCGTCGCCAAACCCACTGGCTCCAGGTCATCTATAAGTCTTTGCTAGGTAAAGCCCCGCCTTATCTCAGCTCATTGGTCACCATAGCAACATCCACCCGTAGCACGCACTCCAGCAGGTATATTGCACTGGTCATCCCCAAAGCCAACACTTCCTTTGGCCGCCTTTCCTTCCAGTTCTCTGCTGCCAATGACTGGAACGAATTGCAAAAATCACTGAAGCTGGAGTCTTATATCTCCCTCTCTAACTTTAAGCATCAGCTGTCTGACCAGCTTACCGATCACTGTACCTGTACACAGCCAATCTGTAAATAGCACACCCGACTACCTCATCCCCATATTATTACTTACCCTCTTGCTCTTTTGCACCCCAGTATCTCTACTTGCACATCATCATCTGCACATCTATGAGTCCAGTATTAATGCTAAAGTGTAATAATTTTTGCCTCCAGGGCCTATTTATTGCCAACCTCCCTAGTCTTCTACGTTTGCACACACTGTAGATTGATTTTTCTATTTTATTTTCTTTTGTGTTATTGACTGTACGTTTGTTTATGTGTAACTCTGTTGTTGTTTTTGTCACACTGCTTTGCTTTATCTTGGCCAGGTCGCAGTTGTAAATGAGAACTTGTTTTCAACTGGCCTACCTGGTTAAATAAAGGTGAAATAAAAAATAATAATCTCCATATCATCTTAAATTTCTTATAGTATTGTATGTTTTTATTATGTTGTAGGGGCTCCCTTGAAAAAGAGGCCTTGGTCTCAATGGGATTACTTGCTAAAATAAAGGTTATTAAAATACATAATCTCGAAAGATGGGATGGGCTATGGTCACAAAAGTCAAATGAGGCCTTATGGGCCCTGGTCAACAGTAGTGCACTAGGGAACCGGGTGCCATCTGGGATACAAGCCTATAAAGTTATATTTATAGATTATCATTAGGCTGAAGAATTGTTTTACCTCACAAATGTCTGACTAGTGCTACATGATGCAATGAATTGTGTGTCAAACCTGAGACGTGAGCCAACCGTCACATCATGCATTAATCAGCTTTCTTTTTTTGGACGGTCGATTCCACACAACATGGGAAACAAGAGCAGCAATAACAAATCACTGCGACAACATCCAACCTGACAGACTCATCCTCTCATTCGCTCCAGTCTAAGACATGGCAACTGGGAGTGAGAGAACGCAGCGGCTAATGTCTTTCTGCACACCATTAGTATGTGTGAGGGAGGGGGAGGGAGAGACGGGGAGGCTGGGAGGGAGGGTAGAGAAGAGTGCAGGCGAGCAGCGGGGAATGGAGATAGTTGGGCGAGGGATCGGTGACGGCAGGGTAAGGAGGCTGTCTGCTTGACCTATCAATAGTGGAAGAGCGGAGGGACTGGTCTCAATCACACAACGTGCCCCCGCCTCGCCTCGTTACGCTCCCACCGGCCTCGTTACCTTCCCCTCTTCACGTTTGATCATGAAAATGCATGTTGTGACCCAGGCTCTTATTTCCGAGCCTGGCCGTTCCTGTGTCTTGATCTCTTGCAGTGCATGATGACATTACACATAGGAAAGACCATCTCAGGGTCTGTTAACCCACATCTAGAGGCGGCAGGTAGGCCCCTTTTTTTCAATTCTCGCCTAAAATGACATATCCAAATCTAACTGCCTGTACCTCAGGCCCTGAAGTAAGGATATGTATTTTCTTGGTACCATCTCAAAGGAAACACTTTGAAGTTTGTGGAAATGTGAAAGGAATGTTGGAGAATATAACACATTAGATCTGGTAAAAGATAATACAAAGAAGAAAAACAACCGTTTAAAAAAATTAAATAATGGTACCATCTTTAAAATGCAAGAGAAAGGCCATAATGTATTATTCCAGCCCAGGTGGAATTTAGATATTGGCCACGAGATGGCAGCAGTGTATGTGCAAAGTTTTAGTCTGATCCAATGAACCATTGCATTTCTGTTAAAAACTTTGTATCAAGACTGCCCAAATGTGCCTAATTTGTTTATTAATAACTTTTCAAGTTCAAAACTGTGCACTCTCCTCAAACAATAGCATGGTATTCTTTCACTGTAATCGCTAGTGTAAATTAGTTTGGTGAAGGCTAAACTTGCTGGGTGTCTAAATAGCTAGCCCTGTGATGCCGGGCTATCTACTTAGAATATTGCAAAATGTGCTTTCACCAAAAAGCTATTTTAAAAATCGGACATATCGAGTGCATAGAGGAGTTCTGTGTCTATAATTCTTAAAATAATTGTTATGCTTTTTGTGAACGTTTATCGTGAGTAATTTAGTAAATTGTTAGTAAATTCGCCGGAAGTTTGCGGGGGGTATGCTAGTTCTGAACGTCACATGCTAATGTAAAAAGCTGGTTTTTGATATAAATATGAACTTGATTGAACAAAACATGCATGTATTGTATAACATAATGTCCTAGGGTTGTCATCTGATGAAGATCATCAAAGGTTAGTGCTGCATTTAGCTGTCTTCTGGGTTTATGTGACATTATATGCTAGCTTGAAAAATGGGTGTCTGATTATTTCTGGCTGGGTACTCTGCTGACATAATGTAATGTTTTGCTTTCGTTGTAAAGCCTTTTTGAAATCGGACAGTGTGGTTAGATTAACGAGAGTCTTGTCTTTAAAATGCTGTAAAATAGTCATATGTTTGAGAAATTGAAGTAATAGCGTTTCTAAGGTATTTGAATAACGCGCCACAGGATTCCACTGGCTGTTACGTAGGTGGGACGATTTGGTGCCACCTACCCTAGAGAGGTTAATCCAACCACAGTGTCCGATTTCAAAAAGGCTTTACGACGAAAGCACACCATGCAATTATGTTAGGACAGCGCCTAGGCACAAGAAACCATACATACATTTTTCAGCCAAGGAGAGGACTCACAAAAGTTAGAAATAGCGATTAAATTAATCACTTACCTTTGATGATCTTCATCTGGTGGTACTCCCAGGACTCCAAGTTACACAATAAATGTTTGTTTGGTTCAATAAAGTTCCTCTTTATGTCCAAAAACCTCAGTTTAAATTGGTGCATTATGTTCAGTAATGCATTGTCTCAAATAACATCCGGTGAAATTGCAGAGAGCCAAATCAAATTACAGAAATACTCATCATAAACATTGATGAAAGATACAAGTGGTATACATAGGATTAAAGATAAAGTTCTTGTTAATCCAGCCGCTGTGTCAGATTTCAAAAAGGCTTTACGGCGAAAGCACACCATGCGATTATGTTAGGACAGCGCCTAGCCACAAAACACCATACAGACATTTTCCAGCCAAGGAGAGGACTCACAAAAGTCAGAAATAGCGATTAACAAGAAGTTTATCTTTAAAATGGCATATAATACATGTATGTTTGAGGAATTATAATTATGGGAATTCTGTTGTTTTGAATTTGGCGCCCTGCAATTTCACTGTCTGTTGTCGAGGTGGGACGCTAGCGTCCCAATGATACCAGAGAGGTTAACAAGAATTTAAGCTTTCTGACAATATCAGATATGTCTATGTCCTGGGAAATGTTCTTGTTGGGTGAAAAATCTGCCAATATGCCCTTGAGCAAGGCACTTAACCCTAATAGCTCCTGAAAGTCACTCTGGATAAGAGCATCTGCTAAATGACTCAAGTGAAATGTAAATCTATAGGCTAAGCTTGTTCACATGGTCCAACACTAGGTCATCGCCAGAGATGTCGGTATCTTAGCAGAACATTTAACAATAAACTCAAGTAATGTGTAAGTATGAGATAGGCTACTGCGCTGTCACATGGTTCTTGACTTCCAGTGATAGAAGAGAAAGAGAGAGCTGCAGTGCCTCCTCCTCCCTCCTCGCCTGTCCTGAACTAGAGGTCAAACGGGTTCCCTCTCCAGTTTCTCCTTAGTTCACACTGACCAGCCAGCCGACAGCCACGTCTAGGATCCCTGTCTGTGCACTCAGTCAGTCTGCTGTAGTCAGCATAAACCCCTAACACTCAGTCAGACCTTGAGACTGGGGAGGAGATGGGACCTCAGTCAGCTCACACAGCCAGCAGGCTATTTCTGTCTCAGCAGCCTGGACCAGACAAGCCCCTCCTAAAAGACTCCTTATGCCGTAACAAGGAAGGACAAACGATGGATCCTCGTCAAAAAGGAGTGCACTATATAGGGAATAGGGTGCCATTTGAGACACAAACAGGTACATTGCTACTGTGTGCTCAAATGAAGCGCAGGACAACGACTGACTGGTACAGTGCTACGGTGTGCTCAGATGAAGAATACTTGGAAAGCGAAAAGACAAACATGTCAGACAGCCAAATTGAGTTAGTAAATGAAAGGACGACCTTGATTTGTGGCATACTTTCTGCTTCAGATGCCAGCAGCACTGGCATGGGTTTAAGTATTTAAGCATCCAGGCTTTGTAAGGTTGTAGCAGGCTTGTTAGTGTAGTATTGATCACACATGTCATTAGTAAGCATATTGTGAATGGGTAATTTGTCCCCCACCCTCAGTCAAAATAGAATTTCCTCTCTGAAGTTCTTGGACTCGGATCAAGTTAGCTACGCTAAGTCGTGAATTTTGGCTTGCTGGTATCAATTTGTGATGAGATTGGGGAGGTCAATATGACCCTTACCTGACCTCATGCAATTTATAGTGCATAATTTTTTTCAGTGGAAATAGTATTCAGACAAATGACTGACAAACTGTTGATGAGTGTTTACTGTAGTCTAACCCTTCTCTGTGAAGTCATTCCATCAAATTAAAAAGTAACTATATAATCCAAATCATCAAATGCACCACTGCTTTCATATAAACTGCCATCTTCTATTTGTCTGGCTGTATATAGGACAAGAGACAACAATGACATATCTGCCCTCTCTGGAGAGAGAGAGAATTTTTATTGTCACATGCACCGGATAGCTATTCTATCTGGGTAAACTGACATAAAGCAATGACTTAAATACACCCAGAGAGAGAGAATGAGAAGAGAAGTTGCTTTGGCCTACTGGGGTGGGTGGATCTGCCTGTGTGTAAAGCCACTTGCACCAATGAGGCAGTGCAGTGGAGCGTGAC
Source organism: Salmo trutta (assembly GCF_901001165.1). NCBI lineage: Eukaryota > Metazoa > Chordata > Actinopteri > Salmoniformes > Salmonidae > Salmo > Salmo trutta. Next base: position 29,947,691 of record NC_042965.1, read on the forward strand.
TAAGGTGCAGGGCTAAAGTGTCATGTCTCTTGATGCCTGGATCCCTGTGGACATGTACGGGCAGAGGGTCCTACAGGGGGAATTCATTCTAGGATATGCACCATGGAAAAGCCCATCAATTCACACCAACTGGCCAGGCTGTGCTGAGCTGGGCCCAATACCAGGTCATCCTCTGACTGCCCTCCCTACATATGTATTCTGTCTCTGCATACCGACCCTACATACTGTTTCAGGACAAAAGCTGCGTGTTTGACTCTGAACACTGGGTATTGATCATGTTTCAGCATGGCCCGCTTGAGTTAGAAGACTTACTGTTAGTTTTGTGTGTTGGTTGTGTATTAGCACTAGTTGTTTGATTTAGATGGTTGTGTGTGCATTATGGTTGTTTATTAGCGGTAGTTGTTTGTTCACTCTGATGAGCGCAGCCTGGTGGCGCTAGCCTGGGCTCTGGGTGTTGTGTCTACAGTAGAACAAGCGCTTGTTGATCTGGGTTTCGCTCCTGCAGGCACCATGGCATGGCCACCAATTAGCAGCAGCAATGTGAAAGAAGTGGAAAAATGTCTCAATTAGACACATTTCTCCTCCTTAAAAATTAATTGCTTTCAATGAGATTGAACATAAGTGGAAAAATATCTAAAGATGCCCAAAGCCAGCAGAGAGACTCTCACTACTCCCCTCTGATACTTTGCTCACTCGGTCTCAGCTTCTTTTTATTTTATGGCTGATGCAAAATGTAAAAACCCTCCATGAAAGTGCCAATTGAATTTCAAGGGCATAGCATACATATACGTAAACCAAACGCAATACTATTTACATGCTGGCAACTCACCATCAGACAAGGAGAAAACAAAGTGTGACATTGTGTACTGCAGCTAAACAGACAGAAGAGAAGACTCACTTGTTTTGGTGCTTTGAGCCCTGCAGATGTGCATGGTATTGTGCCACAGAGTTGAGTGTGACATTGCAGACTTCACACGTATAGCTACGTTTCAGACCTGAAATAAGAACACACACACCACACACACACACACACACACACACAAGATTAGACAGGTGTGTATGTATTTGTTTCAATCGAAATTATTGTACTTTGGAACTATGGAACCATGTTCAATGTTTCACCACAAATGCAATTAATGTGTATACATTCACTATTCTATCCCACTGGAGAGTCCTCTATGTAATCGTTAGTTCTCTATTGAAAATACCTGGTCAGCATGCTGTCACTAAATAGAGTAGAAGACTAGAGGGGATGAGAACTCTTACTGACAGAAGCTTCTATCTCTTCCATACAGTTGGTTGTTAAAGACACTAGCAATATGTCCCAAATGGGGCTATTTAAAAAAAAATGTATTAACCAGGTAGGCAAGTTGAGAACAAGTTCTCATTTACAACTGCGACCTGGCCAAGATAAAGCACAGCAGTGTGACACAGACAACAACACAGAGTTACACATGGAGTAAACAATAAACAAGCCAATAACACAATAAAAAAGTCAATGATACAGTATAAAAAAGAAAGTCTATATACAGTGTGCAAAAGGCATGAGGAGGTAATGGTGCAGGGCATCCTCAAGCAGTTCCAGCAGGACTTTTACGGGATCAAAGAGTGAGCACAGCAGGAAAAGCTCTCTATCAGTGACTACTCCCCCACCCTGAGTGAGTCTGATCACACCCCCCCAGCACTGAACACACCCAGGTCCCACAACTGCACTGCTCCTCCATCATTGAGAGGGATAAATTCACCGAGCTGGAGAGAGACATGGTGGAGCTCAGAGAGCTAGTCCACACAATCCAGACAGAACAAACCAGACCAGCACAACAACCCCCCCCCCCCAACAAGACCCGGAGGGCGGGAGGTGGAGATGGACGGCTGTCTGAGAGAACTGGCTGCACTCCGGACTGAGGTGAGAGAACTTAAGGAGAAGAAAGAGGACCACATGGCAAAGCTAAATGCAGTGAAGGAGGAGGGAGAGACACACATTTCACATAACAGGACTGAAGGAGGAGGTGAGAAACACATGGCACAGCTAACAGCGGTGAAGGAGGAGGTGAGAAACACATGGCACAGCTAACAGCGGTGAAGGAGGAGGTGAGAAACACATGGCACAGCTAACAGCGGTGAAGGAGGAGGTGAGAAACACATGGCACAGCTAGCAGTGAAGGAGGAGGTGAGAAACACATGGCACAGCTAACAGCGGTGAAGGAGGAGGTGAGAAACACATGGCACAGCTAGCAGTGAAGGAGGAGGTGAGAAACACATGGCACAGCTAGCAGTGAAGGAGGAGGTGAGAAACACATGGCACAGCTAACAGCGGTGAAGGAGGAGGTGAGAAACACATGGCACAGCTAACAGCGGTGAAGGAGGAGGTGAGAAACACATGGCACAGCTAACAGTGAAGGAGGAGGTGAGAAACACATGGCACAGCTAACAGCGGTGAAGGAGGAGGTGAGAAACACATGGCACAGCTAGCAGTGAAGGAGGAGGTGAGAAACACATGGCACAGCTAACAGCGGTGAAGGAGGAGGTGAGAAACACATGGCACAGCTAACAGCGATGAAGGAGGTGAGAAAGCTGAGGTGGACAGAGAGCAGGACACTCCCCCAGAGAAGCCAGCAAAACAGCCCACCTCAGACCTGGACCACAACCTCAACACCACAATAGGACAGACAATACAGGACCCACCAACCCAACAGACCCCACCCCCTCCGATAGCTCTCCTGACAACTCCCACACATCCACTCAAGGAGACTCCAATGCTAGGTACGCCTACAGCTCATCCCTTGACTCAAATGGCTGCTCCTCATTGTCTCAAATGGCTGTTGTCAGAGGACACACTTGGGTCCCCCAGCCACATTATAATTCACACGGGCACAAACGACCTGAGGGCCCAGAAGGAAAGGGTGGCCATAGCACTCAAGGGAGTGATAGTAAAAGTTTTGTGTTCGAAGAAGCTTTTTCTATCTCATCCTGGAATATGCAAGGTCTGAGGTCATCTGCCTTTGGCCTAAAGAGCAGGAACCCAGACTTCATCAAAGAAATTGGAAAGATCAAACATTTTCATCCTACAAGAAACATGGTATAGAGGAGAAGGTATAGAGGAGGTTGCCCAGAGAGCTGGTAGTCCAATCCAACAAACTCCAAGTTGTGAAATAGGGAAGAGACTCAGGGGGTATGCTAATTTGGTGTAGAGCAGACCTAACCCACTCTATTAAATTAGTCAAAACAAGAACATTTTACATCTGGCTAGAAATTAATTAGGAAATTATCTCAACAGAGAAACGTTTCCTCATGTGTTCTACCTTTATACCCCCAATAGAATACCCATACTTTAACGATGACAGCTTCTCCATCCTTGAGGGGGAGATCAACCATTTCCAGGCCCAGGGACATGTACTAGTTTGTGGTGACTTAAATGCCAGAACTGGACAAGAACCTGACACTCTTAAGCACAAAGGGGGACAAACACCTACCTGGAGGTGACAGTATTCCCTCCCAAATATGCACCTCTAGACAAAACTATGACAAGACAACCAACAAAAACTCCTGCAGCTCTGTCGCACGCTGGATCTGTACATAGTCAATGGTAGGCTTCAAGGAGACTATGCTAGGTACACCTACAGCTCATCCCTTGGCAATAGTACTTTAGATTACTTTATCACTGACCTCAACCCAGAGTCTCTCGGAGCATTCACAGTCAGCCCACCATCACCCATATCAGATCACAGCAAAATCGCAGTCTACCTGAACAGAGCAATACTCAATCACGATGCATCAAAGCCAAATGAACTGCATAATATTAAGAAATGCTATAGATGGATAGTAGTGTAGAAACCTACCAAGAACAATTAGGCAAGAACAAATTCAATCCCTTTTAGACAACTTCATGGACAAAACGTATATCTGTAATAGGGAAGGTGTAAACTTGGGAGTAGAAAGCCTTAACAGTATATTTGACCTTTCAGCTTCCCTGTCAAATCTGAACATTTCAAGCAACCTAAGAAAATTAACAACAATGACAATGTTTGATGAAGAATGCAAAAACCTAAGAAAGAAACTGAGAAACCTATCCAACCAAAAACATAGAGACTCAGAAAACCTGAGTCTACGCCTTCACTATGGTGAATCATTAAAACAATACAAAAATGCACTACGGAAAAAGAAGGAACAGCACGTCAGAAATCAGCTCAATGTAATTGAAGAATCCATAGAATCTAACCGCTTCTGGGAAAATCGGAACACACTAAACAAACAACAACACAAAGAGTTATCTATCCAAAATGGAGATGTATGGATAAACCCCTTCTCCAATCTTTTTGGCTCTATAACAAACAACGAACAGCAAAAACATATACATGATAAATTACAAATCTTAGAATCAGCTATTAAAGACTACCAGAACCCACTGAATTCTCCAAATTACATTGAATGAATTACAGGACAAAATACAAACCCTCCAACCCAAAAAGGCCTGTGATGTTGATGGTATCCTACATGAAATGTAAAATATACAGACCAGAAATTCCAATTGGCTATACTTAAACTCTTTAACATCATCCTCAGCTTTGGCATGTTCCCCAATATTCATCCTGCACACCCTAATTGACAAACAAACAAACCAAAACAAAGGCAAAATTTTCTCCTGCTTTGTTGGTTTCAAAAAAGCTTTTGACTCAATTTGGCATGAGTGTCTGCTAAACAAATTGATGGAAAGTGGGGTTGGGGGAAAAAACATAGAACATTATAAAATACATATACACAAACATTTATTTCCACAGGACCGCGGGGGTGAGACAGGGATGCAGCTTAAGATCCACCCTCTTCAACATATATATCAACAAATTGGCAAGGATACTAGAACAGTCTGCAGCACCTGGCCTCACCGTACTAGAATCTGAAATCAAATGGCTACTGTTTGCTGATGATCTGGTGCTTCTGTCCTCAACCAAGGAGGGCCTACAGCAGCACCTAGATCTTCTGCACAGATTCTGTCAGACGTGGGCCCTGACAGTAAATCTCAGTAAGACAAAAATAATGGTGTTCCGAAAAAGGTCCAGTTGCCAGGACCACGTATACAAATTCCATCTCGACACCGTTGCCCTCGGGCACACAAAAAAACGATACATACCTCGGCCTAAACATCAGCGCCACAGGTAACTTCCACAAAGCTGTGAATGATCTGAGAAACAAGGCAAGAAGGGCCTTCTATGCCATCAAAAGGAACATAAAATTTCACATGCCTATTAGGATCTTGCTAAAAATACTTGAATCAGTTATAGAACCCATTGCCCTTTATGGTTGTGGGGTCCGCTCATCAACCAATAATTCACAAAATGGGGGAAAAAAACTAATTGAAACACCAAATTTTGGCCGATACCCGCTAATTATCAAAATCCAGAAAAGAGCCATTAAATTCCACAACCACCTAAAAGGAAGCGATTCCCAAACCTTCCATAACAAAGCCATCACCTACAGAGAGATTAACCTGGAGAAGAGTCCCATAAGCAAGCTGGTCATGGAGCTCTGTTCACAAACAGACCCCACAGAGCCCCAGGAATGCAACACAATTAGACCCAAACAAATCATGGGAAAACATAAAGATAATTCTTTCCAATGTGTCAAGTAATTAACAAAAAAACTGAGCAAACTAGAATGCTATTTGGCCCTAAACAGAGAGTACACAGTAGCAGAATACCTGACCACTGTGACTGACCCACAATTAAGGAAAGCTTTGACTATGTACAGACTCAATGAGCATGGCTTTGCTATTGAGAAAGGCTGCCGTAGGCAGACCTGGCTCTCAAGAGAAGACAGGCTATGTGCACACTGCCCACAAAACGAGGTGGAAACTGAGCTGCACTTCCTAACCTCCTACCAAATGTATGACCATATCAGAGATGCATATTTCCCTCAGATTACACAGACCCACAAAGAATTTGAAAAATAAATCGCATTTTTATAAACTCCCTTATCTATTGGGTGAAATACCACAGTGTGCCATCATAGCAGCAAGATGTGTGACCTGTTGCCTTAAGAAAAGGACAAACGGTGAAGAACAAACACCATTGTATATACAAGATGGGAGACAAGACTCTCCCTCACTCTCTCTCTCTGTAATCTCTCCATCTGTTGATCAGCCTCTCCGTAACCATGTGCCAGAGTGACAATTGCCTTGCCTAAAGCTCTGATTTCAATTTTGCAAGAGAGCGAGAGGGAGAGAGATAGAGGTTCCCCTGACACTTTCATGACTCTGACATTAAAGTGGCGGAGGTGGCGCTGAGACTCGGCACTGCGTGGCATTTTGACAGGCCGCATCTCAAACGCTTTTTGAAAAGTTGAAAGAATGTGCTGCAGCCCCGGCATCCATCAACACCATCCAACCTGAAGCACCTCCCATGGCGCCTGCCCTGCACGAGCAATGAAGCACCAGCTTACCACCGCTGGAGTGCTGGGCCTCTGTCTGCTGCTTCTGCATTCACTCTGATCATGCTCATCCTTCTTGTATTCAGGGGCCTCTGCTCTGTGGTGAGTCATAAGAGAGCCATTTATTTCTGTTTAAACTGGACATTGAGATTCCCAATATGAGAAGAGAGTAACAGGTAGAAGAGACAATTGAAAATGTCCCGCTGTCTTCATCTGAATCTCACCCATAGATCTTCGTTTCACATCTAGGACACCTATGGCAGAGGATTCTTCCAAAGCCCAACTAGGGATACAGTGTCAGACACCCAGCTTCACATAACTGTTGTGTCACTTATCCTATATCCATACAATATAGGATAAGTTTACAGTAAATCGAATCCAGTGTTGTGATCACATCTGCCATGTTATCCTATTCATCTCTTCCTTCCCCTAGTGTATCTCTAATGGGAATATCCTATGTCAACGCTCAATTGAGTCACTCTACTGCATAATATGGAATATTATTCCAGCCACAGCTTTCATTGTCTCAATTGTTAACTGAGAGATATTGTCCCGGCCTTCAGAGGCCAGCAACGGAGAACCTGTGGCAGCCAGACAATGTGATCGATCAACAGTGTAATCATGGATTGTTTATGAGCAGAGAAAGGTGGTGCTGGTCCATGGTTCATGCTAAATTAACCACGAGCCATCTGGCCCACTCCAATGGTGCATCTCCTGAAACAGCAAGGGAACACCACTCAGATCAGGACAAATGGCCCAATAGTCCAAAACTACAGTCAGCTTCTTGGCTGTATTACATGTAATGAAAAACATTCCTCACTTGTGTGATCTCAAACTAGTTGACAAGGATTATATTCATGGATAGGAAAATGCTGAGAACTAAATAAAATAAATTGTAAAGCTAGAAGCCTGCAGCAAAATAAGCCTTTATTGAATTTGCTTACCACCGACGCGTTTCAAAAAACATGTCTTCATCAGGTAAATGGTGAATTCCAAATAATGTGGATAAAGCCTGCAGTGTAAACACAGATCCCCTGTTGCTTTAAAAAGGCAGCTCATCTTTCCATCTAACCCATCTTTAAACAATACAAAGTGTTGAAATGAAATCCTTGTTAAAAGCAATCTTGTTCAGTGAATCATGCTGCAGATAAAATTTCATTCTGAAAACACAGTACACCAATACGATGGGAAATAAATTCAGTTTAGGGTTGGTGTAATCTCCCGTTCTCCCAGTTGTCTCCAGATTGAATTGCCTCTCCTCCTTTGATGAAATATACGACAACTTGAACAGAGCCTTCCTTCCTCCTCTGCCCTCTTGGAGAGGAGCTTGATCAGCTGAGCCTGCCATTAAGGTAGTATTAGATCTATTTTAGGGTCAGGAGGGATGGAAATGGCAGCATACAGACAGACAAAAGGAGTGGCTTGTGAATTGGGAATGCAGGGCTCCGGGAGAAAGCTGCTGAAGCTAGTAGAGAGGACGTGCCAAATCACATCTCTCGGAGACGTCTCTCCAATTAACCATGCTGGGATGGAGTTCGGAAAACACAATTTATCATCATGTCTTGGTTTGATTGACAGGGCTGGCTATGGTGTAAACTAAACACTCCGGGGGAACGTCATAATCACTGATGCAATCATATCAGATTGCATTAGATGTGCATGCATCTGCTTGGACGTGAGATCTGAAGGGATTGATTAATAAACCTGATGATGAGAGGGAGAGATGAAGGCAGAGAGATGCCATGGCAGCAGTAGTTCTATCGGGATGACAAGAGAATGTGCTTTAATCGTTATTCTTCATTCGGATCCCCATTAGCTTATGCCATGACGACAGCTAGTCTTCCAACACTTTCTTAACCAAATGTGCTCAATGAAAGTTTGATAGAAGCCATTTGCGGTGTGTGCTCTGTTAGGATATGTTGCTTGTTAAAGAACATTTTAGCAGTGAACAGTGCAACTGAATTAAGTGAGTGCTGGCTCCTATTTTTCATTTAAATGAGCATTGGTTCTATGACAGACAAAGCTGGGCACCCATTCCAAAGTGGAGGAGACTAGTAGTGAAAATAGTGCCCAGCCCCAGAAATTTTTAAACAAAACTTCATGTGCAACTGTTTGTGCCCCTATTTTCATTTGATGAGCATTAGTTATATGAGAAACATAGCTTAGAGGCCAGCCGCACCATAATAAACCATTCTAGTCCTCCTTTCTGCTCAATAAGCATGTTTTCTTATAGACTAAGCACATGAGACATACAATAGAGAAGATTAAATCTCCTTACAGTGTTAGTTAAAACAAAATGGTCTGGGTTGCAGTGCAGTCTACAGTCTCAGGATGGGTCCCAAATGGCACCCCTATTCCCTATATAGTGTACTACTTTTATGGGCCCTGTCAAACGCACTAAATAGGGAATAGGGTGCCATTTTTGGTTTGCATACAAACTCAGATATGATGAGTTTGACTGGAGGGAGGAAAAGACGATAAAAGATCAAAGCGAGAGCAATTGTATAAATGTGTGTCATCAGTCCATGGAGCCAGGGGCTTATACCGAGGTAGCCCCTGGGAGAACTGCCATTATTTGCCTGTGCAATGGAAACAAGAAAATGGGACCATCTCCTATTCTGTCTTTCTCTTGTCATAAATTACTGCAGTGTTACAGTCTAGATAGAACCACATCTCTCAGACTCAATCAGTGGTCCAACGCTTTGCCACAGCAACAGACACCATTATATTCAGATTGAATATACACTATATATACACAAAAGCATCTGGACACCCCTTCAAATGAGTGGATTCGGCTATTTCAGACACACCCGTTGCTGACAGGTGTATAATATCGAGCACAGAACCATGCAATCTCCATAGACAAACATTGACAGTAGAATGGCCTTACTGAAGAGCACAGTGACTTTCAACACAGCACCGTCATAGGATGCCACCTTTCCAACAAGTCAGTTAGTCAAAGCTCTGCCCTGCTAGTGCTGCCCAGGTCAACTGTAAGTGCTGTTATTGTGAAGTGGAAAGTCTAGGAGCAACAATGGCTCAGCCGCGAAGTGGTATGCCACACAAGGTCACAGAACAGGACTTCCGAGTGCTGAAGCTCATAGCGCGTAAAAATAATCTGTCCTCAGTTGCAACCCTCACTACTGAGTTCCAAACTACCTCTGGAAGCAACATCAGCACAATAACTGTTTCTTTGGAAGCTTCATGAAATGGGTTTCCATGGCTGAGCAGCTGCACACAAGCCTTTGATCACCATGCACAATGCCAAGTGTCGGGCTGGAGTGGTGTAAGCTTGCCGCCATTGGACTCTGGAGCGATGAATCACGCTTCACCTTCTGGCAGTCCGACAGGGTTTGGCGGATGCCAGGAGAATGCTACCTGTCCCAATGCATAGTGTCAACTGTAAAGTTTGATGGAGGAGGAATAATGGTCTGGGGCTGTTTTTCAGGGTTCGGACTAGGCCCCTTAGTTCCAGTGAAGGGAAATCTTAATGCTACAGCATACAATGACATTTTAAACAATTCTTTGCTTCCAACTTTATGGCAACAGTTTGGGGAAGGCCCTTTCCTGTTTCAGCATGACAATGCACCCGTGCACAAAACAAGGTCCATGCAGAAATGGTTTGTCGAGATCGGTGTGGAAGAACTTGACTGGCCTGCGCAGGGCCCTGACCTCAACCCCATCAAACACCTTTGGGATGAATTGGAATGCCGACTGCAAGCCAGGCCTAATTGCCCAACATCAGTGCCCGACCTCACTAATGCTCTTGTGGCTGAATGGAAGCAAGTCCCCGCAGCAGTGTTCCAACATCTGGTGGAAAGCCTTCCCAGAAGAGTGGTGGCTGTTATAGCAGCAAAGGGGGACCAACTCCATATCAATGCCCATGATGTTGGAATGTAATGTAGCTAATGCACCTCCTCCTCCATAACCCAAAGCTATATTTATATATTAGATGATAATAGTAATAATAATAGAGCAACTTATTTCTTATCTTAGAAGAGAAAGAACAACTTAGAAGTAGAAGCTATATTTCAATTGTATATGATAACAATAATAAGACAAGTTGATGCTCTTCTAGCAGGGAAACATGTTTTGGAATGTGACTCACACCATTCATCATCTTCTGTTACTTCCAAAAAAGGACTTTATAAGAAACAAAGCACCATGAGCAGTCTCTAAAATAGACTGCAGCAATTCAATACATCATGAACTAACTGGGATAGATTGGACTGTCTTGGATCTTGCTTACATTTTCCCTACATTACATTAATTGATGTATGGAGGTGATGTGGATTATGTCCCAAATGGCACCCTATTCCCTACATAGTGCACTACTTTTGACCAGAGCCGTATGGGCCTTGGTCAAAAGTAGTGCACTACATAAGAAATAGGGTACAGTCAAGTTAACAGTACATATTGTACAGTACATACAGATGACATAAACCCGTATGGTATAGATAACCTAGAAACTGTATGCAGGTAAAGTATAGTTATTCCTTTCAGCTCCTAGTAGAACAGAGGGCCTCATATGCAGGTATAGCTAGCTACGATACATACAGATTACATAAGCCCTTATGCTATAGATCACTGTAAGGTGCTGTATAGTGTATACAAGTAGGTAGCTATGAAACATATGCACACAGCCTTTAGATACAGGCAGTGCAGTATGTAGCACAGCTTTACAAAGCTCCATGAAGTCTCAGCTCTGTAGGCAAATGTAAAACCAGAGAACATGGCTGAACCTAGATGATCATAGTGTGAAGTTAGCAGGGTTTAGGGAAATATTGAGGTTAGCCGTGTTTAGGATGGTAGAGGATAATAGTGAGGTTAGCCGTGTTTAGGATGGTAGAGGATAATAGTGAGGTTAGCAGGGTTTAGGATGGTAGAGGATAATAGTGAGGTTAGCCGTGTTTAGGATGGTAGAGGATAATAGTGGGGTTAGTGGGGTTTAGGATGGTAGAGGATAATAGTGAGGTTAGCCGTGTTTAGGATGGTAGAGGATAATAGTGGGGTTAGTGGGGTTTAGGATGGTAGAGGATAATAGTTTGTTTAGTGGGGTTTAGGATGGTAGAGGATAATAGTGAGGTTAGTGGGGTTTAGGATGGTAGAGGATAATAGTGAGGTTAGTAGGGTTTAGGATGGTAGAGGATAATAGTTTGTTTAGTGGGGTTTAGGATGGTAGAGGATAATAGTGAGGTTAGTGGGGTTTAGGATGGTAGAGGATAATAGTGAGGTTAGTAGGGTTTAGGATGGTAGAGGATAATAGTGAGGTTAGTAGGGTTTAGGATGGTAGAGGATAATAGTTTGTTTAGTGGGGTTTAGGATGGTAGAGGATAATAGTGAGGTTAGCAGGGTTTAGGATAATAGTTTGTTTAGTAGGGTTTAGGATTGGTAACAAACAGAGGGTGAAATGGGAGCAAAGATAGATGAGTGGGATGGTGAGATAAAAGAAAAACAAAAACAAAAGGCTGTTGGTAAATCAGAGCAGAGAGAGAAGTGGGCAGGTCCTCCTCTGGAGGCTCATCTTCTACAGAACACAGAACAGAGTACTAATAGGTTGGGGGCCCACATTATGGCATCTTAAATGGCACCAAAAGTAGTGCACTATATAGGGAATAGGGTGCCATTTGTGAGGCAGACTTTGTGTAAACACAGCAGAGTGCTGTACTCTCACTCACTCAATTCTCAGAAACAACACCACTACTGAGCTGTATAACCACCAACCAATGTACAGGAAATCTATCAAATGCTCCTCTCAATAGGTACTCAATAAATAATTAATGAACTGCATGGAAAAGTCACAACTGCCAGATTCCCATCTACAATTGTTGGTTTAATAGCCATCCCACATCAGACAACTGTAAAACAATGTGCAAGGACAGGACAATTATGTGAGGCAGGACAAAAAAGAACAGAGGGAAAAGAGAAGCGCTATTTCATTTGGATGCATTTGTGTGAAAGATGAGCTTGCCTACACTGGCTCTGCAGCCCTATGAATTAAGCAGCCCAGCCCAACACTCCCGAGTGGCGCAGAGGTCTAAGGCACTGCATCTCAGTGCTAGAGGCATCACTACAGACCCTGGTTCGATCCTGGGCTGTATCACAACCAACCAGCGCACAATTGGCCCAGCGTCGTCCAGGTTAGGGAAGGGTTTGGTTAGGGAAGGGTTTGGCCGGGGTAGAGAGGAAGCAGGAGAAGCCAGGGCAAATCACAGCACAGCGGGCAGGGATTTTTATTTATTTTATTTAACTTGGCAAGTCAGTTAAGAACAAATTCTTATTTTACAAGCTAGTTCTGCCTGTTAGGATGATTTGCCACTTCATTACTAATTGATAATCACCTGAGAGAAACGCTCACTAGGCTGCCTCCCATAATGACTATAGTGACGTTGGGGAAACACTCTGTTAGATACAATGTACAGAAAAAGAAGCCAATGAAAATGAAGCTGGCTTTGAGTTATTGCTCATCTACTTCAAGCGGCGCCTGTCTGGGAGAGCGCATTCAGGAGATATTCAGGGACAGAACCGTCTGAGAAACGAGGACAGCTTTGGGAGGCATTATACTCAACTTGAAACGATCACGCATGTTACGTCTGTTGTTGTGGGTTTGTATGTGTGTGTATTTCAGGAAATGGCTTCCTGGATTCCAGAAGCAGCTGATTGGTCGGCCCCATCGCTGATTGGAGCTCTGACCCCTCCCTCTCGTCTCTTCATTACCAACTCCTTCTCCAGCTTGATAAAAGCCAGTGTTCCTTTGTTAGGAAAAATAGCTTATTTTTATGTCCTGTGTTGATTGTTGTGGCGGTCAATAAAAGTTTTGTGGATATCATTTTTTAGCCGCTCCTTCAGAGGTATGTGTATGCCAATAGGACTTAGTGTTTTTGGTTAATTACATTTTTCACTTAAAGTATTGGTAATTATTCTGTTTCATTTGTTCTCAGGGTGGGAAGGGGATCGCACCTTGGGAGTGTTTAGACAAGAGGCCTGTGGGCATACATAACTCGTAGTATTTAATCTGTCTATGCACACTAGGTAAGACCTGGGTGGATCACCCCCTGAATTTTGGTTAGCGTGCCAGGTGGTGTTCAAGGTTAGGTAAGAAGTGGGAAGGCAGGTAAGGTAAGAGAGGGGAATCTTTAACTTTTACTTTCTTTGCTTTGGTTCCATCCAGCCCCTTTTCCCCACTTTAGTGTGTTTAGGAATAATAGATTCCCTGTTAACTGTATTTTTCTCTGCCTCTGTCATCCTTCCCCGCACCTACAATCACATACTTTTTCACTCCACGAGGAGTTGAGATGTAGCAGGGTGTTGCAATCCCTCCTCCAAGAGGTGTATGTAACAACGCAGTTCAAAGTGTCGAGTCAGAGAAGACTCACGTTAATCTCAAGCGTGAATAATCATTCTTGGAGTTAGTACTAGGACAAGGCTAAATCTCCAGATGTGACGGGGCAGCACAGAGCCTCCCAATTCATCCCTGACAAGACATAACCCACCTACCAGCTGTGAGCATCAATAACACCAGGAGTTAAGTAGCTAAGCAACAGTGCATCTTCAATCAGATGTGACTGGGTTGCACGGAGCATCCCAATTCACCCCTGACAATGCAGGGCCCACCTATCAGTCATAAGTATTAATACGACTAGTAGTTAGGGGGCTAAGTTACATCTCTAATCAGACATGACTGAAGAGACATCCCACATTATGTCTGCTCAGGCACTACTTAACTTTACAACATTCTGGGCTCTTCATGCTGCCCTGGTACCTTTCCCAACCCACCGCAGCAGTCTGCTGCTGGACTAATATTCTGTAATTGTTATTGACATATTGTGGGTAGTAGATAGAGCGAGAGCACCATTCCCCCTCCCCACTCCAAAATTAACAGCCCGAAACAGGCTTATCGAGTCAGGGTACGTAGCAACACCGTGCCTCTGCACTGTGGCTCTCTCTGGCTGGCATAGAAGCAGACACTAGCTATGTCAGGAGGGCTGTATGCAACACAGCTGGAACAATAGGAGCCTCCTATTTAACATCAATCAAAGGATATTAGTTCTCCCTAGCTCCCTGTTTAATAGATGATAGTGTCATACTAAATAGTGGAATAAATACCATGAAGTGTACAAATGAATGACAGCACATACTGACCCTATACCTGGGCATTTCTCAAAGGCCTGTAATAGTCACAAGAATTCAGCTGATACGCATATTCTATTAGACCAGCAATGCAAAACTGACAAGTTAATTTGTGTCGTATTTTCCCCTATGCCTTTAGCCCCCAGTACTGTACATGCAGATTTCTTCATACTGGATGCACAATAGATTTGATGCACTCTAGTAGACAGGGTTCTATTTTCTTACTTACTGTAACACCTTGTCATGGCTTTTTCCTGTGTCATTCCATATAACTAGGTTACTACACACACACACTTTCATATATACATTTTACTACACACACACACACACACACACACACACACACACACACACACACACTTTCATATATACATTTTACTACACATACAAACACACACACACACACACTTTCATATATAAATGTTACTACACACATTTTCATATGTTACTACACTCATACTTTCATATATAAATGTTAATACACACACACTTTCATATATAAATGTTACTACACACAGAAGCAATGGTAAGTAACAATCCTGTCTGTTAATAAGTGGGAGCGAGGGGAGGAGGCAGTGGGCTGCATGGTTGTCTGTGCGACATGATAGAGCGAGAGAGAGTGCGAGAAAGCGAGAGACAGACTGCCAGGTATCTAGTCTGGCTCAGGCCTCCTCTGTTTTGTACCTTTCATCTCTCCCATGTCCAGGGTCTTGCCCAGCTGTTCCAGGAGGACAGCGCGAGCTGCGTTTTTATTGTGCTTCTTGCCGTCGTAGTGCTGCTGCGCCATGCTCGGGTTGTTGAACCAGGCGTTGCATAGCTGGCAGTAGCGGTCTGAGTCCCTGCGCTGCCGAGGAGAGGTCACCGGGGTCGTTTCCAGGGAACTTTTCACCGGACTGGGCGGCACCTCTGATTGGACAGAAAACAAAGACAGGGGAGTTCACATCAACATTGTTCAGCTGTTTGACAACACTCTCTAGACCAAAGCATAAACAGGTGTTTGTTTTTTTAACTATCAGCTATGAAACAGCTTCTGAACAAAACTTAAGGAGGAAAATAAAAAGCATGGTAAAGAAAAAAGCTTTGTTGCCAAGTGAAAAAAAAATTGCAAAATGGGAGGCAATAAATGAGCACTGATAACAGGCATTGCATCACTTTGGCTCTGGCAAGCCTGAAGAAGAAATCCTAAATCATACTTGGCAATCGGAAAAAAGACCCTGCTCTACTTACTGCTGCCTACTTGTGTGCAATGTTCCTTCATGCATGGATGCCACCATTAACGCCGAACAAACATCAAATTGTGCAGCGCTGCGTTTTTCTAAATGTGATTTGCTATCAAGATAATCCGTTTTACCACTTGAGCGCTCAGCCCACCCTTCATAAGTCAACATTTACAGAGGTTCCGTTACAAGGCATCAGATCCCATTACAGACCACTGAGGCACTGTGAGGCCGTCATCGTCTCCAAGTGGCAACTCCTGTGAGTGTCATGGCATGACAGAGTTGCAGTGTAGAAACACAAACATCAGCACCATGTTCTTCAGCCATGTTGATTATAAGGATAGGCTACAGCTTGGTGATTTATGCTCATCTTTATGTCAGAACTTGTACTGTGAAGGGATTTTTGGGCATTGGCCAAAAAAAGACCACAATTTATACTAGCCCGGGTGACATTCTACTAGCCAAGGGTATTTTCTCCTGAAGTGTGTATGAAACACTGCATTATGGAAAGGGTATCAAAAGGGGTAGCATTCAAACAGTATGGAAAATTCGTTTAAAAAATAAGTACTCACTGGAAACAATGGGAAAGGTAGTGTAGGAAATAGCTTTTCATCTGGAGTGGCTACAAGCATACTGTTATATTTCTTGCCGGTTTGTCACTTATAGCACACAAAGGCATGTACAAGTTGATAACAAAGCCCTTGGTTTAGACAGCATCTAATTCAGGCAATTAACTGCTGTAGCAGTAAAGAGGATGTCAGAATATGAAACTGGGAATTAAGTGGCTGTAGGAGTGTGAAATGCAGAGTATATCATTTGTGGGGGATGGTGATGTCAATGGGGCCAGGGAACAAAGAGGAAGCAGAAACGTATTCATTTCAAGAAGATAGATCTTTTTCATTAACAAGGCAAAGCATTTTCCCTCTTTTCTTTTTGTCTTGCTCAAACAGACATGCTGATCCCAAATTTCTTGTCTCTAATTGTGTCTTTCAGCTTCTTTCCACATAATCTAAGAGAAGTGCATCCCTCGAAGCAACAGAATTAATGAGTTTCACTTCCACAAGCTACCAGCTTAATGCAATGTGTAATTTTCATTGGCAAACACGAGGCAATTCATCTAATTTGCATTATGCGTGCATGTGGCGCAATATTATATATTTAAACAACCTGGACTTAGGGCTAGACGTAACATAGTAAACGTAAATCTGGCTAGGTGGCTAACGCTAGCTAGGCTAAGGGTTAAGGTTAGGGTTAAGGTTGGGGTTAGGAGTTACGTTAAAGGGTTAGGGGAAGGGTTAGCTAACATGCTAAGTAGTTGCAAAGTAGCTAAAAAGTAGTAAGTAGTTGCAAAGTAGCTAAAATGCTGAAGTTGTCCGTGATGAGATTCAAACACGCAACCTTTGGGTTGTTAGACATTCGCCTACCCATCCAGCCTGACCAAGCACACTACTTTCGTTTTGCCTTAAGTAACCTTCTGTCTTATGTAACCATACCAAACGTAGCATATCATACTTTTTTGAGTGTCCCGGATTTACCTTTACTATGTTATATTATGTCTCGTCTATGAGACCAGGCTGATTATAAAGAACATACATTCTGACAGTTAGGAACAAACATTATTTATGTTGACACTTGATGAATGTTTTATGAAGTGTCACCTTAAATACAGTGCATTCGGAAATGCCTGTTTCATTTTGTCATTATGGGGTATTCTGTGTAGATTGATCAGGAAATATTGTAATTGAATCCATTTTAGAATAAGGCTGTAACGTAACAAAATGTGGAAAAAGTCAAGGGGTCTGAATACTTTCCGAATGCACTGTAAAAAGACCAGTGTTTTATGATAGATTTGTACAATTGTGATAGTCTTTCAGTAGAGATGTCATCAACATCTAGCTAAGAATTTACAATCAAACTCTATTACCATGGAATAATCATCATGCTGGTATTTATTGCTTGTGGTTATCAGCATTTGTCCTTTTGACCATTTCCTGAATAATTTAGAAAGGGCAGCCCTTCATGTCGTTCATAATTGTGGCTGTGACATTTCCAGTGCCACTAGGCTACCAATCAAAAACTCTCAGATCCCCAAGGCGCATTTCATAAAAGCTAATTATTGTCATTAGTCTCTTCACGTCAGTTTTAAGTTCAAGTAGCAGGTGTAAACAACAGATTAATCGCACAGCTCCCATGACACTGTAGGTCAACATGGCCAGCCTGTCCTCTTAACAACATAGATCACTTCTGAGATTGGCATTTTGGTCAAATGCCATTTTAGAAAGAAAGAATAACTGCCAAAATGTGTCCGTTATTTTGGTGACAGGAGCCTGTAACTCTTGGGATATATATTGCCTACCATCTAACATGGATGTGCTAATCAGGCAGAGACGCAGAGTGGTTTTGAATGTGTCTGCTTGTTGTTACACCACAGATATTAACCTTCCCTAGCAGCAGTGACATATTACAGTATCGATTGCGGCTGCTCTGAGGTTTAGGGAAAACATCCATCAAAATCAGGCTCAGGGTAAAGGTTGTCATTTTTTTTAGAAAACTTTAAATAGGCTGCTTGTTGATTCCAGTCCTGACTAGACTAATAAGAAGCAGGAAGTAAAACTCTGAAAGCTAATAAACCTTTAATAGGAATATATTTATCCTTCATAAATACTGTAACTCTAGCACAACTTCATAAGCAATTCATGCTTACTGTACAAATAAGCAATGGGGGAAATGTAGCTATCCACTGTGGGATGAGGATCCCACAAAATGATGCACTCTAAATGGAACCCTAATCCCTGTATAGTGCAGGGCCCAGCTCTGGTCAAAAGTAGTGCGCTACAGTATATAGGGAATATGGTACCATTTGGGACACAAACAAAGTCTCCACCATTACTCATCATCACAGTAATTTCACTTAAAACTGCTCTCTGTGGACCACTGTAATCTCAGACAGGAGAATACAGTCCCAATGACCCAGACCACTGTGTTCTTCAAAATGAACTTCTGAGCCTTATAGCTTACTCTTAATAATCACCAGCCCTGCGCCATCCATCCATCCATCCCATTCATTACAATGGCATCCGCCCTATAGACAGGTTAGCTGACAGTGTCACGAAAACAATCCGCACGCTACCTTTTGGGCAGAAGGCAGTGTGTTGTCATGATTCTGTCACTTGTTAAATCCACTTCAATCAATGTAGATGAAAAGGAGGAGACAGGTTAAAGAAGGATTTTTAAACCTTGAGACAATTGGAGATATGGATTGTTTATGTGTGCCCCTGACGAATTGAGGCTATTCCGAAGGCAAAAGGGGTGCAACTCAATATTAGGAAGGTGTTGCTAATATGTTGTACACTGTGTAGCTTACATGTTGTAACAAGCTAAGCCAACCCTGTCTGTTTTCCTCCTATTTGTGTACATGTCAGTTTTGTTGCTAAACAACCAACCCATCTATTTATACCCAAAGTCTTTACCCTCAATGGGGGTGGCCCCAGTCCCAATCATCACTTGCTATTTTTTTGGGATGGATAACTGTTCTGCCCTGTTCTGTGTGAGAGATCCCATTTTCCATAGATAACTGTTCTGCAGTGTTTTGTGTGAGAGATCCCAGTCTCTATAGATAACTGCACATTGGGATGTGAGCCCTTTCCCAACATTTAGTGCATCATTAAAGCCATACTGTTTCCACCACTTGTGCCTTTTTTTATTTGGGAAGTCAGTAGAGAGGCGAAGTCAATCCACCAACCTCTCACCCAATTCTCTAAATAGTGCACTGCTTTTGACTAGAGCCCTGGTTGACCAGAACCAGAGCCCTGGTTAAAATAGTGCACAATGAGTCCAATGGGCCCTGGTCAAAAGTAGTGCAATGCTTACTGGAACAGTGTACCATACATGAAGTAAACCAAGAAGCAGATTCTGTCCAGTAAACCAGTTGGCCAGTGTCAATATATTGACGCACCCACTGTGTAAAGGGTACTTTAAAATCACTTAGAAGGCCATCAATTCTCCAGAGCAGAGTGATATTTATAGGTCCTTGGGATTAAAAAAACAACAAAGGGAGACTAGGGTACTACCGTTAAGAAGACGGACGTGTGACTTTTGCAGCGAAGGACAGCTACGTTGTTGATTGGCCAAGGTAATAAAAAATAAAAATAAGAAAACATCTTGCTTATTTCTGCCAAATGGCACGTGAAACAGTGTGCATCACAAATCGCCCCCCTATATAGTGCACTACTTTTGACCAGTCCTAAGAGTCCTGGTCAAAAGCAGTGTACTAAATAGGGAATAGGTTGTCATTTGGGAGGCAGCTTGAGCTTGTTGCTGCAAAGTAACAAGGAGAGCAGATGATGAGAGAGGGCTCTGGCAAAGAGGGACTCAATATAAAAACAAGCAGTGTATATGTGTAGTACATCTAGGGTGACAAGTAGAATAACTAGTATAAATTGTACAAATTCTCTCAATGCTGTCATCCGTTCCCTTCATTCACTATCAATTTTGATTGTTTTCATCCTTCAGTCATTCAAATGAGTCTTTTCTGCATTGTTAACTTGCTTGAACAAAGGAAGTGTCTCATGTCTTTCCTTCCATTTACTCTGCAGTAAACAAAGCTCAGTTAGACTGACACTCACTGTCATAAGATTTGAAAAAGTGTTTTGGGGGGTTTGTTATCACATCAAGTAGTGGCAGAGGAAAACTTTAGCATTTTAGGAAATCAGTACAATCCATTTTTATTTTAATCAAACAGCAGTAGAGCAGCACTGATGGACTTAATTCATATCATCAAGTCAAGGAGATATCATAAGGAAGCTCCTTTCCAAATGGCAGCACAGAAGACCTCGTAAAATAAATGTTTGTTATACTGAAAAGCTTTTTGTTCTTTGATGAGATGTGAAGGTGAATTAATTAAGCTTATCATGCATGTTAGTAGCACACCTTGGGTTAAATCTGTAATAATTAAGAAGGTTAGTTAAACTGGCACACTGTATCCTAACTACATTTAGATATCTGGAATTTCAGCTGGATACCATAGTGTTTCTAGAAATTAAAAACATATTTTTTTGTAAAGATAACATTCATTCTCATTCATTCCCCCTGGGGGATGCATAAAAATGTGTGTGTTGAGTCGCATTGCAAACTGATTTGCATGGAATAAAATAGTCAAACAGGAGAGAGAAGGAGAGGTTGAAATGGGCCATTTCTTTTTCATCCCTGATATAGATATATTATGCAAAAACCCCAAACGGCTACAGATGCTAAACTCATGCTGCAGCTCATCTAAAGTGATTGCCAACTAACACCTTCATCCTCTTCATACTATAGCTTTAGTGTCCAATATGAAAATAACCACCTTTTGCTCCATATAAAAGCAGGACTTTTGTGTGCGCTGAACTTTATTCAGAGCAAGATTCAGCATCTGTTGGATCAAAAAGAGAAGGATCAAAGTGTTCTGATGTCTGTGCAGTTATCTGTTCCTACAAAGCATTCCCCTTTCTGGGATTTCTATTCCCCTCTGCCTTATACCCCTCTGTACGAAAAACTAAATATTTTCTCAATGCACATTTCCACCCGCCTCTGAGAGGGGTGAGACCACTGCAAGCGGTGCAGTCCATGAGAAAAAAACTAAAAACAAACAACAGCTCTCCCACATTTCTAAACCTGGTGATGTAAATGTTAGGCAGTAGATTAGACAGAGCCAGTACAGGGGGACTAGGTGCTGTATACTGTAGGTTATGATGAAAAGGCCCCTGTAGTGAGGGATTCTTTCGAGACTTTGTAGAATTGTAATGTTTAATGTATAATTGTTTTTACCAGGATAGTCAACTCAGTAAGAATTGCCACTGTTTTTCTGGGAATGCTGGGATAACGTGTTAGTTTGGAAGTGTTATTATTATTATTATTCGTAAACCATAGGGTATTTAATCCATTATGTGTAAACCATACAGTGCTGCATACATGGTCAGATGGTACATTTCCTGGGATTATATACTGTAATGAATGCCGCAGCTAGCATCTTCATTATGTAGACACGAAAACCCAAGGTTCCAAACTTCAGAATGTTCTTTCTGGAAACTATTTCAGTTACCTCTGTTAGATTCTAAATATCAGAGTAAGAACTCGACAAACACTATTTAAGCTTAAACCAAGTTTATTCATCCCAAAGGATCGAACAGCTGAACCGACAAAAACATGGTTCCACCAGTGGTGGTAGGAATCAAATAAGATTTTATTAGTCACATGCGCCGAATACAACAGGGATATTTCTGGGACAATGATGTTGATGTGAGCCATGCCCCGCCTTTCAAAGCACTTCATGGCTACAGACGTGAATGCTAGGGGTCGGTAGTCATTTAGGCAGGTTAGTGTTCTTGGGCACAGGGACTGTGGTGGTCTGCTTAAAACATGTTGGTATTACAGACTCGGACAGGGAGAGGTTGAAAATGTCTGTGAAGACACTTACCAGTTGGTCAGTGCATGCTCGCAGTACACGTCCTGGTAATCCGTCTGCCCCTGCGGCCTTGTGAATGTTGACCTGTTTGAAAGTCTTACTCACATCGGCTGCAGAGAGCATGATCACACAGGTGTTACTGACTCTGTTTTCATGTCGGTGCGTTGTTTGTGTTTCATGTTCATGGTTACTTTTATTTATTAAAACACTCACTCCCTGAACTTTATTCCTGACTCTCAGCACATATGGAGTCTGTCCCTACTCAAGTGCAGTTGGGATATATCAACTACAGAGTCAGAGCATTTGTACCAGGACCAATGCAGTGTGATCATTGTAAAGCTTTTGGACATGTTTCAAGTTTTAAAAGTGATTTTAAATGTGCCATGTTGCAATTGTGGTGGGAACCATGAAGTTTGAAAGAGAATGAGGTGTCCAAAGTCAGGGCTGTCCAGAGCATTTCATATGCAGCAGCTGTTAAAAAGGTTGAGCGTTCGAATGGTGCTCCTGAGGAGTCCATAGTGGTGCATAGGCCTTCCCTGAAGGCTGCAGGGGTTTCCATTTAACAGCAGGACCCGGATATATTAAAGGTTAAGAAGGTGGACTTTGGAGCTTATAGCTATGATGATTAATGGCACTGCCAAGGTGGAGAGGAAGTCCAGGAAAATAGATAACATTGCGGATGCGGCAGAACGGTTCTTGGGACTGAAAGACTTCTCTGTGGAGGATTTGCAAGGAGTATTATCACAAGCCATACCACCTCTCAGGACATAGAGCCTGAGAAGAGAGATATGGAAATTTGAAGGAAGGAAGAATTGGGAGTTTTGGGGTTCTGGTTTTGTTCATGTGGTTTTTGGTTTTATTTCGGGTGGATTAAGTTAGCTTTCTCTATCACGTATGGGTTTTGTTTTTTCAACCCTGTCCAGTTGGTGGTGGTACAATAACCTTTTTGGGTTGTAGTAAAACCCACAGAAGAAGAAGAATGTAGCTAACATATTTATGCCTTGCTTATTCCTCTTTGATTTAGAAGATACTGTTGCACAAACAATATGCTGATTTAGGTCTACACCATCACTGGTATTATCAGGCTGTACAGCTAATTACATTTGCTCTGACTCAGTACATTTATTAGCTAACTACCTAGCAAGCTAACTAGTGATTAGCATTAGCGGCTAACACGATTTAGGCCCAACTTGGTAAGGAAGGACAAACTAGCTGTTTGCAGATGTAAGAAACACAAAACTAATTGTAATTATACAACACTAGTGGATTTAAAGTACCAGTCAAAGGTTTGTACACACCTACTCATTCAAGGGTTTTTCTTTATTTGTACCATTTTCTACATTGTAGAATAACAGTGCATACATCAACACTAGGAAATAACACATATGGATTCATGTATTAACCAAAAAAGTATATTATATATTTTAGATTCTTCAAAATGGCCACCCTCTGCCTTGAACACAGCTTTGCACACTCTTGGCTTTCTCTCAACCAGCTTCACCTGGAATGCTTTTCCAACAGTCTTGAAGGAGTTCCCACATATGCTGAACACTTGTTGGCTGTTTTTCCTTCATTCTGCGGTCCAACTCATCCCAAACCATCTCAATTGGGTTGAGGTCAGGTGACTGTGGAGGCCAGGTCATCTGATGCAGCACTCCATCATTCTCCTTTTTGGTCAAATAGACCTTACACATCCTGGAGGTGTGTTGGGTCATTGTCCTGTTGAAAAACAAATGATAGTTCCACTAAGCGCAAACCAGATGGGATGGCGTATCGCTGCAGAATGCTGTGGTAGCCATGCTGGTTAAGTGTGGCTACCAGTGTCACTTTTTTGGTTACTACATGATTCCATATGTGTTAGTTCATAGTTTTGATGTCTTCACTATTATTCTACAATTTAGAAAATATAAAAAATAAAATAACTCTGGAATGAGTAGGTGTCCAAACATTTGACTGGTACTGTATATTAAGAAGCAAAGTGAAAACAGCATTGTTGTCACCAACATTGTTGCATGTGCTGCATTTACCATGAAGACTGAACGCAAGCGTCTCATGGTCGAGGAACAACACATGCGCTCCTTGAGTGACAGGGGGAGGGGCTAGGTCTGTGCGGAAAGCAGCATGGAGAGAGAGAGCTGAGAGAGATGACTCAAGTAGCTAAATAAACTATAAAAATGGACGTTACATACGGCGTATCACATTTAACAAACCAAACATTCAAATACCATTATAAAAGGTTATGTAAAAACCCAAACCGGTCCGTGCATCAATACCGGTATATAGTAAAATACGGTATACCGCCCAGCCCTAAGTAGGGGATGGGCTTAGTACAGTGCCTAACTTACATTTCTCATCATGTACTATAGGACAAGTTGTTTTAGTAAACAACAGAACTTAAACATACTCTAGATGTAGGCTAAACATGTTGCGATGTGCATTTGGTTATGATGCACGACAGAGAAAACAGAAACGCAGAGACATTTTGAGAGGCACCCTCCAGTATGTTTTCGTCCCAAATGGCACCCTATTTCCAATATTGTCCACAACTTTTTTTATTTAATGTAATTGAACCTTTATTTAACTAGGCAAGTCAGTTAAGAACAAATTCTTATTTACAATGATGGCCTACATCGGTCAAACCCGGACGACGCTGGGCCAATTGTGCACCACCAGAGCCTATGAGCCCTGGTCAAAAGTAGCGCACTAAATGGGTTGCCATTTGGGATGCATCCTATGACTGGGGTCTCTCTGATTTTCTTTCTCTGACTGAGTCTGGGGGGGTGGAGAGGTCTGTCTGTCCGTGGCTCTAGCTGGGTTTGTTGGGTGACAGTGCGATTGATTTCTCTGTCTGGCCTTGCTCAGTTAGGAGCAGAGCACCCTCTGTTCTGAACCATTGGCCACATATGGCATGGTTAATGACTGAATCTGTCAGTGACAGACAGGGAGGCATAACATAATTTTATCTAAGCACAATTTTACAGTATCAGCAATCAGCATACGTTATACCAAATAAATTGAAAGGTTGCGTAAAGTAACCAAGATTTTTCCCAAATGAGACACAGCTCACTCTATGGGAAATAACACTAGTATTCTTATGATTACCCATTATCCCTATGACAACATCTGGGAAATACAATGACTAAACATTCCATCAGAAATAAATCAGAAACACCACATCCCCTAGGAACCTCCTTGCCAACATGACCCAGTAGGATGTAGCACTGTACTTCAGATTCCCTGCTGTCTGTAAATACCAAATCAAAGACCAACCTCAGGTTGAAGCTAGAATCCTTTTGAATTATAAATGAATGATATATAATCATTGATGCTTGAAGAATATAACTTAGAAATACCTCATGAGCTTAGTTCAACTATTGTATCCCAAGCGGCCAGGGTTCTGGTCTAGAAGCACAGTTTCGACTGCTCCTACACTGACGCCCGGCCCAGAAAGACGGCCACATACAGAAGTCAGATTTGAAAATTCCTAATAACACACTTTAGTCATCACCTTTGTGCACAAAACATCCATGGGATAATTCAAATAATTGTCGCTGAGGCCGATTGTTTTTCCATCACTCACAACCGAAGATATTGGTTGCGATGTTGGTCAATATAAACCGATTGCAACCTGGATATAGACGTTCCATGAATCGGCGAATGAGAATGTGAGTCGATTACCTTGAAAACAACTGTTGGACATCTTGGACTCCAGTCTCCAGTTCTTATTATACCTCAGTGGTCGTACCCCATCAGAACCCAAAATATAAGCTTGTTTTACTCCAATGGTTATAAGCAATGTTAATGTAAACAAACACTGTATATCCTCAAAATATACTTAAAAGTACAATTTTGATATCATGGATGGTCAGTCCTTGCATCCATAGTTCTGTCTATGAATTTGAGAGTGGTTATATTTCTCCAGGCCCATCCCTCAGCTTTTTACCAGAACAGAGTCGGGGTGATCTCTTTGTTATTGTTTCAACTAAGGATTTTAGCTTTAAGGAAATCAAGCTGAAACAAAACAAAATGCCACTGATTGCAAACCTCAATTGCAGTATACTCTATTTCCTGTACCAGGTTTACAGTAGCTTCCTGAAGCAGCAGGCTTAGGAGGAGGAGGAGCAGGGTTAGAAGGAAGAGGGGGGAGAAGTATGAAGAGGACTAAGCGAGGAGGAAGAGGGGGAGGCCATGAAGGTGGACAAGGCATAGGAGTAGGGTTCAGGCCTGTAATGGTTGATGAGGGCTGCAGAAACATGTCTCACCCTGCTGGATAGTGACCCCTACAACCCCTACTCTCCAGCCCTCTAGGTCCTTCCCACTATATTATTTATGTCACTTGAATACATCCTGCCCATGCCCACCCTGTTAAAAGTCATAATCCTCATAATAAATAGGTGCAAAGGACTTATCTTCAAGGGAATGCCCTTATGCATAAATATAAACGCAACATGCAACAATTTCAAAGATTTTACTGAGTAACAGTTCATATAAGGAAATCAATCAATTGGAATCAATTTATTAGGCCTTAACCTATGGATTTCACATGACTGGGAATACAGATATGCATTTGTTGGTCATAGATACCTTTAAAAAAAGGTAGGGGTGTGGATCAGAAAACCAGTCAGTATCTGGTGTGACCACCATTTGCCTCACGCAGCGCGACACATCTTCGCATAGAGTTGATCAGACTTTCGATTGTGACCTGTGTAATGTTGTCTCACTCCTCTTCAATGACAGTGCGAAGTTGCTGGATATTGGTGGGAACTGGAACGCCCTGTTGTAACCCAAACATGCTCAATGGGTGTCATGTCTGGTGAGTATGCAGGCCACGGAAGAACTGGGACATTTTCAGATTCCTGGAATTGTGTACAGATCCTTGCAACATGGCACTGTGCATTATCATGCTGAAACGAGGTGATAACGGTGATAACGGATAATAATCAACAATGGGACTCAGCATCTCGTCACGGTATCTCTGTCCATTCAAATTGGCATCGATAAAATCCAATTGTGTTCATTGCCTGTAGCTTATGTCTGCCCATACCATAACTATAGATTTGGCAAGTTGGTTAGGACATCTACTTTGTGCATGACACAAGTCATTTTTCCAACAAATGTTTACAGACAGATTATTTAACTTATAATTCACTGTATCACAATTCCAGTGGGTCAGAAGTTTACATACACTAAGTTGACTGTGTCTTCAAACAGCTTGGAAAATTCAAGAAAATGATGTCATGGCTTTAGAAGCTTCTGATAGGCTAATTTACATAATTTGAGTCAATTGGAGGTGTACCTGTGGATGTATTTCAAGGCCTACCTTCAATCTCAGTGCCTCAGTGCTTGAAATCATGGGAAAAATCAAAAGAAATCAGCCAAGACCTCAGAAAAAGAATTGGAGACCTCTACAAGTCTGGTTCATCCTTGGGAGCAATTTCCAAACGCCTGAAGGTACCACGTTCATCTGTACAAACAATAGTACACAAGTATAAACACCATGGGACCACGTAGCCATCATACCGCTCAGGAAGGAGACGCGTTCTGCCTCCTAGAGAGGAACGTACTTTGGTGCGAAAAGTGTAAATTAATCCCAGAACAGCAGCAAAGGACCTTCTGAAGATGCTGGAGGAAACAGGTACAAAAGTATCAGAAAGGCCGCTCTGCAAGGAAGAAGCCACTGCTCCAAAACCGCCATAAAAAATGCCAGCCTATGGTTTGCAACTGTACATGGGGACAAAGATTGTACTTTTTTGAGAAATGTCCTCTGGTTTGATGAAACAAAAATGGAACCTTTTGGCCATAATGACCTTCATTATGTTTAGAGGAAAAAGGCTTGCAAGCCAAAGAACACCATCCCAACCATGAAGCACGGGGGTGGCAGCATCATGTTGTGGGGGTGCTTTGCTGCAGGAGGGACTGGTGCACTTCACAAAATAGATGGCATCATGAGGTAGGAAAAATATGTGGATATATTGAAGTAGCATCTCAAGACACAGTCCGGAAGTTAAAGCTTGGTCGCAAATGGTTCTTCCAAATGGACAATGACCCCAAGCACACTTCCAAAGTTGTGGCAAAATAGCTTAAGGACAACAACGTTAAGGTATTGGAGTGACCATCACAAAGCCCTGAACTCAATCCTATAGAAGATTTGAGGGCAGAACTGAAAAAGTATGTGCGAGCAAGGAGGCCTACAAACCTGACTCAGTTACACCAGCTCTGTCAGGAGGAATGGGCCAAAATTCACCCAATTTATTGTAGGAAGCTTGTGGAAGGCTAGCCAAAACATTTGACCGAAGTTAAACAATTTAAAGGCAATGCTACCAAATAATAATTGAGAGTATGTACATTTCTGACCCAATGGGAATGTGGTGATAGAAATAAAAGCTGAAATAATTCATTCTCTCCTATTATTCTGACATTTGACATTCTTAAAATAAAGTGGTGATCCTAACTGACCTAAGACAGGGAATTTTTACTAGGATTAAATGTCAGGAATTGTGAAAAACAGAGTTTGAATGTATTTGGCTAAGGTGTATGTAAACTTCAGACTTCAACTGTGTGTATGTATATATATATATATATATATATATATATATATATATATATATATATATATATATATATATATATATATGAAATAATAACAACAATAATAATTCTCCAACATGCCATTGGCCATCGAAGGTGAGCATTTGCCTACATTTGCTGAACTGCAGTCAGGTGTCGTGTCTTTAGTATCATTTAAGGTGAAGACTGTTATTTTATCAAATCAATTCTCTGCAATTATTATTACTTGATTAAACAAACCATGTAAAATTAATTAACTAGGAAGTCGGGGCACCATGGAAAATCTTCAGATTACAAAGTTACAATTTTCCAAATATAACTCTTCAGATATTTTAATATCTGATCAATTAGTCTTCTATTAATTAATTATTCTTTACCTCACATCAGTGTCATTTCAAACGTCATATAATTTTTGGTTATCTGCACGAACACAGCCTAAACCATGAATCATCCGTAAATCAATTGGCTTAATCATTTATTTACTAACTAACTAAATAATCACAGAAATGCATAAAACAAACAAACAGTAGATATTGGTTACAAACAATGATAGGGAAGATCCCCTAGTGGGCTAAACCGATATGACGGCTTGGTGGACAAAGGGAAGGGTGTGTGGACTGAGAAAGAGCGGGAAAGACAAAATGGCTTCACTACACAGTGGATAATTATATTCGTCGGTCCGTCTGCTGGAGAGTCAGTTCATCAGAGAGTGGTTGTAGGTCTATCGGCGGCTCCTGATAGTGTCTGTAATGGATATTTCAGGCGCCCATTGTTCTTAGAATAGATGTTTCAGTGGTTGTTGGTATTTGCATCCCAGGTTTACATAATTTCTAGCTTCAGATTAGTAATTAATATCTAAGATTTGCTCTTATTCTGTAGGGATCGATAGTCTCAGAGTTGAACAATTTCCATCCGTGTAGCCAAATCACCACGTGGTATGGTTTTCTAGTCTTGGTACTCAAACCTGTGCCACCTCAGCTTACACCGAGGTATGCGTGGTCTTAACTATTCGCAGTCACAGCTCACACTGTGGGTTTGCTTAGTCTGAAGAGGATTTCCTCAGGAGGGGGTTTTATTCGTAACAGTAGAAAAGGCGGTTCCATGATGCCAGATCATGTCTGTGCTCATGGGGGCGTGGCCGTTGACTAGTTAAACTTTACAGGGAATACAATTCTCTCAAAATTAAAGGTTTACATCACATTACATAATTTCACAAATAGTTTCAACTTTACTCATTCATTTTATAAAATAATTAGATGCAAACACCATAACTGAGAAATGGACACATTCAGAGATATAGTTATGTGTGTTTCCTGTCCTTTGTGAGGTTACCAAATGAAACACACTCAACATAACTGTCCCTTAAGTGTCCATGGACCCTTCCCACATTCTCACAAGTGGACATATAGTTTCATTTTCCCATTTTGGGGACTTAAGAGTTCGGCCACATGAAATCCTTTGTTCACTCTGTGGTCTCTCTCTCCCTTTTCATGCAGAGAGAGAGTCTCCGCCAGGAATTTACAACCTGAGATACAGAACCTGGGTGTAGGAGAGAGTGAGAAAGGGGGAAGCCACGATCTACACCCAGAAAGGGCCACTTCATGACACAGGTCAAGACCCTGGTGAGGACGATGAGCACACAGATGAGCTTCCCTGAGATGGTTTCTTACAGTTTTTGCAGAAATTATTCAGTCGTGCAAAGCCACAATTTCAACAGCTGTCCGGGTGGGTGGTCTCAGACCATCCCGCAGGTGAAGAGGCTGCATGTGGAGGTCCTGGGCTGACGTGGTTACACGTGGTCTGCAGTTGAGACCAGTTGGACGTACAGTACTGCCAAATTCTCTAAAACAACATTGGAGGCGGCTTATGGTTGAGAAATTAACATTAAATTATCTGGCAACAGATCTGGTGGACATTCCTGCACTCAGCATGCCAATTGCAAGCTCCCTCAAAACTTGAGACATCTGTGGCACTGTGTTGTGTGACAAAACTGCACATTTTAGAGTGGCCTTTTATTGTTCCCAGCACAAGGTCACCTGTGTAATGATCATGCTGTTTAATCAGCTTCTTGATATGACACACCTGTCAGGTGGATGGATTATCTTGGCAAAGGTAATCCATCCACACATTTGTGCACAAAATTTGAAAGAAAGAAGCTTTTTGTGCGCCTGTGAAATTTCTGGAATGTTTTATTTCAGCTCATGAAACATGGGAAAAACACTTTACATGTTGCGTTTTGATTTATGTTCAGTATACAAGCAGAATAACTTCTGCCACATAGTGGGATACAAGGTCTGAGTTATAACTAAATTGTCAAATTCTGAGTAATATGTGTTCAACACTTATTATTTATTTATTTAACTAGGCAAGTCAGTCTTATTTACAATGATGGCCTACCAAAAGGCAAAAGACCTCCTGCGGGGACGGTATTAAAAATAAAAAAATAAAAAAATAAATAACATGTAAATATAGGACAAAACACATTACGGCGAGAGACAATACAACACTACATAAAGAGAGACCTAAGACAACAACATAGCATGGCAGCAACACATGATAACACAGCATGGTAGCAACACAACATGACAATAACATGGTATCAACACAACATGGTAGCAGCACAAAACATGGTATAAACATTATTGGGCACAGACAACAGCACCAAGGGCAAGAAGGTAGACAACAATACATCACGCAAAGCAGCCACAACTGTCAGTAAGAGTGTCCATGTGTCCACTACCATGTGTACACTCTAGAACACAACCCGTGTCACGTCTAGATAAAGACATCCAGGATTAGTTGCACAGGCACACAAGCACACTTCACTCATGGACCAAAAAGCTATAAATCTAGTCAGCTGCTTTCTTTATAAGTTTTTATTTTCTTTGAGACTGGGGGGGGGGGGGAATGGCTATTTGTCAGCCCTGTGCCGTGCTGATCTGGCGCTTATGATCCTCACCCAAGAGAGTAGGTAATAGGATGGCATTTGGGACACAGCCCTTGTCCCGGGTCACTGGACTCACTGGGAGAAAGGGGATGAATGGAGGATAAGAAGAAGAGGAGGAGAGTGTTCCTGAAACACAAAGTGCTGAAGGGAAAACAGACCCTGAGGTTCCAGGGTGTGGGACTGACTGGGCCTAGATATGTTTCCACTTTATGTTGAGCATTTTGCACAACTCATTCCCTACATACACAGTTGAAATCGGAAGTTTACATACAAATCAAATCAAAGTTTATTTGTCACGAGCGCCAAATACAACAGGTGTAGACCTTACAGTGAAATGCTTACTTACAGGCTCCAACCAATAGTGCAAAAAAGGTATTAGGTGAACAATAGTAAAGAGATAAAGTAAGAAATAAAAAGTAAAGAAATAAAAACAACAGTAAAAAGACAGTGAAAAACAGTAGCAAGGCTATATATAGTAGTGAGGCTATAAAAGTAGCGAGGCTATGTACAGACACCGGTTAGTCGGGCTGATTGAGGTAGTATGTACATGTAGATATGGTTAAAGTGACCATGTATATATGATGCACAGAGAGTAGCAGTAGCGTAAAGAGGGGTCGGCGGGTGGTGGGACACAATGCAGATAGCCCGGTTAGCCAATGTGCAGGAGCACTGGTTGGTCGGGCCTATTGAGGTAGTATGTACATATGTACATGAATGTGTCGTTAAAGTGACTGTGCACATATGATAAACAGAGAGTAGCAGCAGCGTAAAAGAGGGGTTGGGGGGGGGGGCACACAATGCAAATAGTCCTGGTAGCCATTTGATTACCTGTTCAGGAGTCTTATGGCTTGGGGGTAAAAACTGTTGAGAAGCCTTTTTGTCCTAGACTTGGCACTCCGGTACCGCTTGCCATGCGGTAGTAGAGAGAACAGTCTATGACTGGGGTGGCTAGGGTCTTTGACAATTTTTTGGGCTTTCCTCTGACACTGCCTGGTGTAGAGGTCTTGGATGGCAGGCAGCTTAGCCCCAGTGATGTACTGGGCCGTACGCACTACCCTCTGTAGTGCCTTGCGGTCGGAGGCCGAGCAATTACCATACCAAGCAGTGATGCAACCAGTCAGGATGCTTTCGATGCTGCAGCTGTAGAAACGTTTCAGGATCTCAGGACCCATGCCAAATATTTCCTGAGGGGGAATCGACTTTGTCGTGCCCTCTTCACGACTGTCTTGGTGTGTTTGGACCATTCTAGTTTGTTGGTGATGTGGACACCAAGGAACTTGAAGCTGTCAACCTGCTCCACTACAGCCCCGTCGATGAGAATGGGGGCATACTCGGTCCTCCTTTTTCTGTAGTCCACAATCATATCAGCCATATACATTTCAACTCAGTTTTTCACAATTATTGGCATTTAATCCTAGTGAAAATTCCCTGTCTTAGGTCAGTTAGGATCCCCACTTTATTTTAAGAATGTGAAACGTCAGAATAATAGTATAGAGAATTATTTATTTCAGCTTTTATTTCTATCATCACATTCCCAGTGGGTCAGAAGTTTACATACACTCAATTAGTATTTGGTAGCATTGCCTTTAAATTGTTGAACTTGGATCAAACGCTTCGGCTAGCCTTCCACAAGCTTCCTACAATAAGTTGGGTGAATTTTGGCCCATTCCTTCTGACAGAGCTGGTGTAACTGAGTCAGGTTTGTAGGCCTCCTTGCTCGAACATGCTTTTTCAATTCTGCCCACAAATTTTCTATAGGATTGAGGTCAGGGCTTTGTTATGGCCACTCCAATACCTTGAATTTGTTGTCCTTAAGCCATTTTGCCACAACTTTGGAAGTGTGCTTCGGGTCATTGTCCATTTGAAAGACCCATTTGCGACCAAGCATTAACTTCGTGACTGATGTCTTGAGATGTTGCTTCAATATATCCACAAATTTTCTTTCTTATGATGCCATCTATTTTGTGAAGTGCACCAGTCTCTCCTGCAGCAAAGCACCCCCACAACATGATGCTGCCACCCCCGTGTGTCAACGATTCTAGGAGTGGTGGTTGGAGTCAGGCGCAGAGAGCAGAGGTAAAGTATATCGTCTTTATTTTCTCCGGCACAAAACGGTCACGCCAAAACAGAAGGGCGCGTAATAATAATGACCAACCCAAAACACAGGGCAAAACGGTCCGGAGATAGAAATAAGACGTCAGCCAGCACAAAATACAAAAAATACAAAAGCATCCAAAATACAACCAGCGAAGTAAATATATTCACACGGCCCACCGTCCTGAGTGGACAATAAACAATCCCGCACAAAATCCCAACTGAAAACACACATTAAATAAGTCCCCACTAATGACATACACAAAACAGGTGCGGAACAGACAGACAAAACTAAACGACACAGAAACAACGATCGGTGGCAGCTAATAGGCCGGCGACGACGACCGCCGAGCGCCGCCCAACCGAGGAGGGGCGCCACTTTCGTTGGATCCTGTGACAGTACCCCTCCCCGACGCCGGCCTCGGGGACGGCCCGGAGGGCGAGGCGCCGGCCGATCCGGTCGGCGACGGTGGAAGTCCAGCAGCATAGGGGGGTCCAGAACGTCCGCCGCCGGAACCCAGCACCTCTCCTCCGGACCGTACCCCTCCCAGTCCACGAGGTACTGCAGGCCCCCTACCCGACGTCGGGAGTCCAGGATGGCTCGGACTGTGTACGCCGGGCTCCCCCCGATGTCCAGGGGGGGCGGGGGGGCCTCCAGCACCTCACTGTCCTGCAGCGGACCAGCTACCACCGGCCTGAGGAGAGACACATGAAACGAGGGGTTAATACGGTAATACGAAGGAAGTTGTAACCTGTAACACACCTCGTTTATCCTCCTCAGGACTTTAAACGGCCCCACAAACCGCGGACCCAGCTTCCGGCAGGGCAGGCGGAGAGGCAGGTTCCGGGTCGAGAGCCAGACACTATCCCCCGGGTTAAACACGGGGGCGTCACTGCGGTGGCGGTCAGCGCTCTCCTTGTGTCGTTCGCTCGCCCTCCTTAAACATTCCTGGACCGCGTTCCAGGTCTCCTGAGAGCGCTTGACCCATGCCTCCACCGCAGGAGCCTCCGTCTGGCTCTGTTGCCATGGCACCAGGACCGGCTGATACCCCAGCACCACCTGGAAGGGTGACAGATTAGTGGAGGAGTGGCGCTGAGAGTTCTGGGCCATCTCGGCCCATGGCACGAACTGCGCTCACTCCCCTGGCCGGTCCTGGCAATATGACCGCAGGAACCTGCCCACATCCTGGTTGATGCGCTCTACCTGCCCATTACTCTCGGGGTGGAACCCCGAGGTCAGGCTGACCGAGACCCCCAGCCTCTCCATAAACGATTTCCATACCCTGGACGTAAACTGGGGACCTCGATCAGATACGATGTCCTCGGGCACCCCATAGTGCCGGAAGACGTGAGTGAACAGGGCCTCCGCGGTCTGCAGGGCCGTAGGAAGACCGGGCAAAGGGAGCAGACGGCAGGACTTAGAGAACCTGTCCACAACGACCAGGATCGCCGTGTTCCCCTGAGACGGCGGGAGATCCGTAAGGAAATCCACCGAGAGGTGAGTCCAGGGCCGCTGTGGAACAGGGAGGGGCTGTAATTTCCCTCGAGGTAGGTGCCTAGGAGCCTTACACTGAGCGCATACTGAACAGGACGAGACATAACGCCGGACATCCTCAGCCAAGGTGGGCCACCAGTACCTCCCCTTCAGGCCCCGCACTGTCCGTTCCACCCCAGGATGACCCGAGGAGGGTAGAGTATGGGACCATCGGATCAGGCGATCGCGAACACCAAGCGGAACGTATTTCAGGCCCACGGGACACTGCGGCGGAGTAGGTTCTGACCGAACCGCCCGCTCGATGTCCGCATCCACCTCCCATACCACCGGTGCCACCAGACAGGAAGTATGGGAGTAGGATCGATGGTCCGCTCCTCGGTGTCGTAGAGACGCGACAGTGCGTCAGCCTTCCGGTTCCGGGAACCTGGAATGTACGAGAGAGTGAAGTTAAACCTCGTGAAAAACATGGCCCACCTCGCCTGACGGGGATTAAGCCTCCTCGCTGCCCGAATATACTCCAGGTTACGGTGGTCGGTCCAGATGAGAAAAGGGTGACGTGCCCCCTCAAGCCAATGTCTCCACACCGTCAAAGCCCTGACCACGGCTAACAGCTCCCGGTCCCCCACATCATAATTGCGCTCCGCCGGGCTCAGCTTCTTAGAAAAGAACGCGCATGGGCGGAGCTTCGGAGGAACGCCCGAACGCTGCGACAGCACAGCTCCTACCCCAGCCTCGGACGCGTCCACCTCCACTATGAATGGCAAAGAGGGGTCCGGATGCGCTAGGACAGGTGCATTGGTAAACAGAACCTTCAGACGATGAAAGGCTCTGTCCGCCTCTGCTGACCATCGTAGCCGCACCGGCCCCCCCTTCATCAGTGAGGTAATGGGAGCTGCTACCTGGCCAAAACCCTGGATAAACCTCCGATAATAATTAGCGAACCCCAAGAACCGCTGCACCTCCTTCACAGTGGCTGGGGTTGGCCAATTACGCACAGCCGTCACGCGGTCACACTCCACCTCCACCCCCGAGGTGGAAATGCGATATCCTAGAAATGAGACGGCTCTTTTGAAGAACTCACATTTCTCAGCCTTGACGTATAGTTTATGCTCCAGCAGCCGCCCAAGCACTCTGCGCACCAGGGACACATGCTCGGCGCGTGTGGCGGAGCAGATCAGGATGTCATTGATGTACACCACCACACCCTGCCCGAGCATGTCCCTAAGGACCTCGTCCACAAAGGATTGGAAGACGGCGGGAGTATTCTTTAACCCATACGGCATGACGAGGTACTCATAATGGCCAGATGTGGTACTAAATGCGGTTTTCCACTCGTCTCCCTCTCGGATACGCACCAAGTTATACGCACTCCTGAGATCCAATTTCGTGAAGAAGCGCGCCCCGTGAAATGACTCCACTGCCGTAGCAATGAGAGGTAGCGGGTAACTGAAACCCACTGTGATAGCATTTAGACCTCTGTAGTCAATGCACGGGCGCAGACCTCCCTCCTTCTTCACGAAAAAGAAGCTCGAGGAGACGGGGGATTTAGAGGGCCGAATGTATCCCTGTCTCAAGGACTCAGTGACGTATGCATCCATAGCCACTGTCTCCTCCTGAGACAGAGGATACACGTGACTCCTAGGAAGAACCGCGTCAGCCTGGAGGTTTATCGCACAATCTCCCTGTCGATGGGGGGGTAATTGAGTCACCTTCGTCTTACTGAAGGCGATAGCCAAATCGGCATACTCTGAGGGAATGTGCACAGTAGAGACTTGGTCTGGACTCTCCACCGTAGTCGCACCGATGGAAACTCCTATGCACCTACCTGAGCACTCCCTCGACCACCCCGTTAGAGCCCTCTGTCTCCACGAAATCTGGGGGTTGTGAGTGGCTAGCCAGGGGATTCCCAGTACCACCGGAAACGCTGGGGAGTCAATGATGAACAGGCTGAGACGCTCCACATGACCCCCCCACGTCTGCATAACCAGTGGCACTGTGACCTCCCCTACTTGGCCTGACCCTAGCGGTCGACTATCTAGGGCGTGCACGGGGAAGGGGTGGTCCAGCTGAACCAGGGGAATCCCTAACCTCTTCGCTAACCCATGGTACATAAAACTCCCAGCTGCACCTGAATCGACTAGCGCCTTATACTGGAAGTGAGGGGAAAAATTAGGAAAACAAACGGAGGTGTACAAGTGATCGACAGGGGGCTCTGGGTGTGGCTGGTGCGGACTCACCTGGGGGGCCGAAGCAGTGCTCTGCCTGCCCTCCGAACTCCCGGAGGGACCTCTCCAGCACCGGTCCACAGTGTGTCCTCTGTGTCCACATCGGGTGCAAGAGAGACCCCTCCCTCCGGTCCTCCTCGGTGCAGCCCCCCCTATCTCCATGGGCTGTGGAGCGGGAGGACTGGTAGGCGGAACGAACAGGCCCCGACTGGAACGTCCCCGGACAGCCAGCAGGTTGTCCAATCTAATGGACAAATCCACCAGTTGGTCCAGAGTGGAGGTGTTGTCCCTACATGCCAGCTCCCGGCGGACGTCCTCGCGAAGGCTGCACCTATAGTGGTCTATCAGGGCCCGCTCGTTCCACCCCGATCCAGCGGCGAGAGTCCGGAATTCCAATGCGAAATCCTGAGCGGTCCTGGTCTCCTGTCTCAAATGGAATAGTAGCTCACCCGCCGCCCTGCCCTCCGGGGGATGATCGAAAACCGCCCGGAAGCGGCGGGTGAACTCCGGGTAGTCACCCCGGGCCGAGTCTGGACCTTCCCAGACCGCATTGGCCCATTCCAGGGCTCGACCCGTGAGACACGAGACGAGGACGCTCACCCTCTCTTCGTCGGAGGGAGGGGGGCGGACGGTCGCCAGGTACAGTTCCAGTTGGAGCAAGAACCCCTTGCACCCAGCGGCCGTTCCATCGAACTCCCTGGGCGGTGAAATCCGGATCCCGCCGGCACCCGCTTCAGTGGGTGTGGATAGGGGCGTAGGGTGAGGGACCGGAGCTGGTCTGGCTGGGGAGGCACCTCTCTCCCAGCTCTCCAACCGGGCCAACGCCTGATCCATGGCCGAGCCTAGGCGGTGGAGGAGGCCGGCATGTTGGGAGACCTGCTCAGCCATGGATGGCGCTTCTGCTCCTGCTGACTCCATAGGTGAAGGTGCGGGATTCTGTCAACGATTCTAGGAGTGGTGGTTGGAGTCAGGCGCAGAGAGCAGAGGTAAAGTATATCGTCTTTATTTTCTCCGGCACAAAACGGTCACGCCAAAACAGAAGGGCGCGTAATAATAATGACCAACCCAAAACACAGGGCAAAACGGTCCGGAGAGAGAAATAAAACGTCAGCCAGCAAAAAATACAAAAAATACAAAAGCATCCAAAATACAACCAGCGAAATAAATATATTCACACGGCCCACCGTCCTGAGTGGACAATAAACAATCCCGCACAAAATCCCAACTGAAAACACACATTAAATAAGTCCCCACTAATGACATACACAAAACAGGTGCGGAACAGACAGACAAAACTAAACGACACAGAAACAACGATCGGTGGCAGCTAATAGGCCGGCGACGACGACCGCCGAGCGCCGCCCGACCGAGGAGGGGCGCCACTTTCGTTGGATCCTGTGACACCGTGCTTCACAGTTGTGATGGTGTTCTTCGGCTTGATAGCCTCCCCCTTTTCCCCCCAAACATAATGATGGTCATTATGGCCAAACAGTTCTATTTTTGTTTCATCAGTCCAGAGGACATTTCTCCAAAAAGTATGATCTTTGTCCCCATGTGCAGTTGCAAACCGTAGTCTGGCTTTTTTATGGTGGTTTTGGAGCAGTGGCTTCTTCCTTGCTGAGCGGCCTTTCAGGTTATGTCGACATAGGACTCATTTAACTGTGGATATAGATACTTGTGTACCTGTTTCCTCCAGCATCTTCACAAGGTCCTTTGCTGTTGTTCTGGGATTAATTTGCACTTTTCACACTAAAGTATGTTCATCTCCAGGAGACAGAATGCATCTCCTTCCTGAGCGGTATGACGGCTGCGTGGTCCCATGGTGTTTATACTTGCGTACTGTTGTTTGTACAGATGAGCGTGGTACCTTCTGGCATTTGGAAATTGCTCCCAGTGGAGTCCTAAAAAAAATGTTCTGGGGTCTTCGCTAATTTCTTTAGATTTTCCCATGATGTCAAGCAAAGAGGCACTGAGTTTGAAGGTAGGCCTGGAAATACATCCACAGGTACACCTCCAATTGACTCAAATGATGTCAATTAGCCTATTAGAAGCTTCTAAAGCCATGACATAATTTGCTGGAATTTTCCAAGCTGTTTAAAGCACAGTCAACGTAGTGTATGTAAACTTCTGACCCACTGGAATTGTGATACAGTGAATTATAAGTGAAATAATTTGTCTGTAAGCAATTGTTGGAGAAATGACTTGTGTCACGCACAAAGTAGATGTCCTAACCGACTTGCAAAAACTATAGTTTGTTAACAAGAAATTTGTGGTGTGGTTGAAAAACTAGTTTTAATGACTCCAACCTAAGTGTATGTAAACTTCCGACATCAACTGTACATTTACACACAGAGACAGAGACTGAGGCCAGGACTACTATAATGCGTAGTGCGGCAGTGTCTGGCCTTGGTTTCAGCTAGGGTAAGCATCCCTCTGCCTTTTTTATATGAGACACAAACCGACCAAATGTATTGTTTTGGCACTGTATTTCTATGCCTCTCCACTAGCTAATTGCACAATTGTGAACTATTTCAGAGTCAAACAATAGGCACAGAGGGCTTTCCACCAAGGTAAAGTAAACATTTTGTTCAAGGATATCTGAAATTACAGATGAGTCAAAAAATCAGCATGTGAAAAGACTTACAATCAGATGCAAATTCTCCAGAGATAGAACCCCCAAATAAACAAACACAGCTGGTGATTTATTCACCTGCATCCCCTCTGCATATCCAGGTCTCAGGCATTGCATTAGGGAATGATCTGATTAAATAAAAGTTTGGTTATTTTTTCTAATCCTAATTTACCCCATGGCCAGCTTTACCCAATGGCCATTATTCTTTCAACTGCCAATTTGTAAGCAGCAGCTGTAGTTTAAAGTATCGTCCAGACTTTCCTCAACCCCGAGGTACTGCGGCAGACGATTACATCTAAACAAAACACCCACAGACAATAAGACGATACATTGAGTTTCTCCATCAGTCCGTACACACAAGGGGGCGGGAGGTAGCCTAGTGGTTAGAGTGTTGGGTTAGTAACCGAATGGTTTCTGGATCAAATCCCCGAGCTGACAAGGTAAAAATCTGCCGTTCTACCCCTGAACAAGGCATTTAACCCACTGTTCCCCGGTAGGCCGTCATTGTAAATAAGAATTTGTTCTTAACGGACTTGCCTAGTTAAATAAAGGTTAAAATGTTTATTTTTGGGGGGGGGTTTCTATCTCTTTTGACTCTCTGTGCTAGCTAGTAGCCCAAAGTTTACCTGTGGCTTTCTGCTTGTCTAGTTGTCCTAGCTAGAACATCTGTGTGTGAGGACAAGCACATCGATCTTAACACAGAGTTGTGTTAGACATCTCTGTCACATCTGTCACCGTAAGTCTCCTCGGATTGTTTGATGTCAGACTGCAGGCTTGTCGAGGTGACAAAAGGACAAGTTCCATTTCAACAAGGAAACAACATGCAGATGTCTCTACCGGAGAG
This sequence comes from Salmo trutta, assembly GCF_901001165.1. Classification (NCBI taxonomy): domain Eukaryota; kingdom Metazoa; phylum Chordata; class Actinopteri; order Salmoniformes; family Salmonidae; genus Salmo; species Salmo trutta. The sequence goes on from NC_042965.1 coordinate 29,988,707, forward strand.
TGAGTTAAAGAGACAGACAGAGAAAGAGAGCGAAAAGAGAGTGAGAGACAGAGAGACAGAGAGAGAGAGAGAAGCCTACCTTTGGCTGTGATGGCAGGCTGCTCCCCAAGCAGCAGCTTTAGTCTCTTGGCGTGGATTTTGCCTTGGTAATGTGACTGTGCCACCACTGCTGAGGTGAAGGACATGTTACACAGCGTGCAGCACTTGTTCTTGTCCACGTCTCCCCCCTCACTTCCCTGCAAAACACACACACACACAGGTTCAGTCAACAAGGCTATCAGCCAAAAAAGAGTAACAGAGAAAAACATATCACTATCACTTTAAAGGAAGTAGATTTAATTTTTTCACTGGAAGCTTTGATAAATTAACTCATGAATATGACAAAAGGAATTGTGTGGTCAAATGCGGGTCATTTTTCAGGGGGGGAAAACCCCTCAAAGGTAATATTGTTCTAGATGTGACCCCCAACCCCATATGATTCATCACTGTGTGTGTGTGGTGTAGTGTACTCTGCGTGGGGGTGTACAATATAACCCTGCACCAGCAAATACTCCCCAAACCCTGTATATTAGAGCCACATGGTGCTTAGGGGGCAGCTGTATATTTAGCAGCACATCAGTAAGCTCGACACGCCACAGTTCCTGGGGACAAGAGCAATCTACACTCCTCGTGGGCTTAATCATTTGGTTCTTGGTGAGATGCAAATGGAGGCATTTCAGAAGTTGTATGGAGTATATGAAAGTGCGGAGTGATGGGATGGAGGACCTCTCCCTGTAACTACATCTGTGCTGCCTCCCTGCCTGATGCAGAAACGCATTATCCTGACAGAGAGAGAGAGAGCGAGCACCTGGCTGCCAGACTGTGGGAGATGGATGCAGCCATTTCTACCAGGAAGCTATCCCACCAGGCGGCTTATAGACAGGCTGATAGTCCAGAAGAAAAACGATCAAAACTTCAGACCCAAATCATTCTGATTTAAGTTCACTTTCTTGTGTTGTGAATGTGCTATTACATTTTAAAGGTCCAACGCAGCCGTTTTTATCTTAATATCAAATCAGTTCTGGGTAACAATTAAGTACCTAGCTTCTTACCAAGAGCAATTTCTCAAGCAAGAATTTAGCTAGGACTGTCTGGTAGTGGTCTGAGTGGGGAGGGGAAAACTGAAAAGTAGCTGTTATTGGCAGAGAGGTTTGGAACACTCTTTCTACTTAATCAATTAACTAATTGACCACGTGGTGATGTCAGCAGGTAGCCCAAAACTCCATCCCACAACAACAGGCTGAAATTCCAGGCAGATTATTATTCCAACCTCACAGTGTGGAAATGGACTGAGTATACAAAACATTAGGAACACCTTCCTATTGAGTTGCACCTCCTCCTTCCCCCCTGATGCTGGCCCATGCTGACTCCACTGCTTCCCACAGTTTTGCAAAGTTGGCTAGTTGTCCTTTTGGTGGTGGACCATTCTTGATACACGCTGAAAACTGTTGAGTGTGGAAAAACCCAGTAGCGTTGCAGTTCTTTACACAAACCAGCACTTACAGTACTACACCGTTCAAATGCACTTAAATGTTTTGTCGTTTGTTTTGTCAGGACACAAACACAATCCATGTCTCAACTGTCTCAAGGCTTAAAAATCCTTCTTTAACTGGTCTCCTCCCCTTCAGCTACACTCATTGAAGTGGATTTAACAAGTGACATCAATAAGGGATCATAGCTTTCACCTAGTCAGTCTATGTCATGGAAAGAGGTGTTCTTAATGTTTGGTATACTCAGTATACTCTGGTGTTCAACCTTCCCAAGTTCTCTCACGTCACCCCGCTCCTCCGCTCTCTCCACTGGCTTCCAGTTGAAGCTCGCATCCGCTACAAGACCATGGTGCTTGCCTACGGAGCTGTGAGGGAAACGGCACCTCCGTACCTTCAGGCTCTGATCAGGCCCTACACCCAAACAAGGGCACTGCGTTCATCCACCTCTGGCCTGCTCGCCTCCCTACCTCTGAGGAAGCACAGTTCCCGCTCAGCCCAGTCAAAACTGTTCGCTGCTCTGGCACCCCAATGGTGGAAAAAGCTCCCTCACGACGCCAGGACAGCGGAGTCAATCACCACCTTCCGGAGACACCTGAAACCCCACCTCTTTAAGGAATACCTAGGATAGGATAAAGTAATCCTTCTAACCCCCCCCCCTTAAAAGATTTAGATGCACTATTGTAAAATGGTTGTTCCACTGGATATCATAAGGTGAATGCACCAATTTGTAAGTCGCTCTGGATAAGAGCGTCTGCTAAATGTCTTAAATGTAAATGTATAAAACACAGGAAAAACATGTTTTTGACTGCATAGGGCCTTTAACAGTCACAAACATATTTAACTTGTTTTGCTTGCTGGAGCCAGGCAGTTTACATTTTAGACACAAAAGCATTCCTCATATACATTTCCCTCGTATAGTACAGAATGTATGCATAATACGCAGCACTGCACTGAAAAGAATCTTAAAGAGCCATATGATGGATGAGCCCATCTCCTTCTGTGACTAAAACCCAAAGCTTGTTTTCAGGTATTCCCCACGGTTCCATCTCCCTGCGAAGTGGAGAACATGGCAGTAGTGGGTAGTGATCTGGTTACAGCACAGCACACTGTGACACACCGCTGTGCTTTAAGGCACAGTCACACGTTACATGACACCAACACAAAACACTCCTCTATACATAGCCTTCACACGCAATTCCCCGTACTACTGAGCCGAATAGAACAGATCGGATCCTTGATAGTGCACTGCAGTGTGATGTAGGCCTAGGGTCTGCAGGCTTGCGAGAGACAGTGTGTGGATGTGTCTCAAATGTGACTCTTTTCAGGAAACTAGGCGTATGTTGCACGCCACTACTTCACAGGAGAAGCATTTGAACATAAACATGTATTTTTCTGTCAAAATGCATTTTGGGGGGCAGAAATGCCTTCTGGAACTTGTGAACTTTCATGTGCCTTAATTACAAACTTGTATTACATCCATAAATATTTATACAATTGTTAAATTACAAGCCTAGTTGGTTTAGCCATGGAAAAAGTCAGGAACCTTCCCACTAGCCATGATTGGCCGCGATAATGTATGGGCTGGATATGCCGGGAGATGAGTTTGGATTGGTCTGCCATGTAGCATGTCTATAACGTGAGCTGTTCAGTTTGAAAGATATAACGTTAACCATCGAGAACTACAAAAGTTTTGCTACTTTTCTCTTCAACATTGATGCCCTGAATTTAGCAGGCGCTATCGACAGATCAGTAGGAAAAAGTGATGGGTTACTTTCTGCACACCTGCCATGGTCAGTGTGAAGTGGAGTGACTTGACACAAAGCTGGCCAAACAAGATGTAGCTACAAACAAAATGGAGTAAATTGGTTCCAGTCTGCCATAAAGCGTTCATCCATGTATACAGGTAAGAGTCTAGCTACATTTTCCAGATATAAGTTTCTAATTGTCAGAAAGTCATTTTTATTGCAAGTTAAAGCATACTGTTAGTTAGCTAGCAAACATTAGCTTGTAGACATCCGTGTAGTAATATTATTTGAATCAGAAATCCATTTGCATTGCTAGTTATAGCCTAAAGTTAGATAGTTAACATTGAACCTAGTTTGTTAGCTTTAGCTACCTGCAGATTCATACTACAGCTATGTCAATGTTTGTATTTGTAGTAGTATGAGTTGGGGTTATGCCGGTTCATTGTTTAGCTAGCTAGCTACCTAGCTAGCTACATGTCTAAACAAAACACTTCGGCCAGATTATTAGATGACCCATCAAATTAGCAGGTGTGTCTGGGGGTGATTACGGACATCGATTATATTTCATGAACATGTGTACATGTCTAGGCAATAGTGACCCATCCACTTAGCTAGATGTGGGTGAGGGGTGGTTATAGCATTTCCTTCACATGACCCATCAATTTAGAAAAGTGTGTCGGGTAAGCGTCATCTCAAAAGTGGGGTTCCGAGTCTATCAACTTCTAAGCAGAATTACTTTCCCATTGTTCCTCAACTGCAGTGTACAATATACAATTTTCTACCTCTGAGTCTCTACTTTTATGCAATGTAAAAGACATAATTTCAAATTGTGCTACATAAGACCTAATCGAGGCGATCAGTCACAAATGGTAACCTATTAGAGATAGCGAGATAGCAAGATGGCGCCGACAGAGATGGTCGCCTCGCTTCAAGTACTTAGGAAACTATGCAGTAATTTTTTTTTATGTATTATTTGTTACATTGTTAGCTCAGAAAATCTTAAGTGTTATTACATACAGCCGGGAAGAACTATTAGATATAAGAGTGGTGTCAATTTACCAACATTACAACCAGGAATATGACTTTCCCAAAGCGGATCCTTTGTTCGGACCTCCACCCTGGACATAGGATCTAATCCCAGAGAGGGACCCAAAACAACGTTGTCGCAGATGGAGTGGCCTCCTGGTCAGACTTAGAAGGCCAGCACACCATCCACCGCTTCTGAGCATATTAGTCGCCAATATCCAGCTTATTCAGGATATGTTGTCAGAGTCGGTACAGCCAACGGGCTTCTTCATGAGTTGTGGCACCAGAAACAAACATCTTTCTGGTAAGAAGAAGGGCGGGGGTGTATGCCTCATGATTAATGACTCATGGTGTAACAATAACAACATACAGGAACACAAGTCCTTTTGTTCACCTGACCTAGAATTTCTTACAATCAAATGCCGATTGCATTATCTCCCAAGAGAATTCTTTTCGATTATAGTCACAGTCGACTATATCCCCCCCCCAAGCAGATACCTCGACAGCTCTGAAAGAACTTCACTGGACTCTATGTAAACTGGAAACCATATATCCTGAGGCTGCATTTATTGTAGCTGGGGATCTTAACAAAGCTAATTTGAGAACAACGCTACCTAAATTATACCAGTACATTGACTGTTGTACCCGCTCAAGCAAAACACTGGACCACTGCTACTCTAACTAGCGCAATGCAGACAAGGACCTCCCCTGCCCTCCCTTCGGCAAATCTGAACACAACTCCATCTTGCTCGTACTGTCCTATAGGCAGAAACTCAAACAGGATGTACCCGTGACTAGAACCATTCAACGCTGGTTTGACCAATCGGAATCCACACTTCAAAATTGTTTTGATCACGTGGACTGGAAAATGTTCCGGAAAGCCAATAACAGTAATTTATACACTGACTCTGTGAGTGAGTTTATTAGGAAGTGCATTGGAGATGTTGTACCCACTGTGACTATTAAAACCTACCCCAACCAGAAACTGTGGATAGATGGCAGCATTTGCACAAAACTGAAAGCACAAACCACCGCATTCAACCATGGAAAGAGGTCGGGAATATGGCCGAATTCAAACAGTGTAGTTATTCCCTCCACAAGGCAATCAAACAAGCAACATGTTGGTATATGGACAAAATGGAGTTGCAATTCAACGGCCCAGACACGAGACATGTGTGGTAGAGTCTACAGGCAATTACAGACTCCAAAAAAAACCCAGCCACGTCACGGGCACCGATGTCTTGCTCCCAGACAAGTTAAACACCTTCTTTGCCCGCTTTGAGGATAATATATTGCCACTGACGCAACTCGCTACCAAGGACTGCGGTCCTCCCCTCTCCTTCTCCGTGGCCGACATGAATAAGACATTTAAACGTGTTAACCCTCGCAAGGCTGCTGGCCCAAACGGAATCCCTAGCTGCATCATCAGAGCATGCGCAGACCACCTATCCCAGTCTGCTGTCCCCACATGCTTCAAGATGGCCACCATTGTTCCTGTACCAAAGAAGGCAAAGATAACTGAACAAAATGACTATTACCCCGTAGCACTCACTTCTGTCATCATGAAGTGTTTGGAGAGACTAGTCAAGGATCATATCACCTCCACCTTACCTGCCACCCTAGACCCACTTCAGTTTGCATACCGACCCAACAGGTCCACAGACGATGCAATCGGCATCACACTGCACACTGCCCTATCCCATCTGGACAAGAGGAATACCTATGTAAGAATGCTGTTCATTGACTACAGCTCAGCATTCAACACCATAGTACCCTCCAAGCTCATCATTAAGCTTAAGGCCCTGGGTCTCAACCCTGCCCTGTGCAATTGGGTCCTGGACTTTGACGGGCCGCCCCCAGGTGGTGAAGGTAGGAAACAACATCTCCACTTTGCTGATCCTCAACACTGGGGTCCCACAAGGGTGCATGCTCAGCCCCCCCCTGTACTCCCTGTTCACCCATGACTGCGTGGCCATGCACGCCTCCTACACAATCATCAAGTTTGCAGACGACACAACAGTAGTGGGCCCGATTACCAACAACGACGAGACAGCCTACAGGGTGGAGGTGAGGGCACTTGGAAGTGTGCTGTCAGGAAAACAACCTCTCACTCAATGTAAACAAAACAAAGGAGATGATCGTGGACTTCAGGAAACAGCAGAGGGAGCACCCCCCTATCCACATCAATGGGACAGTAGTGGAGAAGGTGGAAAGTGAAGTTCCATGGTGTACACATCACAGACAAACTGAAATGGTCCACCCACATAGACAGCGTAGTGAAGGCGGCGCAGCAGCGCCTCTTCAACCTCAGGAGGCTGAAGAAATGTGGCTTGTCACCTAAAACCCTCACAAACTTTTACAGATGCACAATTAAGAGCATCCTGTCAGGCTGTATCACCACCTGGTACGGCAACTGCACCGCCCTCAACCACAAGGCCCTCCAGAGGGTAGTGCAGTCTGCACAACGCATCACCAGGGGCAAACTACCTGCTCTCCAGGACACCTACAGCACCCGATGTCACAGGAAGGCCAAAAAGATCATCTAGGACAACAACCATCCCGTTCACATCGTTATCATCCAGAAGGCGAGGTCAGTACAGGTGCATCAAAACTGGGACCAAGAGACTGAAATAAAGCTCTATCTCAAAGCCATCAGACTGTTAAGCAGCCATCGCTAACATAGAGAGGCTGCTGCCAATATACAGACCCAAATCACTGGTGTTACGGCTTGGTAGTCGTGGAGGAGGAATGAGGCGCAGGAAGCAGCGAACACAGGGTAGTGGTGTTTTTAATATACACTCACACAAAAACAAATGTTCCCACACACAGGGGAGAAAGTACATACGGCGTCAAAACAACGTCGACACGAACATAAACCGTCTGTCAAATAAACAATCATTAATCCCGCACGAACAGGAGCGGGCCAGCTAAACTAAATAGCCCCTCTAATGGCTAATTGACCACAGGTGTCACAAAATAAAAAAAGGGAAAAGCAAAAGGGAATCGGTGGCAGCTAGTAGGCCGGTGACGACGACCGCCGAGCGCCACCCGAGCAAGAGGGGGCGCCACCGTCGGTGGGAATCGTGACAGTACCCCCCTCCTGACGCGCGGCTCCCGCAGCGCGCCGACACCGGCCTCGAGGTCGACCCGGAGGGCGAGGCGCAGGGCGATCCGGACGGAGGTGGTGGAACTCTCTCAACATAGATGGGTCCAGGACGTCCGCCGCTGGCACCCAGCACCTCTCCTCTGGGCCGTACCCCTCCCAGTCAACGAGGTACTGTAGGCCCCTCGCCCGGCGTCTCGAGTCCAGTATGGCCCGTATGCTGTACGCCGGGGACCCCCCGATGTCCAGAGGGGGCGGAGGGACCTCCGGCACCTCATCTTCATGAAGGGGACCAGCTACCACCGGCCTGAGGAGAGACACATGAAACGAGGGGTTAATACGGTAATAGGAAGGGAGTTGCAACCGATAACACACCTCGTTTATCCTCCTCAGGACTTTGAAGGGCCCCACACACTGCGGCCCCAGCTTCCGGCAGGGCACGCGGAGGGGCAGGTTCCGGGTTGAGAGCCAGACCCTGTCTCCCGGTGCGAACACGGGCGCCTCACTGCGGTGGCGGTCAGCACTCCTCTTCTGCCGCGCACTGGCCTCCTTTAGTGAGTCCTGTACGGCTCTCCAGGTCTCCTTGGAGTGCTGGACCCAGTCCTCCACCGCAGGAGCCTCGGTCTGACTCCGGTGCCATGGTGCCAGGACCGGCTGGTAACCTAACACACACTGAAAGGGTGATATGTTAGTAGAGGAGTGGCGAAGTGAGTTCTGGGCTAACTCAGCCCAGGGAATATACCTCGCCCACTCCCCTGGCCGGTCCTGGCAATACGACCTCAGGAACCTGCCCACCTCCTGGTTCACCCTCTCCGCCTGCCCATTGCTCTCGGGGTGATAACCGGAGGTCAAACTGACCGAGACCCCCAGCCGCTCCATAAACGCTTTCCAGACCCTGGATGTGAACTGGGAACCTCGATCAGAGACAATGTCCTCCGGCACCCCGTAGTGCCGGAAGACGTGGGTAAATAGGGCCTCCGCAGTCTGCAGGGCCGTAGGGAGACCGGGCAATGGGAGGAGACGGCAGGACTTAGAGAACCGATCCACAACCACCAGAATCACCGTGTTCCCCTGAGAGGGGGGAAGATCTGTCAGGAAGTCGATGGACAGGTGCGACCATGGTCGTTGTGGAACGGGGAGGGGCTGTAACTTCCCTCTTGGTAGATGCCTAGGAGCCTTACTCTGGGCACACACCGAAAAGGAAGAGACATAGGCCCTCACGTCCTTAGCTAAGGTGGGCCACCAGTACTTCCCCCTTAGACTCCGCACTGTCCTCGCCTCACCAGGATGACCCGCAGTGGGTAGCGTGTGCGCCCACCGAATCAAACGATCACGAACACCGAGCGGCACATACATGCGCCCCAAGGGCACCTGCGCAGGCGCAGGTTCTAACACCAATGCCCGCTCGATGTCCGCGTCCACCTCCCATACCACAGGGGCCACCAGCCTAGACGCTGGAATGATGGGAGTTGGATCGATGGGCCGGTCCTCCGTGTCATAGAGACGGGACAGCGCGTCGGCCCTAGTATTCAGGGAACCCGGTCTATAGGAGATGGTAAACCTAAACCGGGCGAAGAACATGGCCCACCTCGCCTGACGTGGATTCAGTCTCCTCGCTGCCCGGATGTACTCCAGGTTTCGGTGGTCGGTCCAGATGAGAAAGGGGTGTTTAGCCCCCTCAAGCCAGTGCCGCCACACCCTCAGAGCCTTAACCACTGCTAGCAACTCCCTGTCCCCCACATCGTAGTTACGCTCCGCCGAACTGAGCTTCTTCGAAAAGAAAGCGCAGGGGCGGAGTTTCAATGGCACACCCGAGCGCTGTGATAGCACGGCACCCACCCCAGCCTCGGACGCGTCCACCTCCACTACGAACGCTAAAGACGGGTCCGGGTGCGCCAACACGGGTGCGTCGGTGAACAGCATCTTCAACTTCTTGAAGGCTCCGTCCGCCTCCGTCGACCATCGCAAACGCACCGGCCCCCCCTTCAGCAGTGAGGTAATGGGAGCCGCTACCTGGCCAAAACCCCGGATAAACCTCCGGTAGTAATTGGCAAAGCCTAAAAACCGCTGCACCTCCTTCACCGTGGTTGGAGTCGGCCAATTACGCACGGCCTTAACGCGGTCACACTCCATCACCACCCCCGTGGTGGAAATGCGATAACCCAAAAAGGAGACGGCTCGTTTGGAAAACTCACACTTCTCAGCCTTAACGTATAGGTCATGCTCCAGCAGTCTACCAAGCACCTTGCGCACCAGGGACACATGCGCGGAGCGGGTGGCGGAATATATCAGGATGTCATCGATATAGACTATCACGCCCTGCCCGTGCAGGTCCCTGAGAATCTCGTCAACAAAGGATTGAAAGACGGCTGGAGCATTTTTCAACCCATACGGCATGACGAGGTACTCATAATGGCCTGATGTGGTACTAAAGGCGGTTTTCCACTCGTCTCCCTTCTTGATACGCACCAGATTATACGCGCTCCTGAGATCCAGTTTTGTGAAGAACTGTGCTCCGTAAAATGATTCCACCGCCGTAGCGATGAGAGGTAGTGGGTAACTAAACCCCACCGTAATAGCGTTTAGACCTCGGTAATCAATGCACGGACGCAGACCTCCCTCCTTTTTCTTCACAAAAAAGAAACTCGAGGAAGCGGGTGAGATGGAGGGCCGAATGTACCCCTGTCCCAGGGATTCCGTGACATATGTCTCCATAGCCGCAGTCTCCTCCTGTGACAAGGGGTACACGTGACTCCTGGGAAGCGCAGCGTCAACCTGGAGATCTATCGCACAATCCCCCTGTCGATGAGGTGGTAATTTAGTCGCCCTCTTTTTACAAAAGGCGATCGCCAAATCGGCGTATTCAGGGGGAATGCGCACGGTGGACACCTGGTCTGGACTCTCCACCGACGTGGCACCTATGGAAACTCCTAGACACCTACTTGAACACTCCTCTGACCACCCCTGGAGAACCCCCTGTTTCCACGAAATACGGGGATTGTGACCAGCCAGCCAGGGGACCCCCAGCACCACCGGAAACGCAGGCGAATCAATAAGGAAAAAACTAATGCGTTCCTTATGATTCCCCTGCGTTACCATGTCCAGTGGCACCGTAGACTCCCTGACTAACCCTGACCCTAATGGCCGGCTATCTAGGGAGTGCACAGGGAAAGGGGAATCTATCGGCACCCGCGGAATGCCCAGCTTAAAACCTCTTATGGCTAGGGGGCAGTATTTTCACGGCTGGATAAAAAACGTACCCGATTAAATCTGATTATTAGTCCTGCCCAGAAACTGGAATATGCATATAATTATTAGCTTTGGAGAGAAAACACTCCAAAGTTTCTGAAACTGTTTGAATGGTGTCTGTGAGTATAACAGAACTCCTATGGCAGGCAAAAACCTGAGATGCTTCTGTTCAGGAAGTACCCTGTCTGAACATTTCTTGCCCTTCTTTATTATCTCTATCGTTTACAAAGGATCTCTGCTCTTACGTGACACTTCGCACGTCTCCAATGAGGTCTCATAGCCCGGGAAAAACAGGAATGACGTAATTCAAAGCCCTGGCTGAAACAAAGGAGAGCAAAAGCTAAGTGGTCACTCAATGGACTAAGCCTTAGGCGCGTGACACGCCCCGCCCCCGGCTTTCGGTTTTTTCCTCAGTTTACAGACAGGCAGATTCCCGGTCGGAATATTATCGCTTCTCTACGAGATAAATTGCATAAATATTGGTTTTAAACAGCGGTTGACATGCTTCGAAGTACGGTATTGGAATATTTAGAAATTTTTTGTCATATTTTGCGTCATGCTCGTGGCCGAGATTTAGCGTTGGGATAGTGTCTAGAACGCACGAACAAAACGTCGCTGTTTGGATATAACGATGGATTATTTGGGACCAAACCTACATTTGTTATTGAAGTAGAAGTCCTGGCAGTGTATTCTGATGAAGAACAAGCAAGGTAAGAACATTTTTCTTATAGGAAATGTGATTTTGGTGAAGGCTAAACTTGCAGGGTGTCTAAATAGCTAGCCCTGTAACGCCGGGCTATGTACTTAGATTATTGCAAAATGTGCTTCATCCGAAAAGCTATTTTAAAATCGGACATATCGAGTGCATAGAGGAGTTCTGTATCTATAATTCTTAAAATAATTGTTATGCTTTTTGTGAACGTTTATCGTGAGTAATTTAGTAAAATCACTGGAAGTGTTCGGTGGGAATGCTAGTTCTGAACGTCACATGCTAATGTAAAAAGCTGGTTTTTGATATAAATATGAACTTGATTGAACAGACATGCATGTATTGTATAACACAATGTCCTAGGTGTGTCATCTGATGAAGATCATCAAAGGTTAGTGCTGCATTTAGCTATGGTTTGGGTTTATGTGACATGATATGCTAGCTTGAAAAATGGCTGTGTGATTATTTCTGGCTGGGTACTCTGCTGACATAATCTAATGTTTTGCTTTCGCTGTAAAGCCTTTTTGAAATCGGACAGTTTGGTTAGATAAAGGAGAGTCTTGTCTTTAAATAGCTGTAAAATAGTCATATGTTTGAAAAGTGTAAGTTTTTGGATTTAGAGGAGTTTGAATTTCGCGCCCCGCCCATCATTGGATATTGGAGCAGACGTTCCGCTAGCGGAACGTGTAGATGTAAGAGGTTGTCCACGGTCCATAAAATTCCCAGCTGCGCCTGAATCGACTAGCGCCCTATGCTGGGAAGAGGGAAAAAATTTAGTAAACAAAACAGGTAAAAACACGTGACCAACAGGGGGTTCTGGGTGAATCTGGTGCTGACTCACCTGAGGTGACCGAGAAGTGTTCTGCCTGCCATCTCGACTCCCAGACTGGCTCCTCCTGCACCGGTCGGCCGTGTGTCCTCTCCGACCACAGCTGGTGCAGGAGGAGCCACCTCCTCCGGTGCCCCTTTGCACGGCCCCCCCTACCTCCATAGGGGTAGGGGCGGGGGTGCACAGGGGTGGAACGGGCAGGACCCTCTCCGAACGCCCGCGGGCAGCCAGCAAATTGTCCAGTCGTATGGACATATCTATGAGCTCGTCCAGGGACAGAGCTGTGTCCCGACAGGCCAGCTCCCTGCGGACGTCCGCCCGGAGACTGCAGCGGTAGTGGTCTATGAGGGCCCTGTCGTTCCACCCCGCCCCAGCAGCCAAGGTCCTGAACTCCAGCGCGAAGTCCTGGGCACTCCTCGTCTCCTGCCTGAGGTGGAACAGCCGTTCACCCGCCGCTCTTCCTTCCGGAGGGTGGTCGAACACGGCCCGAAAGCGGCGGGTGAACTCTGGGTAGTGGTCCCTCGCCGAGTCTGGACCGTTCCAGACCGCATTAGCCCACTCCAGAGCTCGGCCCGTCAGGCAGGAAACGAGGGCACTCACGCTCTCCTCCCCCGTGGGAGCAGGTCTGACGGTGGCCAGGTACAGCTCAAGCTGGAGCAAAAATCCCTGGCACCCAGCCGCCGCCCCATCGTACTCCCTCGGAAGCGCCAAACGAAGCGCGCCAGAGCCAGACGTCATGGGGGGCGAAGATGGCTGTATCGGGGGAAGTGGAGGTGGAGAGAGGATACCACTTCTCTCCCATCGGTCCATCCTCTCCATCATCTGGTCCATTGCCGATCCGATGCGATGGAGGACTGTCGTGTGGTGGAGTACGCGTTCCTCCATCGAGGGCAGAGGAGTGGCCGCTGCTCCCGCTGATTCCATGCCTTTTATCTCGGTGCGGGATTCTGTTACGGCTTGGTAGTCGTGGAGGAGGAATGAGGCGCAGGAAGCAGCGAACACAGGGTAGTGGTGTTTTTAATATACACTCACACAAAAACAAATGTTCCCACACACAGGGGAGAAAGTACATACGGCGTCAAAACAACGTCGACACGAACATAAACCGTCTGTCAAATAAACAATCATTAATCCCGCACGAACAGGAGCGGGCCAGCTAAACTAAATAGCCCCTCTAATGGCTAATTGACCACAGGTGTCACAAAATAAAAAAAGGGAAAAGCAAAAGGGAATCGGTGGCAGCTAGTAGGCCGGTGACGACGACCGCCGAGCGCCACCCGAGCAGGAGGGGGCACCACCGTCGGTGGGAATCGTGACAACTGGCCACTTTAACAAATTGATTTAATAAAGGTATCACTAGTCACTTCAAATAATTCCACTTTAGTAATGTTTACATATCGTACATTACTCATCTCATACCATCTATTGCATCTTGCCTTTGTCGCACGACCATATCTCATCCCTATATTTATATGTATATATATTCTTATTCAATCCCTTTACATCTGTGTGTATAAGGTAGTTGTTTTGAATTTGTTAGATTACTTGTTAGATATTACTGCACTGTTGGAACTAGAAGAACAAGCATTTCGCTACACTCGCATTAACATCTGCTAATCATGTGTATGTGACAAATAACATTTGATTTCATTATTTTTGACCAGGGCTCTGCCATTTGGGATGCAGATGTAGCCTAGGCCGATGGTGTGCTATTGGCGTCTCAGAGACAGAGACTCAGTGTTAGTACAGAGCTGTAAATCTGGGCCAGATCTTTCCTTTCCTTCCTGTCTGGATAGTGAGGGAGAGGAACAATGGCAGACTACTACCACTCCCACAGTGAGTGCTGAGAGGAGAGCAGCTTGAGTGGAGAAAGAGAGAGGCCTGCCTGCCTGGATACTGCACTGTTAGTCACTCAACGAAACACACACACACACACACACACACACACACACACACACACACACACACACACACACACACACACACACACACACACACACACACACACACACACACACACACACACACACTAGGGATGCATGGGTTGACTTATAACCCACAGTCCCCGTGGTTATATCCGCGGGGCGGACAGGTTTAGAGTCATAAAATATTGTGTGGACGAAATATTGGGTGGCGGTCGGGTTCAATAAAGAAAAAAACAATACAAAAAAAATCCATAAATGTATAATTCTTGTGAAATTTATATCTACAGTGCCAAAGTATTCACATCCCATTACTTTTTCCACATTTTGTTGTGTTACAGACTGAATTTAAAATTGATTCAATTCAGATTTAGTGTCACTGATCTATCTACATGCAATATCCCATAATGTCAAAGTGGAATTATGTTTGTAGAACAATGTTTACATTAATAAAAAATGAAAAGATGAAATGTCTTGTGTCAATAAGTATTCAACCCCTTTGTTATGGCAAGCCTAAATAAGTTCAGGAGTAAAAATGTGACTAATAAATAACATAATAAGTTGCATGGACTCATTCTGTGTTAAATAATAGCGTTTAGTATGATTTTTTTTAATGACTACCCATCTCTGTACTCCAAACATACAATTACTGTATCTGTAAGGTCCCTCAGTCGAGTACTGAATATCAAGCACAGATTCACCACAAAGACCAGAGAGGTCCTTCAATGCCTCTCAAAGAAGTTCACCGATTGGTAGATGTGTAAGAAAAATGTTGGAGTTTAATTCAATAAGAGAATTAAATGTTGTTTTTTGCCATCATTGTAAGCCTGCCATACACACACTCTATACAACACATTTATTAAACATAAGAATTAGTGTGAGTTGTCACTACCCGGCTAGTGGGAAGTGACAAAGAGCTCTTATAATAATCAATAATTTTGCTCTTTATTTAACCATCTTACATATAAAACCTTATTTGTTCATCGAAAATTGTGAATAACTCACCACAGGTTAATGAGAAGGGTACGCTTGAAAGTATGCAAATAACTCTGAAATGTTGGGTTGTATTGGAGAGAGTCTCAGTCTTAAATAATTTTCCACACAGTCTGCCTGTATTTAGTTTTCATGCTAGTGAGGGCCGAGAATCCACTCTCACATAGGTACGTGGTTGCAAAGGGTATCCGTGTCTTAACAACGCGATTTGCCAAGGCAGGGTACTCTGACCGCAGCCCAATCCAGAAATCTGGAAGTGGCTTCTGATTAAATTCAATTTTCACATGACCGCTTATTGCAATTTCGATGAGGCTCTCTTGTTCAGACATCAGTAAGTGGACTGGAGGCAGGGCATGAAAGGGATAACGAATCCAGTTGTTACCTGCGTAATTGAGCACCCAACTCACTCAGGTGCTTCGCTATATCACATTTGACATTGTCCTTAAGCTTGAGTTCATTTACACACAAAAGAAAACATACAATGATGGAAAGACCTGTGTGTTGTCCTGTGTTAATGCAGACAGAGAAGAGCTCCAACTTCTTAATCATAGCCTCAATTTTGTCCAGCACATTGAATATAGTTGCGGAGAGTCTCTCAATTAAAAAAAACGTGTCAATACTTTGCCCCTTGATAACCAGTGCACTTCTGTATGTTGTAAAAGCGTTACATGGTCACTGCCCATATCATTGCATAGTGCAGAAAATACACGAGAGTTCAGGGGCCTTGCTTTAACAAAGTTAACAATTTTCACTGATACGTTTGGCTACATACGGACCGTTAGTGGAATTCCCGCAAGAGATTAACGGTCAATGTGATTGGATGTTAATTATTTGACTAGGCTACCTGTATTTGACATTGTGTTGTTATTTCTCTGAACACTAGATGGTTTCATTTTATTTTGGCAGTGAAACAAGGCTAGTCAGGCGAGAAGAAAACCTCACCCAAATGTATAGCCCCATGAAGGCCTGATTCATGCAGTCTCCTCTGAACAGCTGATGTTGATATGTGTCTGTTACTTGAACTATGTGAAGCATTTATTTGGGCTGCAATCTGAGGTGCAGTTAACTCTAATGAACTTATCCTCTGCAGCAGAGGTAACTCTGGGTCTTCCTTTCCTGTGGCAGTCCTCATGAGAGGCAGTTTCATCATAGTGCTTGATGGTTTTTGTGACTGTACTTGAAGAAACTTTCAAAGTTCTTAACATTTTCTGGATTGACTGACCTTCATGTCTTAAAGTAATGACGGACTGTCGTTTCTCTTTACTTATTTTAGCTGTTCTTACCATAATATGGATTTGGTCTTTTACCAAATAGGGCTGTGTTCTGTATAGCACCCCTACCTTGTCACAACACAACTGATTGGTTCAAACGCAAGGTAAGAAATTCCACAAATTCACTTTTAACAAGGCATACCTGTTAATTGAAATACATTCCAGGTGACTACCTCATGAAGATGGTTGAGAGAATACCAAGAGAGTGCAAAGCTGTCATCAAGGCAAAGGGTGACTGCTTTGAAGAATCTCAAATATAAAATCTATATAATATAACACTTTTTTGGTTACAACATGATTCTATATGTGTTATTTCATAGTTTTGATGTTGTCACTATTATTCTACAATGTAGAAAATTGTAAAAATAAAGAAAAACCCTTGAATGAGTAGATGTGTCCAAACTTGACTGGTACTGTATATTATATAATTCATGGATTATGATTTAAATACTCATTTAAGTGTGGTAAATGTATACATTTTCCTGTCCAAAAATATATTGTTACTTACTACTCTGCACCTCAGTGAATGCCAGCTCCGCATCTGGGGGTGCATAGGTCAAGAGAACATTTCCTCGATTGTTTTGCCAGCTATTTGCCATGAGGGGGAACGGCTCCAATGAAATCGCAGGATTTTATAGCATAAATTACAACAGCACAAAGAAAATGGACCGTCCTGGGGTGCTCAAATGTGCATCTGTTCAGTCCGAACTTCCGGGTCTGCTCTAGTCTCCTCCCAATG
Source organism: Salmo trutta (assembly GCF_901001165.1). NCBI lineage: Eukaryota > Metazoa > Chordata > Actinopteri > Salmoniformes > Salmonidae > Salmo > Salmo trutta. Next base: position 30,005,822 of record NC_042965.1, read on the forward strand.
AGTCTCCCGCACCAGACGGCTTAATTCCACACGCGAGACTAGATCCCTTCTGTAAGGTACAGATGGCGCTAAAGCAAAAACCAATTTTGTAAATAGCTTGCAAATAAATAATCCTAAAGAAGTAAATGGGAGCCTGGGACCTGATAATACACTAGCTAGAACCTTCGTATCACGGATCTGGTAGGACAATAAGCATGGGCAATTTTATTGTTTTGCCCTGATGTTTTTATAAGGTATTACTGTATGTGACAGGGTGACATGTGTGGACTAAAACAGCATAAAATCGGGTGTATCACAAAGCACAATCAAATGAATTAGCCAGCTACAGAAACTTTGAATCAAATCAAATTGTATTGGACACATACACATATTTAGCCGGTGTCATTGTGGGTGTAGCAAAATGCTTATGTTCCTAGCTCAAACAGCGCAGTAATATCTAACAAAACATGTACATCTAAAGTAAAATAATGGAATTAAGAAATATTAGGACAAGCAATGTCATAGTCCGGACTATAAATATACAATTGAAGTTGGAAGTTTACATACACTTTAGCCAAATACATTTAAACTCAGTTTTTCACAATTACTGACATTTAATCCTAGTAAAAATTCCCTGTCTTAGGTCAGTTAGGATCACCACTTTATTTTAAGAATGTAAAATGTTAGAATAATAGTAGAGAATTATTTATTTCAGCTTTTATTTCTTTCATCACATCCCCAGTGGGTCAGAAGATCACATACACTCAATTAGTATTTGGTAGCATTGCCTTTAAAATGTTTAACTTGGGTCAAACGTTTTGGGTAGCCTTCCACAAGCTTCCCACAATAAGTTGGGTGAATTTTGGCCCATTCCTCCTGACAGAGCTGGTGTAACTGAGTCAGCTTTGTAGGCCTCCTTGCTCGCACAGGCTTTTTCAGTTCTGCCCTCAAATTTTCTATAGGATTGAGGTCAGGGCTTTGTAATGGCCACTCCAAAACCTTGACGTTGTTGTCCTTAAGACATTTTGCCACAACTTTGGAAGTATGCTTGGGATCATTGTCCATTTGGAAGACCCATTTGCGACTAAGCTTTAACTTCCTGACTGATGTTTTGAGATGTTGCTTCAATATATACACATAATTTTACTTGCTAATGAAGCCATCTATTTTGTGAAGTGCACCAGTCCCTCCTGCAGCAAAGCAACCCCACAACATGATGCTGCCAACCCCGGGCTTCACGGTTGGGATGGTGTTCTTTGGTTTGCAAGCCTCCCCCTTATTCCTCCAAACAAATGATGGCCATTACGGCCAAACAGTTCTATTTTTGTTTCATCAGACCAAAAAGTATAATCTTTGTCCCCATGTGCAGTTGAAAACCGTAGTCTGGCTTTTTAATGGTGGTTTTGAAGCAATGGCTTTTTCCTTGCTGAGCGGCCTTTCAGGTTATGTCGATATAGGGCTTGTTTAACTGTGGATATAGATGCTTTTGTACCTGTTTCCTCCAGCATCTTCACAAGGTCCTTTGCGGTTGTTCTGGGATTGATTTGCACTTTTCGCACCAAAGTACGTTCATCTCTAGGAGACAGAATGCGTCTCCTTTCTGAGCGTTATGACGGCTGCGTGGTCCCATGGTGTTTATACTTGCATACTATTGTTTGTACAAATGAACGTGGTACCTTCAGGCATTTGGAAATTGCTCCCAAAGATGAACCAGACTTGTGGAGGTCTCCAATTTTTTTTCTGAGGTCTTGGCTGATTTCTTTAGATTTTTCCATTATGTCAAGCAAAGAGACACTGAGTTTGAAGGTAGGCCTTGAAATACATCCACAGGTACACTTCCAATTGACTCAAATGATGTCAATTAGCCTATCAGAAGCTTCTAAAGCCATGACATCATTTTCTGGAATGTTCCAACCTGTTTAAAGGCACAGTCAACTTAGCATATGTAAACTTCTGACCCACTGGAATTGTGATACAGTGAATTACAATTGAAATAATCCGTCTGTAAACAATTGTTGGAAAAATGACTTGTGTCATGCACAAAGTAGATGTACTAACCGACTTGCCAAAACTATAGTTTGTTAATAATACATTTGTGGAGTGGTTGAAAAACAAGTTTTAATGAAGTTTTAATTAAGTTATTTCAGAATGAAAATTTACTGGCTAGCGCATCACGCTTTGTGGCATTATGTGAGAACTATCCTGGTACACTCATTATCTTGTGAGCTGGCTGCTCGTTCAAAATTATAATTTAATCTGTTCAAAACAGTAGCAGCATGTGCAGCAGTGGTCATTCGGTTTTTGACATGCAAAAGTGAAATAAGGGTATTTATGCTGTTGTCCAAATGTACAGATCACTTTATATATCTTCTCAAAGAAACTACTGGTAGTTCGAAAAATTGGCATCATATTTATGTCATGCTGCTTTGTTGACAACTCCAACAACCTTGCACCCTGGGTATTTAGCCAATAAGTGGCCGCCGCTGATACACACCACCCCCGCCCTTGGCCTGTCCTTCAGTGCATCTCTCTCTCTCTCACACACACACACACACACACACACACACACACACACACACACACACACACACTTCCCTTACCTACCTCACCCCAACAGTTAATGTAGAGCAGGCTACCATCTCATATCATAAAACATACCATAAATAATGAAAATAAATGGAAAATAAGACCAAAATATATAAGGAAATGAGATTCCACAAAAATAAATCTGAGCCAATCATAATTTCATGGTTAATTAATACAAGATGAATGAGAGTGGATCATTTCAGAGAATCTAATTAACACTGAGGTAACTACACGCTGTTTCTGTGCTGCCAGCCAGGTTGCATGGTGTTTACACTACCATCTTTATTTACATATGAAACCAATAGTTTTAGGAAGGGTTAGGATTAGCATTTGCATTTACATATAAGCTATTGATGTAGCAGCACACTAAATACTTCATATGAAACCAATAGGCGGTGAGAATGTGTAAACTTCAGCAATGTTTACACTTAAAAAAAGCATTTTAGATGGGACTGTCGTGATAACCCATGACTCCACTGTAGCACAACCAATACATTCTCTAACATATTTCAGCAGTCATGTATAGTTAGTGTAGGCTTTTCTGTAATCTTGACACACTATTGAACATTGGCAGAATATACTGCTGCATTGCACTTTGAGAATGTGTTGCTGAGAGAGAGAGCGAAACATAAACAAAGAATGATACAGAGAGAGAGAGAGAAAAAGCGAGACACACATTCCATTTCAGCAGAAAGCCTGCCTGATTCCCATTCATGTAAGGCATAATAAAATCATCTTTTTGATTTGCAAGCGGTAAATTATCTTAGCTGTCAAAGCCGTAGTTGCTCATTTTCATCTTAGTTTAAGCGAAGCAGCAGCATATCAAATCAAAAAATGTTTTTCACATGCGCCGAATACAACAGGTGTAGATCTTACCATGAAACGCTTACTTACAAGCCCTTAACCAACAATGCAGTTCAAGAGTTCAGAAAAGATTTACTAAATTAACTAAAGCACATTTTTTTACAGAAAAAGTTAATTTTATATATATATATATAAATAAAATCAAAAAGTAACAAGAAAATGACATAACAATAACGAGGCTATATAAAGGTACCGGTACTGAGTCAATGTGAGGGGGTACAGGTTAGTCAAGGTAATTTGTAAAGTGACTATGCATAGATAATAAACAGCAAGTAGCAGTAGTGTAAAAACAAAAAAGGGGGGGGGGGGGGAGTCAATGTAATTAGTCCGGGTGGACTAATTACATTGTTCAGCAGTCTTATGGCTTGGGGGTAGCAGAGAGGGTTGCTATGGAGTCTAGGACAATTCTTTGGTCCTTCCTCTGACAGTGCCTAGTATATAGGTCCTGGATGTCAGGAAGCTTGGCTCCAGTGACATACTGGGCCGTAGGCACTACCCTCTGTAGCGGTCAGGATGCCCTCGATGGTGCAGCTGTAGAACTTTTTGAGGATCTGGGGACCCATGCCAGCTTGCAGCTGGGTTTCCTTTGTAGTCCGTTATATTCTTCAAGCCTTGCCACATCTGACGAGGGTCAGAGCCAGTGTAGTAGGATTCAATCTTAGTCCTGTATTGACGCTTTGTCTGTTTGATGGGTCTTCTGCGGGTATAGCGGGATTTCTTATAAACGTCCGGATTAGTGTCCCACTCCTTGAAAGCGGCAGCTCTAGCCTTTAGCTCGGTGCGGATGTTGCCTGTAATCCATGGCTTCTGGTTGGGAAATGTACATCTGGTCACTGTGGGGATGACGTCATTGATGCACTTATTGATGAAGCCGGTGACTGAGGTGATATACTCCTCAATGCCATTGGATGACTCCCGGAACATATTCCAGACTGTGCTAGCAAAACAGTCCTGTAGAGTAGCATCCGTGTCATCTGACCACTTCCGTATTAAGCGAGTCATTGGTACTTCCTGCTTTAGTTTTTGCTTTTAAGCAGGAATCAGGAGGATAGAATTTTGGTCATATTTGTCAAATGGAGGGCGAGGGAGAGCTTTGTATGCATCTCTGAGTAAAGGTGGTCTAGAGTTTTTTCTTTTTCTCTCCTTGCACATGTGACATGCTGGTAGAAATTACGTTTGCCTGCATTAAAGTCCCCAGCCACTAGGTGTGCCTCTTCTGGATGAGCATTTTCTTGTTTGCTTATGGCCTTACACAGCTCATTGAGTGTGGTCTTAGTGCCAGCATCGGTTTGTGGTGGTAAATAGACAGCTACGAATAATATAGATGAGAACTCTCTTGGTAGGTTGTGTGGTCTACAGCTTATGAGGTATTCTACCTCAGGCAAACAATACCTCGAGACTTCTTTGATATTAGACATCGTGCATCAACAGTTATTGACAAATAGACACACACCCCGCCCCTCGTCTTACCAGATGTAGCTGCTCTGTCCTGCCGATGCTCAGAGAAGCCAGCCGGCTCTATATTATCCGTGTCATCATTCAGCTACGTCTCGGTGAAACATAAAGATATTGCCGTTTTTAATGTCCCGTTGGTAGGATAGTCTTAATAGTAGATCATCCAGTTTGTTTTCCAATGATTGCACTTTGGCCAATAATACGGATGGAAGATGTGGTTTACCTACTCGTCGGCAAATTCTTACAAGGCACCCCGACCTCCTCCCCCTATTCCTCCGTCTTTTCTTTTGTTCACACTGATGGAGATTTGGGCCTTGTCTTGACAAAGGAGTATATCCTTTGCATCGGACTCATTAAAGAAAAAATCTTTAATTGCTGTTCTGATGTCCAGAAGCTCTTTTGGTCATAAGAGACGGTAGCAGCAACATTATGTACAAAATGAGTTACAAACAATGCAAAAGAAACTAAAACAATTAACTTCTTACATCTAGACGTTCCGCTAGCGGAACACCGCTCCAATATCCAATGATAGGGCGTGGCGCGAAATACAAACTCCTCGAAAATCCGAAAAATTCCATTTTTCAAACATATGACTATTTTACACCATTTTAAAGACAAGACTCTCCTTTATCTAACCACACTGTCCGATTTCAAAAAGGCTTTACAACGAAAGCAAAACATTAGATTATGTCAGGAGAGTACCCAGCCAGAAATAATCAGACACCCATTTTTCAAGCTAGCATATAATGCCACAAAAAACAAAACCACAGCTAAATGCAGCACTAACCTTTGATGATCTTCATCAGATGACACTCCTAGGACATTATGTTAAACAATACATGCATGTTTTGTTCAATCAAGTTCATATTTATATCAAAAACCAGCTTTTTACATTAGCTGTGACGTTCAGAACTAGCATTCCCACCGAACACTTCCGGTGAATTTTCTAAATTACTCACGATAAACGTTCACAAAAAACATACCAATTATGTTAAGAATTATAGATACAGAACTCCTTTATGCAATCGCGGTGTCCGATTTTAAAATGTCCTTTCACCGAAAAGCTATTTTGCAATATTCTGAGTAGATAGCCCGGCCATCACAGGCTAGCTATTTTGACACCCACCAAATTTGGTACTCACTAAACTCAGATTTACTATAAGAAAAATTGGATTACCTTTGCTGTTCTTCATCAGAATGCACTCCCAGGACTTCTACTTCAACAACAAATGTTGGTTTGGTTCCAAATAATCCATAGTTATATCCAAATAGCGGCGTTTTGTTCGTGCGTTCAAGACACTATCCAAAGGGTAACGAAGGGTGATGCGCCCGCGCGTATCGTGACAAATATTTTCAAAATATTCCATTACCGTACTTCGAAGCATGTCAAACGCTGTTTAAAATCTATTTTTATGCGATTTTTCTCATAAAATAGCGATAATATTCCGACCGGGAGTCGTTGTTTTTGTTCAAAGACTGAAAAAGTAAAATGGACTCTTCACGTGCACGCGCGCACCCGTCTCATTGTTCTCAGATCGACCACTATCCAAATGCGCTACTGTTTTTCAGCCATGGACTGCAAAGTCATCATTCAACGTTCTGGCGCCTTCTGAGAGCCTATGGGAGCCTTAGAAAGTGTCACGTTACAGCAGAGATCCTCTGTTTTCAATAACGAGGCTAAAGAAGGCCAAGAAATGGTCAGAGAGGGCACTTCCTGTTTGGAATTTTCTCAGGTTTTGGCCTGCCATATGAGGTCTGTTATACTCACAGACACCATTCAAACAGTTTTAGAAACTTTAGGGTGTTTTCTATCCAAATCAAACAATTATATGCATATTCTAGTTTCTGGGCAGGAGTAATAAACAGATTAAATCGGGTACGTTTTTTATCCGGCCGTGAAAATACTGCCCCCTATCCATAACAGGTTAAGCACAGTTGGTTAGGAGCCCGTAAAATGGCAGCCATCCCTTCCGGCGCCATTACTAATACATATCCTTGGTAGTTTGTTTTTGTGCTTTAAAAGAAGAGATGTGTGATACCTTACCGCACGTTTACATGCTACTGATTTCTTTATTTTCTCCAGCTGCATCAAAGACACCACAGCATGTTCTACTGTCCACTGAACCAGACTCTAGGTTGCCATCGATTTCCAGCCGTTGTGTGTGTACTCACGTGTGCGTTCGTGCACCTGGAGACTCCGTACGTCTGTTCCGGCCCTGCCTGCATAGCTGATATGATCCCGGGTCTATTGCTGTATGGCAGGGAACACTATTCTAGCTACGTCCCAAATGGCACCCTATCCCCTATATAGCCCACTACTTTTGACCAGGGCCTATAGGGCTCGGTCAAAGGTAGTGCATAATGTAGGGAATAAGGTGCCATTTGGGACCCCACCACTCACTACTCTGGCTGATCTCCCTCCAGGGAAGTAGGATAGCCAAGTGCAAGGGTAACCAACAAAAAATTGGTACTAATATAGACTGGGACAATGCAGTCTATTGCTGTCAGCTGAGGCCATGCAGGGAAGCAGGAAGGGAGGGGAGCACTGAGTGGTCCAGACATTTAATCACTGCTGCTCTCTCTCATACACAAAAAAAAGACACAACTTTGACCTTCACATTATACATCTGTGTGTGTGTGTGCACGTTATAATACAACAGCCAGTACCAACTACTAATGAAAACAAAGGACATGATCTGTACTTTTTTTCACCTGAATATGCTTAAAGACCTCAATGAGAGGAATTAAGTGAAATTATGAGAACAAAGCAAATTATGGTCATAGAATTCAGACAGTTGCCCTATTCTATTTAAATTATATTCTAATTTCCACGCTTGGTTACAAAGAAGAACTATGACAATGAATTCTAACGTTGACAAAATGAGAGTTGACATTTATCATCTTGTGCACTTTAATTTGAAACGGGTAACCAGTAGCAGCCTTTCTCACACCGTTCGTCTACTGCTCATTGTTTAACGAAGGGATTAAAGAATGAACGGCAGGTTTCATTTCTGTCTTCATCCAGGCTATTCTGAGTGTAAAGCAATTAGAAACACAGCTAGCGTTGTCTTGTCTTCACACCATGGCTGGCCCAGCAGACAGAATGACTTTGAGGAGATTGTGATTGGCAGCTCTGCTCTGTGACATGTGAGCATGAAAGCTGCTGTAGTGTACGGAGTACTGACTGACTGCAAAGTTGAATTAATTAGACATAAAACACTGCATGAGTCTAAATGAAAATGGCTTATGACTGTTTTAGAAAGTTACTTCTAACACTCTCATTGGAAATTACGCTGACTGCGATAGAGCAGCAGCAGCAGTTCCCAAATGGACTACTTATAATTCATGTGTAATTAATAACTGTGGAAATAAGATTAGCCCAAATAAACACACCATACCTCTTGTCATCGTAAAACAGTATTATGTTGAGAAAGCCTTGGCTGGTGATTACCAAACATACTGCACAGGTGTAAGCTGAATATTTACATTGATGACTGTTGAGCTGAGAGGTTTTACAGAAATTCCGGTTGGAGCATTCCCAGATTTGCTGTTTATTCCCTGCCGATTCCAGGAATCTTCCAACCTGGATTTCTGAATTGGAAAGTTACTAGAATGTTGCAAGCCAAGCTGAGTGAAAATATAACATCAAGGAAGGTGTAGAACACAGATCATATTGATGGATCCTTGATCCATCAACATTGTTGTAGTTTCTCTTGGTGGCATCGGTCAGGAAACACACTGGCATAGTATATACAGTACTTCCTCAAATAGTACCCCCTAACATTTACTCAACGTCTGATGTTTCTGTTCACAAAAAGAAAGAGTGCACAAAACAGTATGAACAATATCAAATAAATCCCCATGGATTATTCAAATTGAGGTGGGGTATTTGTGAATCCCAACCTGGAGTAAAGGCTGCTGCCACGCCATCATGGCTCTGCCATTCAAATGCAACACTCCCCAATAAGAAGCTCAATGCACATTCAGAAGAGGAAAACTGAAAGCATATCGGAAAAGAGAAAATCACATGTATTTTCTTTTTGTTTCACCTTTTAAACGGAGTAACTATAAGCTGACGTCTTCCTGGCCAAGGAGAAGCTTGACATTTTCCTTTCATTTCTATTTCTCTCTCTCACAGAACACTTGAGATCAAAGAGATTACCTTTCCTATTTCATTTCAAATGGAGAAACCTGGAGAAAGAGTACCCACAAGTCATTGTATTTGATCTGATCTGTGCATGTTCTCATTTGCTCTACTTTCCTTTCTAACAAACCTTCAGGGGTATCATCCATCCATCCATCCACTGCTTCAGTGCACTTTACCTAATGCTCTCTCTGTTCTCATGTATAATTCTAACTGTGGTCAGTCTCAGTGCTGACACCCCAGCCAGCAGTTTCCACAGCTCCCACAGTGTTCCTTTCAGCCACAGTGACCGCTTGTGCGTGAGAAGTGAAAGCAACCCAGCCAACACCCACCTACAGACATCAAATCCGACCCTTACTGGGTTACAAATCTGAGAAGTCAGTGTCCACAGCCTTCTAGAGAAGTCCATCTCTCACTCTCCCTCTCTGTCCTTAGCCAGCCTGGTCTCGTAATGTAGGCTATATGCTTTAACCAACTCTTCTCATCTTTGTCATGCCATACATGTTTGGCAGAAAAATGAATGAACACAGAGAGAGAGAGAAGTTGGCTAAAGCACAGACAAACTGGACCACCAGGCAGATAGCCTAGTGGCTAAGTGCATTTGGCCAGTAACTGAAAGGTTGCTGGTTTGAATCCTTGAGCCAATTGGTGAAAAATATGTCGATGTGACCTTGAGCAAGGCACTTAACCATAATTGCTCCTGTAAGTCGCTCGGGATAAGAGTGTCTGCTAAATGACTAAAATGTAAATGTGCGGCGCATGAGAATGAAGATCAAACTGATGTTTGACGCAGCCTCTCAGAGAAAACCGTTGGTACATGAGGTTCTGTTGACTTCTAGCACACGTATAAGAAGACCAAGTGTCACATCAAAACAGCCGGCTGTAGGAAACTGGGACGTCTAAGTGTGACATGAAAATAGCATAGACAAGAGCACTAAGCAAAGACACTTGGAATGTCACTGTCATTTCAACCATGCTCTTACACGCACGCACGCACGCACGCACGCACGCACGCACGCACGCACACACACGGGCTGTGCATGTGATCTTTCTTTTCCCTCTCCCTCTCTTGGAGAAGACAGGGCCCTCTATAGCCTCCCGTCCCCAGCCTGACTGCCAAAGCCAAGCCATACCACAGATTAAGAGATGTGTGGGAAATCTGTTGGATATTGCTCAAGGATAAGGCAAACAAGCATAAGACTGCAGTCACTTCTTGTTCAAGTCAAGGTAGTTCACTTCACCTGTGCCATTTCCAATCAGCAGCCTGTGTTTGGTGGGCCTCCGCTCCACTCCTCGCCTGCCCGCAATCCTATGTAAGGAAGGAAGGACTCACAGGTCCAATCATATGGAAACAGACAGTCTTCAACTGACAAACAACACATAAAGCCACTGGAACTGCATTGATGTTCAGGATAATTTTTGGGGTGAGACCTACACATCAAACCAAAGCCTTTTTAGCCAAAACAAGTGACTAACAGAGGCAGAAACTGGGTACAACTATCCCTGAAAGCAATGTCTGTCCTTTCTTCTCTTAACAGCCTCTAGAGATAATTAAGTACAAATAGGACAACATAAGAACGAATTCAATGATATCCATGTAAGTTCATGAAAAACAGACAAAAAAAACCACAAAAAAGTCTTTGATGATGGTAATAAATTATAAACTTCATATTTTTACAAACTGAGACAAACATTTGTCAAATAATACATTATATATAATATAACTTCCCTTCCTCATTCTTTTAATGAATTTAGCTAATATATTTATGAATTGCAGTCAAGTTTGTTTATGAGGCGTAAAGTAGTCTGAGATGTGTCTAAATGCGTCAACATGAAGCCGTGCCCCTAGAGATGCCAACCTGTGTAGACGTCAGCCCTGGGCACGTCCCTGATCCCCTTCATCTGTCTCACTCTCTTTCTGTCTTTCTCTTTCTCTGTCCTTGTCTCTCTGTCCCTGTCTCTCTCTCTCTGTTCTTGTCTCTATGTCTCTGTCTCTCGCTCTCCATCGGTCTCTCTGTCTTTCGCTCTCCGTCGGTCTCTCTGTCTGTCTCTCGCTCTCTGTCTGTCTCTGTCTCTCGCTCTCAGTCTGTCTCCCTGTAAATTCAAATCAATTCAATTTGCTTTATTGGCATGACATAACAACGAACATATTGCAAAAGCTTACTTTGGATATTTATGGTGTGAGAATAATAAGAATCAAAATTGTCTTCCGGACAACTGTCACTCTCTCTCTCTGTCCGTCTGTCTCTCTCTGTCCGTACGTGTCTCTCTCTCGCCGTCTGTCTGTCTGTCTGTCTGTCTGTCTCTCTCTCCGTCTGTCTGTCTGTCTGTCTCTCCGTCTGTCTGTCTGTCTGTCCGTCCGTCTCGCTCTCTCTCCGTCTGTCTGTCCGTCTCGCTCTCTCTCCGTCTGTCTATCCGTGTCTCTCTCTCTCTCCGTCTGTCTGGCCGTCTCTCTCTCTCTCCGTCTGTCTGTCCGTCTCTCTCTCTCTCTCCATCTCTCTGTCCGTCTCTCTCTCTCCATCTCTCTGTCCATCTCTCTCTCCGTCTGTTTGTCCATCTCCCTCTCTCTCTCTCCGTCTGTCTGTCCGTCTCCCTTTCTCTGTCCATCCGTCCCTCTCCGTCCGTCCCTCCCCGTCCATCTCTCCCTCCCTCTGTATGTCCGTCCGTCTCTCTCTCTCCGTCCGTCTCTCTCTCTCCGTCCGTCCGTCTCTCACTTCGTCCGTCCGTCCGTCTCTCTCCGTCTGTCTGTCCGTCTCTCTCCGTCCGTCCGTCTCTCTCTCCGTCTGTCCGTCCGTCTTTCTCTGTCCGTCCGTCTCTCTCTCCATCCGTCTCTCTCTCCGTCCGTCCGTCTCTCTCTCCGTCCGTCCGTCTCTCTCTCCGTCCGTCCGTCTCTCTCTCTCCGTCCGTCCTCTCTATCTCCGTCCGTCCGTCTCTCTCTCCGTCCGTCCGTCTCTATCTCCGTCCGTCCGTCTCTCTCTCCGTCCGTCCGTCTCTCCGTCCGTCCGTCTCTCCGTCCGTCCGTCTCTCCGTCCGTCCGTCCGTCCGTCCGTCTCTCCGTCCGTCCGTCTCGTCCGTCCGTCCGTCCGTCTCTCCCTCTCCGTCCGTCCGTCTCTCCGTCTGCCCGTCCGTCCGTCTCTCCATCCGTCTCTCCGTCCGTCCGTCTCTCCTCTCCGTCCGTCTCTCTCTCTCCGTCCGTCCCTCTCCGTCCGTCCGTCACCGTACTCTCTCCGTTCCGTCCGTCCGTCTCTCTCGCCGTCCCCGTCTCTCTCTCCGTCCGTCCGTGTCGTCTCTCTCCGTCCGTCCGTACCGTCTCTCTCTTCTCTCTCCGTCCGTCCGTCCGTCTCTCTCTCCGTCCGTCCGTCCGTCTCTCTCTCCGTCCGTCCGTCTCTCACTCCGTCCGTCCGTCTCTCACTCCGTCCGTCCGTCTCTTTCCGTCCGTCCGTCTCTCTCTCTCCCGTCCGTCTCTCTCTCCGTCCGTCCGTCTCTCTCTCCGTCCGTCCGTCTCTCTCTCCGTCCGTCCGTCTCTCTCTCTCCGTCCGTCTCTCTCTCTCCGTCCGTCTCTCCGTCCGTCCGTCCGTCCGTCTCTCCGTCCGTCCGTCTCTCCGTCCGTCCGTCTCTCTCTCCGTCCGTCCGTCTCTCTCTCCGTCCGTCTCTCTCTCTCCGTCCGTCTCTCCGTCCGTCCGTCCTCCGTCTCTCCGTCCGTCCGTCTCTCCGTCCGTCCGTCTCTCCGTCCGTCCGTCTCTCCGTCCGTCCGTCTCTCTCTCTCCGTCCGTCCGTCTCTCCTTCCGTCCGTCTCTCCGTCCGTCCGTCTCTCCCGTCTCTCCGTCCGTCCGTCTCTCCGTCCGTCCGTCTCTCCGTCCGTCCGTCTCTCCGTCCGTCCGTCTCTCTCTCTCCGTCCGTCTCTCTCTCTCCGTCCGTCCGTCCGTCTCTCTCCGTCCGTCCGTCTCTCTCTCCGTCTGTCCGTCTGTCTCTCTCTCCGTCCGTCCGTCTCTCTCCGTCCATCCCTCTCTCTCCGTCCGTCCCTCTCTCTCCGTCCGTCCCTCTCTCTCTGTCCGTCCCTCTCTCTCCGTCCGTCCATCTCTCTCTCCGTCCGTCCGTCCGTCTCTCTCCGTCCGTCCGTCTCTCTCTCTCTCCGTCCGTCCGTCCGTCCGTCCCTCTCTCTCCGTCCGTCCGTCCGTCTCTCCGTCTGCCCGTCCGTCTCTCCGTCTGCCCGTCCGTCTCTCCGTCCGTCCGTCTGTCTCACCGTCCGTCCGTCCGTCTCTCTCTCTCCGTCCGTCCGTCCGTCCGTCTCTCCGTCTGCCCGTCCGTCTCTCCGTCTGCCCGTCCGTCTCTCCATCCGTCCGTCTCTCCGTCTGTCCGTCCGTCTCTCCGTCTGTCCGTCCGTCTCTCCGTCTGTCCGTCCGTCTGTCCGTCTCTCTCTCCGTCCGTCTGTCCGTCCGTCTGTCTCTCTGTCCGTCTGTCCGTCTCTCTGTCCGTCCGTCTGTCCGTCTCTCTCTCCGTCCGTCCGTCCCTCTCTCTCCGTCCGTCCGTCTCTCTCTCCGTCCGTCCGTCCGTCTCTCTCTCCGTCCGTCCGTCTCTCTCTCCGTCCGTCCGTCCGTCTCTCTCCCCGTCCGTCCGTCTCTCTCCCCGTCCGTCCGTCTCACTACCCGTCCGTCCGTCTCTCTCCGTCCGTCCGTCTCTCTCCGTCCGTCCGTCTCTCTCCCCGTCCGTCCGTCTCTCTCCCTGTCCGTCCGTCCGTCTCTCTCTCCGTCCATCCGTCCGTCCGTCTCTCTCTCCGTCCGTCCGTCTCTGTCCGTCCGTCCGTCTCTCTGTCCGTCCGTCTCTCTGTCCGTCCGTCCGTCTCTCTGTCCGTCCGTCCGTCCGTCTCTCCGTCCATCCGTCCGTCCGTCCGTCTCTCCGTCCATCCGTCCGTCCGTCCGTCTCTCCGTCCGTCCGTCCCTCTCTCTCCGTCCGTCCGTCTCTCTCTCTCTCCGTCCGTCCGTCTCTCTCTCCGTCCGTCCGTCTCCGTCCGTCCGTCTCTCTCCCCGTCCGTCCGTCTCTCTCCGTCCGTCCGTCTCTCTCCGTCCGTCCGTCTATCTCCCCGTCCGTCCGTCTCTCTCTCCGTCCGTCCGTCCGTCTCTCTGTCCGTCCGTCCGTCTCTCTCTCCGTCCGTCCGTCTCTCTCTCCGTCCGTCCGTCTCTCTGTCCGTCCGTCCGTCTCTCTGTCCGTCCGTCCGTCTCTCTGTCCGTCCGTCCGTCTCTCTGTCCGTCCGTCCGTCTCTCTGTCCGTCCGTCCGTCTCTCTGTCCGTCCGTCCGTCCGTCCGTCCGTCTCTCTGTCCGTCCGTCCGTCCGTCTCTCCGTCCGTCCGTCCGTCTCTCCGTCCGTCCGTCTCTCCGTCCGTCCGTCTCTCTGTCTGTCCGTCTCTCCGTCCGTCCGTCTCTCTGTCCGTCCGTCTCTCCGTCCGTCCGTCTCTCCGTCCGTCCGTCTCTCCGTCCGTCCGTCTCTCCGTCCGTCCGTCCCTCCGTCTCTCCGTCCGTCCGTCTCTCTCTCCGTCCGTCCCTCTCTCGCCGTCCGTCTCTCTCTCTCCGTCCGTCTGTCTGTCTCTCTCTCCGTCCGTCTCTCTGTCCGTCCGTCCGTCTCTCTGTCCGTCCGTCCGTCACTCTCTGTCCGTCCGTCCGTCACTCTGTCCGTCCGTCCGTCACTCTCTGTCCGTCCGTCCGTCCGTCACTCTCTGTCCGTCCGTCCGTCCGTCACTCTCTGTCCCTCCGTCCGTCCGTCACTCTCTGTCCGTCCGTCCGTCCGTCACTCTCTGTCCGTCCGTCCGTCACTCTCTGTCCGTCCGTCACTCTCTGTCCGTCCGTCACTCTCTGTCCGTCCGTCACTCTCTGTCCGTCCGTCCGTCACTCTGTCCGTCCGTCCGTCACTCTCTGTCCGTCCGTCCGTCCGTCACTCTCTGTCCGTCCGTCCGTCCGTCACTCTCTGTCCGTCCGTCCGTCCGTCACTCTCTGTCCGTCCGTCCGTCACTCTCTGTCCGTCCGTCCGTCCGTCACTCTCTGTCCGTCCGTCCCTCTCTGTCCGTCCGTCCGTCCCTCTCTGTCCGTCCGTCCGTCCCTCTCTGTCCGTCCGTCCGTCCGTCCGTCACTCTCTGTCCGTCCGTCCGTCCGTCACTCTCTGTCCGTCCGTCCGTCCGTCACTCTCTGTCCGTCCGTCCGTCTGTCACTCTCTGTCCGTCCGTCCGTCTGTCACTCTCTGTCCGTCTCTCTCGCCGTCTCTCTCTCTCTGGCCTTACTGAGTCAGTAGGAACATTAGCCCGAACTATTTAGGAGGGGATATCACACCTGGCACAAATGACTGCCTAGTTCTGTGTTTCCCACTGAGGGGTGCCCTATACCTGCGCCCAGAAGGGAGTAGTTCAAAGTCTGGGTACAGGGGGTGGCTTGGGTCTAAAATGATTGTGTGAGCCTTGTGGAGGGCTCTGACTTAAAGATCTCATCCAGGCCTGTCTGTTTGACTCCAAGTACCTTGCTTGCTGTGGTGATAATCCTTCTCAGCATATTTCTCTGGCTGACAGTGGCATTGCCAAACCAACAAACAATACAAAAAGTTAAAATACTCTCAATGAAAGAGATAGTCAGTATCAGTATAGTACAGTCTACATTAAAAGATCCCAGCTTTTTGAGAAAGTACAGTCTCTGTTGGCTCTTTTTGTAGATCAGATCTGTACATTTACTCCACTGAAGCTTATTGTCCAAGAGGACACCCAGATATTTTTATTCCTCTACAATCTCTATGTTCTGACCTCTGATAGATGTTGCAGAGGTAGGTGTTGTACGCTTCCTGAAGTCTATGCACATCTTTTTGGTCTTGTTGGTATTGAGAACCAAGTGTGATTCCCCACAGCACTCTACAGTCATCTAGGACCAGGTCATGATGTTCTTCTCTGATGACACTCTCTCTGTCTGTCCGTCTCGCTCTCTCCCCGTCTGTCCGTCTCGCTCTCTCCCCGCCTGTCCGTCTCGCTCTCTCCCCGCCTGTCCGTCTCTCTCTCTCCCCGCCTGTCCGTCTCTCTCTCTCCCCGCCTGTCCGTCTCTCTCTCTCCCCGCCTGTCCGTCTCTCTCTCTCTCTCCCCGCCTGTCCGTCTCTCTCTCTCCCCGCCTGTCCGTCTCTCTCTCTCCCCGCCTGTCCGTCTCTCTCTCTCCCCGCCTGTCTGTCTCTCTCTCTCCCCGCCTGTCCGTCTCTCTCTCTCCCCGCCTGTCCGTCTCTCTCTCTCCCCCCCTGAGACGGCTCTCTCCCTCTCCGTCTGTCCGTCTCTCTCTCCCTCTCCGTCTGTCCGTCTCTCTCTAACTCCGTCTGTCTGTCTCTCTCTAACTCCGTCTGTCTGTCTGTCTCTAACTCCGTCTGTCTGTCTGTCTCTCTCTAAGTCCATCTGTCTGTCTCTCAATTCAATTCAATTCAATTCGCTTTATTGGCATGACGTAACAATATACATATTGCCAAAGCTTATTTTGGATATTTACAATATAAAAATAAATAAAAATGAGAATCAAAAATTGTCAACGGGACAACAGTAACAACAATAACCAAGGGTCAAAATAACCATACATTCAACAATAACAATAATCATACAGTAGAGGACATGTGCAGGTTTATTGGTCTGTCAGACACTGTCCCTCAACTTATGGCAGGCAGCAATGTAGTGCGCTGCCAACATAACAGCTCTCTGTGTCCTCCCCCAACAGGATGGGTAGCCTATCCTCATCAGAGAGGTCTTTGAAACCTTGAATAAGGGTATCAAATTTGGGGAAATGACACTCTCTAATTGTTTTATATTTTTGACATTTTGTCAGGAAATGCAGCTCCGTCTCATATTCTGCTGTTGTGCAGTGGTTGCACAGACTTTCCTCTACAGTGAGCCAGGTTTTCCTGTGTCTACCCTTCTCAATGGCAAGGCTGTGCTCACTGAGCCTGTACTTTGTCAAGGTTTTTCTAAGGTTTTGATCAGTAACCATGGTCAAATATTTAGCCATAGTGTGTCCGTCTGTCTGTCTCTCTCTAACTCCATCTGTCTGTCTCTCTCCCTCTCCGTCTGTCCGTCTCCCTCTCTCCCTCTCCGTCTGTCCGTCTCCCTCTCTCCCTCTCCGTCTGTCCGTCTGTCTCTCTCCCTCTCCGTCTGTCTCTCTCCCTCTCCGTCTGTCTCTCTCCCTCTCCGTCTGTCTCTCTCCCTCTCCGTCTGTCCGTCTGTCTCTCTCTCTCTCCCTCTCTCTCCGTCTCTCTCTCCCTCTCCCTCTGCGTCTCTCTCTCCCTCTCCGTCTCCCTCTCCCTCTCCGTCTCCCTCTCCCTCTCCCTCTCTCTCTCTCTCTCCCCGTCTCCCTCTCTCTCTCCCCGTCTCCCTCTCTCTCTCCCCTCTCCCTCCCTCTCCCCGTCTCCCTCCCTCTCCCCGTCTCCCCTCCCTCTCCCCGTCTCTCTCCCTCCCCGTCTCTCTCCCTCTCCCCGTCTCTCTCCCTCTCTCTCCCGTCTCCCTCTCTCTCTCTCTCTTTTCTCCTCTCTCTCTCTCCCGTCTCCCTCTCTCTCTCTCCCCGTCTCCCTCTCTCTCTCCCCGTCTCCCTCTCCCCGTCTCCCTCTCTCTCCTCTCCCGTCTCCCTCCCTCTCTCCCCCCGTCTCCCTCTCTCTCTCTCTCCCCCGTCTCCCTCTCTCTCTCTTCTCCCCGTCTCCCTCTCTCTCTCTCCCCTCTCTCTCCCTCTCTCTCCCCCGTCTCCCTCTCTCTCTCTCTCCCCGTCTCCCTCTCTCTCTCTCCCCGTCTCCCTCTCTCTCTCTCCCCGTCTCCCTCTCTCTCTCTCCCCCGTCTCCCTCTCTCTCTCCTTTCCCCGTCTCCCCGTCTCTCTCTCTTTTCCCCGTCTCCCTCTCTCTCTCCCCGTCTCCTCTCTCTCTCTCCCCGTCTCCTCTCTCTCTCTCTCCCCGTCTCCCTCTCTCTCTCTCCCCGTTCTCCCTCTCTCTCTCCCCGGTCTCCCTCTCTCTCCCCGTCTCCCTCTCTCTCCCCGTCTCCCTCTCTCCCTCTCTCTCTCTCTGTCTGTCTGTCTCCCCGTCTCCCTCTCTCTCTCTCCCCGTGTCTCCCTCTCTCTCTCCCTGTCTCCCTCTCTCTCTCCCCGTCTCCCTCTCTCTCTCCCCGTCTCCCTCTCTCTCCCCGTCTCCCTCTCTCTCCCCGTCTCCCTCTCTCTCCCCGTCTCTCTCTCCCTCTCTCTCTCTCTGTCTGTCTGTCTCCCCGTCTCCCTCTCTCTCTGTCTCCCCGTCTCCCTCTCCCTCTGTCTCCATCTGTCTCCCCCTCTCCCTCTCTCTCCCCCTCTCCCTCTCTCTCTCTGTCTGTCTGTCTCCCTCTCTCTCTCTCTCTCTCTCCCCGTCTGTCTCCCCGTCTCCCTCTCCCTCTCTGTCTCCCCGTCTGTCTCCCTCTCCGTCTGTCTCCCGTCTCCCTCTCTCTCCCCCTCTCCCTCTCTCTCTCCTTCTCTGTCTCCCCCTCTCCCCGTCTGTCTCTCTCTTTCCCCATCTGTCTCTCTCTTTCCCCGTCTGTCTGTCTCTATCTCTCCCTCTCTCTCTCTCCCCCCCGTCTGTCTCTCCCCCCGTCTGTCTCTCTCTCTCTCCCCGTCTGTCTCTCTCTCCCTCTCTCTCTCTCTCTCCCCCATCTGTCTCTCTCTCTCTCTCTCTCTCCCCCCGTCTGTCTCTCTCTCTCCCCGTCTGTCTCTCTCTCTCTCTCTCTCCCCCCATCTGTCTCTCTCGCTCTCTCCCCCCATCTGTCTCTCTCTCTCTCCCCCCATCTGTCTCTCTCTCCTACATCATGTATGGCTAATTCTTGTGGCTTTGTTGTGCTTAAATTGTTCCACATGTCCCAGAACTGATTTTGGTCAATTGCGTTTTCAATTTCATCAAGTGTCTTGTTGGTATAATTCAATTTCTTGCGTTTCAGTGTTTGTTTAAACTGTTTCAGAGTTTCAAAATATTGGTATCGTAGCTCTGGGTTGTTTTGCTGCTTATGTTTTTCGTTTGACATTTGTCTTAGGTGTTTTCTAATTGTTTTACATTCATTATCAAACCATTTGTCAGAAACATTTTGTTTTTTGTTTCTGATGTTGCATTTCTTTGGTTTTCTCACATTTGCTTTCGATGCTGCTTTTTGGAATATGCAGTTGATGTTTTGAGTAGCCGAATTGACACCATCTTTATTGTTTTGGTATTGTGAGTTATTGAAAAACTGTATAGAGTTCATCATTTCATTTGATTTCAACGTTTCAATGAATCTCTCTGCACTGTTTGGAGCCCATCTGTACGATTGGTTTATGTTGTAGAGTTTATTGGGCTGTTTTTTTTAATGAGTTTTGCCGGTTAATTTCTTCAGAAACACGTTGATCTGACTGTGATCTGACAATGGTGTCTGTGGTCTGACAGTGAATGCACTAATGGAGGAGGGGTCAATGTCAGTGATGGCATAATCGACTACACTTGTCCCAAGAGCTGAGCAGTAAGTAAACCGACCTAAAGAGTCCCCTCTGATTCTGCCATTAAGCATGTACAGGCCTAAGGCTCAACAGAGATGCACTAACTCCTTCCCATTTTTGTTCAGTATTTGGTCAGGACTGTTTCTATTATTTATAATAGGGCTACTGTACAAGGAGGGGTGTCCAAATATGTGGTGGTTACCTCCCACATCTGCGTAGTCAGGCTCAGAACCTGTTCTCGCATTGAAATCTCCACAAAGAAGCACTTTACCCTCTGCCTGAAATTTCATGATTTCTGTGTGGAGACTGTCGAAAAACTGATCATCATAATATGGTGAATCTGAAGGAGGAGCATAAGCTGCACATATGTATACATCATTGTCACAGTAGATTGTACCTTTGTTAAGTTTTAGCCAAATGTGACTGGTACCTTTTTTCATTTCATTCAGTGCTAAGTCCTGCTTATGCCAAATGATGATTCCACCTGAGTCTCGGCCCCGTTTAACATTTTTATGTTTGATGGTAGTAAACTTTCTCTATAGCCTGAGGGACACTGAGTATCTATGTCTCCACGACACCATGTTTCCAGTAGGATTATGATGTCCTGTCCCTTGATGTTTTTAATCAATTCTGGATTTGTTGTTTTATAACCAAAATGTGAAGAGTATAGGCCCTGGATATTCCAAGAGCTGATAGTTAATGATCTCATTTATAATAAGTGATATTCACTGGTTTGAGTAAAGTACATTGAAAAAAAAATTATAATAACATACATACATACATACATTACTATAATACCGGTGCCAATAAAATTAAGAATAGTTGTAAACAAATGAATAAGAATGGAATAAGATTTCACAAAAAATAAGTACAATGCAATCTGCAACCGTGTGTGTGTGTGTGTGTGTGTGTGTGTGTGTGTGTGTGTGTGTGTGTGTGTGTGAATTAAAGGGTCTGTCTAGCTCAGTAGTCTGCATATTAGTTGCAGTAGTTGGCGCACCTCTCCTATCTCTGATTGTTCTAGGTGTCTTTTGCCAGAGGTTGCCTCAGCATATGTAGGCTGATGATCTGAATGATACATGGTGTGGACTGCATCATGTGGTGTACTTCTCTGAAGGACAGTGTTCTGTCCGACCTTGGAGTAGTGATCAGAGCTGTGTTGTGTCAGGTCTAGTAGAGCTGTGTTGTGCCAGGTCTAGTAGAGCTGTGTTGTGCCAGGTCTAGTAGAGCTGTGTTGTGATGGGCCTGGTCTAGTATATCTCGATCTCTCTCTCTCTATCTCTCTCTCTCTCTCTGTCTCACCGTCTGTCTGTCTCCCTCCCTCCCTCTCACCGTCTGTCTCCCTCCCTCCCTCCCTCTCTCTGTGTCTCTCTGTCTCTCCATCTGTCTGTGTCTCTCTGTCTCGCCGTCTATCTGTGTCTCTCTCCGTCCGTCCCTCTCTCCGTCCGTCCGTCCGTCCCTCTCTCCGTCCGTCCCTCTCTCCGTCCGTCCGTCCCTCTTTCCGTCCGTCCGTCCCTCTCTCCGTCCGTCCGTCCCTCTCTCCGTCCGTCCGTCTCTCTCTCTCCGTCCGTATCTCTCTCTCCGTCCGTATCTCTCTCTCCGTCCGTATGTCTCTCTCTCTCTCCGTCCGTATGTCTCTCTCTCCGTCCGTATGTCCGTCTCTATCTGTCCGTCTCTGTCTCTCTAAGTCCATCCGTCTCTCTTTCTAAGTCCGTCTCTCTTTCTAAGTCCGTCTCTCTAAGTCTCTCTTTCTCTCTAAGTCTCTCTTTCTCTCTAAGTCTCTCTTTCTCTCTAAGTCTCTCTAAGTCTCTCTTTCTCTCTAAGTCTCTCTTTAAGTCCGTCTCTCTGTCTCTCTCCGTCTGTCCGTCTCTCTCTCTCCGTCTCTCTCTCTCCGTCCGTCCGTCCCTCTCTCCGTCCGTCCGTCCCTCTCTCCGTCCGTCCGTCCCTCTCTCCGTCCGTCCGTCCGTCCCTCTCTCCGTCCGTCCGTCTCTCTCTCCGTCCGTCCGTGTCTCTCTCTCTCCGTCCGTGTCTCTCTCTCCGTCCGTATGTCTGTCTCTCTAAGTCCGTCTGTCTCTCTTTCTAAGTCCGTCTGTCTGTCTCTCTTTCTAAGTCCGTCTGTCTCTCTTTCTAAGTCCGTCTGTCTCTCTCTCTCTCCGTGTCTCTCTCTCGTCCGTGTCTCTCTCTCCGTCCGTGTCTCTCTCTCCGTCCGTCCGTGTCTCTCTCTCCGTCCGTCCGTGTCTCTCTCTCCGTCCGTCTGTCTCTCTTTCTAAGTCCGTCTGTCTCTCTTTCTAAGTCCGTCTGTCTCTCTAAGTCCGTCTGTCTCTCTTTCTAAGTCCGTCTGTCTCTCTTTCTAAGTCCGTCTGTCTCTCTCTCTCCGTGTCTCTCTCTCGTCCGTGTCTCTCTCTCCGTCCGTGTCTCTCTCTCCGTCCGTGTCTCTCTCTCCGTCCGTGTCTCTCTCTCCGTCCGTGTCTCTCTCTCCGTCCGTGTCTCTCTCTCCGTCCGTGTCTCTCTCTCCAGTAACCGAAAGGTTGCAAGATCGAATCCCTGAGCTGACAAGGTAAAACATATGTTGTCCTGCCCCTGAACAAGGCAGTTAACCGACTGTTCCTGGGCCCACACTGTAGATAATCATTTGTTCTTAACTGACTTTCCTAGTTAAATAAAGGTTAAATAAAAAAAACACACACACACACACACACACACACACACAGTGGGGGAAAAAGTATTTGATCCCCTGCTGATTTTGTACGTTTGCCCACTGACAAAGAAATGATCAGTCTATAATTTTAATAGTAGGTTTATTTGAACAGTGAGAGACAGAATAACAACAAAAATATCCAGAAAAACGCATGTCAAAAATGTTATAAAATGATTTGCATTTTATTGAGGGAAATAAGTATTTGACCCCTCTGCAAAACATGACTTAGTACTCGGTGGCAAAACCCTTGTTGGCAATCACAGAGGTCAGACGTTTCTTGTAGTTGGCCACCAGGTTTGCACATATCTCAGGAGGAATTTTGTCCCACTCCTCTTTGCAGATCTTCTCCAAGTCATTAAGGTTTCGAGGCTGACGTTTGGCAACTCGAACCTTCAGCTCCCTCCACAGATTTTCTATGGGATTAAGGTCTGGAGACTGGCTAGGCCACTCCAGGACCTTAACTTCCCTGGGCTTGCGTCCCACCTAGTCAACAGCCAGTGGAATCGCGTGGTGCGAAATAAAAATACCTCAAATGCTATAACTTCAATTTCTCAAACATATGACTATTTTACACCATTTTAAAGACTCTCGATAATCTAACCACATTGTCCGATTTCAAAAAGGCTTTACAGCGAAAGCAAAACATTAGATTATGTCAGGAGAGTACCCTGCCAAAAATAATCACACAGCCATTTTCAAAGCAAGCATATATGTCACAAAAACAAAACCACAGCTAAATGCAGCACTAACCTTTGATGATCTTCATCAGATGACACTCATAAGACATTATGTTATACAATACATGCATGTTTTGTTCAATCAAGTTCATATCTATATCAAAAAACAGCTTTTTATATTAGCATGTGATGTTCAGAACTAGCATACCCACCGCAAACTTCCGGTGAATTTACTAAATTACTCACGATTAACGTTCACAAAATACATAACAATTATTTTAAGAATTATAGATACAGAACTCATTTATGCAATCGCGGTGTCAGATTTTAAAATAGTTTTTCGGTGAAAGCACATTTTGCAATATTCTGAGTACATAGCTCGGCCATCACAGGCTAGCTAATTTGACACCCACCAAGTTTAGTGAGCGCCAAACTCAGAATTACTATTAGAAAAATTGAATTACCTTTGCTGTTCTTCGTCAGAATGCACTCCCAGGATTTCTACTTCAACAACAAATGTTGTTTTGGTTCCAAATAATCCATTGTTATATTCAAATAGCTCTGTTTTGTTCGTGCGTTCAGGTCTCTATCCGAAGGGTGACGAGCGAGCGCATTTCGTGACAAAAAAATGCAAAATATTCCATTACCGTACTTCGAAGCATGTCAAACGCTGTTTAAAATCAATTTTTATGCTATTTTTCTCGTAAAAAAGCGATAATATTCCAACCAGGCGAAGTTGTATTCATTCAAAGGCTGAAAGAAAAAAATTGAGAATTCTCATGAACGCGCACCTCCAGTGTCACTGTTCCCAGGCTGACAAAATCTCCTGCTGTTCTTCGCCCAGAGACAGGAGACACGACATTCCACTTTCTGGCGCCTTCTGAGAGCCAATGGAAGCCTTAGAAAATGTCACGTTACAGCAGAGATGCTGTATTTTCGAAAGAGATGCAACAGAAGGACAGGAAATTGTCAGACAGGGCACTTCCTGTATGGAATCTTCTCAGGTTTTGGCCTGCCATATGAGTTCTGCTATACTCACAGACACCATTCAAACAGTTTTAGAAACTTTGGAGTGTTTTCTATCCAAATCTACTAATTATATGCATATTCTCATTTCTGGGCAAGAGTAGTAACCAGTTTAAATCGGGTAAATTTTTTATCCGGCCGTGCAAATACTGCCCCCTAGCCCCAACAGGTTAATGTGCTTCTTCTTGAGCCACTCCTTTGTTGCCTTGGCCGTGTGTTTTGGGTCATTGTCATGCTGGAATACCCATCCACAACCCATTTTCAATGCCCTGGCTGAGGGAAGGAGGTTCTCACCCAAGATTTGACGGTGCATGGCCCCGTCCATCGTCCCTTTGATGCGGTGAAATTGTCCAGTCCCCTTAGCAGAAAAACACCCCCAAAGCATAATGTTTCCATCTCCATGGTTGACGGTGGAGATGATGTTCTTGGAGTCATAGGCAGCATTCCTCCTCCAAACACGGCGAGTTGAGTTGATGTCAAAGAGCTCCATTTTGGTCTCATCTGACCACAACACTTTCACCAGTTGTCCTCTGAATCATTCAGATGTTCATTGGCAAACTTCAGACGGGCATGTATATGTATTCTTGAGCAGGGGGACCTTGCGGGCGCTGCAGGATTTCAGTCCTTCACGGCGTAGTGTGTTACCAATTGTTTTCTTGGTGACTATGGTCCCAGCTGCCTTGAGATCATTGACAAGATCCTCCCGTGTAGTTCTGGGCTGATTCTTCACCGTTCTCATGATCATTGCAACTCCACGAGGTGAGATCTTGCATGGAGCCCCAGGCCGAGGGATATTGACAGTTCTTTTGTGTTTCTTCCATTTGCGAATAATCGCACCAAATGTTGTCACCTTCTCACCAAGCTGCTTGGCGGTGGTCTTGTAGCCCATTCCAGCCTTGTGTAGGTCTACAATCTTGTCCCTGACATCCTTGGAGAGCTCTTTGGTCTTGGCCATGGTGGAGAATTTGGAATCTGATTGATTGATTGCTTCTGTGGACAGGTGTCTTTTTGTACAGGTAATAAGCTGCGGTTAGGAGCACTCCCTTTAAGAGTGTGCTCCTAATCTCAGCTCATTACCTGTATAAAAGACACCTGGGAGCCAGAAATCTTTCTGATTGAGAGGGGGTCAAATACTTACTTCCCTCATTAAAATGCAAATCAATTTATAACATTTCTGACATGCGTTTTTCTGGATATTTTTGTTGTTATTCGGTCTCTCACTGTTCAAATAAACCTACCATTAAAATTATAGACTGATCCTTTCTTTGTCAGTGAGCAAACGTACAAAATCAGCAGGGGATCAAATATTTTGTCCCCCACGTACGTACAGTGGGGGACAAAATATTTACATACATACATACATACATACATACATACATACATACATACATACATACATACATACATACATACATACATACATACATACATACATACATACATACATACATACATACATACATACATACATCACACACATATATATATATATATAAAATAGGAATACGTTCAAACCTCAAAATGTTTCATCTTCATTTTGGACACCCTGAACACAAAACAGTTTTTCTATCATCCCAAGAAAGACATGTCATTGCGAAACATGTTGCCAAAATGATGTGGGTCGTGGGATTAATTTTGATGCACCATTCATTGACCGTTCCACCTCTGCGAGAACAGGTTACCAAACCGACGTACTGTGGTCAGATTAGCCTGCCACAGTTGTCAGGTGAGGTCCAAACAGTTGCTCAGCCAGGTCCAGACACAGGGGCGCTCTCTCTCCTTCCCTCCCTCCCTCCCTCCCTCCCTCCCTCCTTCCTGTGTATTTTAGCCACCTTGAAGCCATAGAATAGCCACAGCCCAGTTTTATCCAATCTGTTTCATAGCTCTCTAATGTCCCTTTATAAAGGACTGGAAAGGTCAGGCTATCAACATTCAACATTTTTGTGAGTAAAAAAAAATACAGAAAACATTACACATGTTGAATGTGTCCAGTGATAACGCTCATTTCACTGCCTTTTCTACCACATCTCATACCTGCTGTTACAGTCAATGGAGAATGACAGTGGATAGTGTGAGTGCATAGTGTGAGCATCAAGGGATGACATTATGGTAACCACAGCCTTAGACAAGGTGATAAATGCGCAGGATGGAGGAACTTTTCTGCCAATTTATAATGTGTTCAGCCGCCGGGATGTATTCTACCACTGAGATGTGTTCTGTGTAGACTAGCTGAGTAGCTGGAAACTGTAATACCGCAGAAAGGAGCTGAGCAGATGCACTGGAGAGGAGAGAGAGCGAGAGAGAGAGGAGCTAGTCTACTGTACAGATTTGGGTTATCTGGCTCTCTAGGATAATTATATCCTATTATTATATTATTTATTTCTCATCAGTGATGCAGCAGAGAGAGAGGGGGAGAGGAAGAGAGATAGAAAGAGGGGAGAGAGTGAGAAAAGGGGGGAGGAAGAAAGATAGAAATAGAGGGTAGAGAGAGGAAGAGAGATAGAAAGAGGGGAGAGAGAGTGAGAAAAGGGGGGAGGAAGAAAGATAGAAATAGAGGGTAGAGAGAGGAAGAGAGATAGAAAGAGGGGAGAGAGAGTGAGAAAAGGGGGGAGGAAGAAAGATAGAAATAGAGGGTAGAGAAAGAGAGACTACTGTACAGGTAATTTTGGGGTTCTCTGTCTGTCTGGTTAACTTCACTCTCTCCCACTGCTGAAACTGGATCCCTCTCCTCTCCTCCCCTGGAACTCTATTCTGTTACTGCCCATGAAGGGTTGATTTAAACACCACTAATTAAATAGGACTGGAGCTCTGATGAGATATTCAATCAGCCCAAATTCTCCCCCTGTCGCTAATTGTATCCTCTTTAATGGCTTCTGCATTGAGTTACAGGGCCCGGAGCTAAGGATGACATTTTAACTGTCCTTCGGGGGCCATGTACCTATTAGTAACGAATGCTACTAGGCTGATCCAGCACAGTAGCAGATGGACATGGCTATGACGGTCTTCTGTTCTGCTCTCTTCTCTGATTTGCTAACATTTATTGTCTGTGAGTGGATTGGCTGTAGACTGAGCATGTAAGCTTGTTAGAGCAGTGTAGTGAGCTGGCTGTCATGGCCTGCGTCCCAAATGGCATCCTATTCATGCCCATATGGCTCTTGTCAATAGTGCAGTAGGGAATATGGTTTCATGTGGGATGCATCCATAGTGTCTGTGGACAGCACTCCAGTTAAGATTAAGGCCAGGCACCATACCCTCATAGGGTACTTTTCTTTCTCAACTTAATCATATCACAATCAACTTTTTTACCAGTTGAATGTAGAACCAAATATAAGAACTTTTTGAATAAAACAATCCAAAATATTTTATACAAATCTGCAAATGAGGTGATATCTCAAAATATGCACATATTCACATATTGCGGCAAAAAAAAATGTGAACATTGGATGAAGTCAGCCTAAATATTTTGGTTTCACTTTGTTAAGTCACTCCAGGACATTCTACCTGTAAAATCCTAAAGATGTACGTAAAATGCATTTTTGCCACGTTTTTCCTATGTGGCAAAATGTACAACATTTCAACATATCCCTCTGTGCAAGTCGGGAGAATATATCTAAGGATAACCACACAACATTTGGTGAATGGAGATGCTTCAGAAGCTGAGAAAAAATGTTGGCGTGTGGGAAGAGTCTGACTTTCAGGAAATGGCAGTTAAAGACAAGTACACAGAATTTAGACTAGCAAACAACTATTTAGACCCAATCACCATCTCTTCAAAGTAAGTTACTAAATATAGACCAATTTGTAACACTCTCTATGAAATGGGCTTTTAAATTATGTGTAATTTAATGTAATGAGCTTTGAAATTATTGATGTATGTACATTTCTAAGTGGTTAACATTCATTAAAATGTTGAGGACAGTAGTATGATAAACTAAAGAAAATAAACATTTTCATCAAGTTTTGAACTTTTTATGTTAACTTTTTGAAAATACTAATATTAATGGACCAAAAAAACAACAAATCTCAAAATGGATGAGTAGAAGCAAAAAAGTCATTTCAGCCTGTGGTGCCTGGCCTTAAGTGAAGGGGATTGCTGCAGCATACGAGACCCCCTCATCCCCATTATGTATGCACTCCCTGAACTAATATGTAAGCATGAATGCTCACACACTATGTCCTTTCAAAGAAAGTAAATGAAAACAATGAAAAACCATGCTCTAAAACAATCTCAGAATTTCTTAATTGACTCTTTGTAATTCCATTGCTAAGTAACTACAAAGGTTATTCCAGGTTTTAATATATTAAATATGCATATATTCCCGCCCTGCTTGCTATATGTCAAATCTGCTTTGCTTCTCATCTGAATGATCTCATCTCCACAAAATGAAAGAGCATTCAATTATCTAACTCAGCTATTTTTCACTGGATTATGCTGATATCAGAGGCTTGTGACGTTATGAGATATAAAAAAACTTGCTCATTGTGGGATGTTCAAGGCTGAGAGAAACTGGAATATGCTGCATCTCCGAGACTCATTATCTGTAGTTTCAGTCATAGGCCAATGCCCCTCCATATCTGGTTGCTTAGAGAAAATGTAGTGGATGTAAATACTCAGTGTGCATCCCAAATTTGCACCCTATTCCCTATATATTGCACTACTTTTGAACAGGCCAGACATTTCTCACTGATAAAACACTTTCCATCAACGTAAACATACAGTATCAATCAAAAGTTTGGACACACCTACTCATTCAAGGGTTTTTCTTTCTTAACTACTTTTCTACTATGTAGAAAATTGTAACACATCACAACTATGAAATAACACACATGGAATCATGTAGTAACCCAAAAAAGTGTTAAACAAATCAAAATATTCTTCAAAGTAACCACCCTTCGCCTTGACGACAGCTTGCACACTCTGAGCATTCTCTCAACCAGCTTCATGAGGTAGTCACCTGGAATGCATTTCAATTAACAGGTGTGCCTTGTAGAAAGTTAATTTGTGGAATTTCTTTCCTTCTTAATGTGTTTGAGCCAATCACTTGTGCTGTGAAAAGGTAGGATGGTATACAGAAGATAGCCCTATTTGGTAAAAGACCAAGTCCATATTATGGCAAGAAAAGCTCAAATAAGCAAAGAGAAATGACAGTCCATCATTACTTTAA
The DNA here is from genome assembly GCF_901001165.1 of Salmo trutta. Classification (NCBI taxonomy): domain Eukaryota; kingdom Metazoa; phylum Chordata; class Actinopteri; order Salmoniformes; family Salmonidae; genus Salmo; species Salmo trutta. The sequence continues at coordinate 30,034,879 of NC_042965.1, forward strand.
GACATGAAGGTCAGTCAATGCAGAACATTTCAAGAACTTTGAACGTTTCTTCAAGTGCAGTCACAAAAACTATCAAGAGCTATGATTAAACTGACCCTGCTGAGGATCACCACAGGAAAGGAAGACCCAGAGTTACCTCTGCTGCAGAGGATAAGTTTATTAGAATGAACTGCACCTCAGATCTTAACATCAACTGTTCAGAAGAGACTGCGTGAATCAGGCCTTCATGGTCGAATTGCTGCAAAGAAACCCCTACTAAAGGACACCAATAATAATAAGAGACTTGCTTGGGCCAAGAAACACGAGCAATGGACATTAGACCGGTGGAAATCTATCTGTTGGTCGGATGAGTCCAAATTTGTGATTTTTGGTTCCAACCGCTGTGTCTTTGTGAGACACAGAGTAGGTGAGCGGATTATCGCCACATGTGTAGTTCCCACCATGAAGCATGGAGAAGGAGGTGTGATGGTGTGGGGGGGCTTTACTGGTGACACTGTCTGTGATTTATTTAGAATTCAAGGCACACTTAACCAGCATGGCTACCACAGCATTCTTCAGAGATACGACATCCCATTTGGTTTGCGCTTTGTGGGACTATCATTTATTTTTCAACAGGACAATGACCTAACACACCTCCAGGCTGTGTAAGGGCTATTTGACCAAGAAGGAGAATGATGGAGTACTTCCGCAATCACCTAACCTCAACCCAATTGAGATGGTTTGGGATGAGTTGGACAGCAGAGTGAAGGAAAAGCAGCCAACAAGTGCTCAGCATATGTGGGAACTCCTTCAAGACTGTTGGAAAAGCATTCCAGGTGAAGCTGGTTAAGAGAATGCCAAGAGTGTGCAAAGCTGTCATCAAGGCAGAGGGTGGCCATTTTGAATAATCTAAAATATATTGATTTGTTTAACACTTTTTTGGTTACTACATGATACCATATTTTCTGAATATTTTTATTTAACCCTTATTTTACCATGCAAGTTAACAGAGAACACATTCTCAATAACAACCGGGGGAAGATTAGGTGGCCATGATGGTATGAAGGCCAGATTGGGAATTTAGCCAGGACACCAGGGTTAACACCCCTACTCTTACAATAAGTGCTATGGGATCTTTAGTGACCACAGAGAGTCAAGACACCTGTTTAACGTCCCATCCAAAAGGTGCACCCTACACAAGGCAATGTCCACAATCACTGCCCTGGGGAATTGGGATATTTTTTTAGACTTTAGACGAGAGGAAAGGGTGCATCCTACTTGCCCTTCAACACCACTTCCAGCAGCATCTGGTCTCCCATCCAGGGACCAACCAGGACCAACCCTGCTTAGCTTCAGAAGCAAGCCAGCAGTGGGATGCAGGGTGGTATGCTGCTGGTTGCTATTTTAAAGTTTTGATATCTTCAGTATTATTCTACAATGTAGAAAATAGTAAAAATAAAGAATGAGTAGGTGTGTCCAAACTTTTGACTGGTGCTGTACCTCTCCTTCACGGTTCTGATTTCATTAAATCTATGATTCAAGCAATTATACGGTTGAAAATATATCATACATTTTAGACAATACAAACCCAGCCAAAATCCCAGCCTTAACTACACTGGATGACACAGAACATCAACCTTAGCTATGAAAGGTGGACCAGTGCAGTTTTCCAGTCTGGTGTGTTGCTCAGTGATGCAGCATCACAGACTCAGAGCATGAGAGCACAGCTTTCACTGCTAACACAGAGAATACACTGATTACAGAGGCCGTCGATCCACAATACACAACAGCATGGGAGCTTTGATCTTGAAAGCAGCTGAAAAGGTAAAATAGAGCCGTAGAAAACAAATATTTGCCCCAGCTACCTCCAGCAACCTATTCCCCTGGATGCCATTTTTGGAGGCTGTTTATTTTGTTCATGTAGGGAAATGAATAACTACTAATCCCCCTATCGAGGATTGCATGCACGCTACAGTGGGTAATACATTTTACTGGTCTGCATGGTGTATTTTATATATATATATATCTCTTGGGTGTTTTGATATTTATGTAAACTCGTAGTCATCAAAGAGAACTCACTATTTGAGAAATCCAACAGCAAAGTTATTGCTCAAAACCACTGAACATAGGACATGTTTTTACCTAAAGCATTGAAGTTGGATCAACAAGGCATCTCAAATAGATGAATTCCCATGTAAATGGACAATACAGTTATGGTATCTTATAGTATAGAACTGTAGCTAAATCTACTGGTCTCAAAGTCAAAGTGGGATATCTAATATATTTTTAGCCACCTGGGGAGACAAGTAGCCTAGTGGTTAGAGCGTTGGGCCAGTAACCAAAAGGTTGCTAGATCAAATCCCTGAGCAGACAAGGTAAAAATCTTGTCTGCCCCTGAACAAGGCAGTTAACCCACTGTTCCTAGGCCATCATTGTAAATAAGAATTTGTTCTTAACTGACTTGCCTAGTTAAATAAAGGTTAAATAAAAAAAATAGACCCTCTACCACATGGTTTCCCAAATTAGGTCCTGGTCCTACAGAGAGATGGACCTGGAGAAGACTCCCCTAAGCAAGCTGGTCCTGGGGCTCTGTTCACAAACAGGCCCCAGGACAGCAACACCATTAGACCCAAACAAATCCTGAGAGAACAAAAAAAATATGACTTGACACATTGGAAATAATTAACCAAAAAAACTGATCAAACTTGAATTCTAAAACAGAGAGTACACAGTGGCAGAATACCTGACCCAAAAGTAAGGAAAGCTTTGACTATCTACAGACTCCGTGAGCATAGCCTTGCTATTGAGAGAGGCAGATCTGTCTCTCAAGAGAAGATGGGCTATGCGCACACTGCCCACAAAATTAAGTGGAAACTGAGTTGCACTTATTAACCTCCTGCCAAATGTATGACGACATATTTCCCTCAGATTACACAAAGAATTAGAAAACAAATCCAATTTTGATAAACTCCCGTATCTGTTGGGTGAAATACCAGTTTGCCATCACAGCAACAAGATTTGTGACCTGGTGCCACAAGAAAATGACAACCAGTGAAGAACAACCACCATTATAAATACAACCAATATTTATTTTCCCTTTTGTACTATTTGCACATCGTTACAACACTGTATATAGACATAATATAACATTTGTAATTTATTATTTTGGAACTTTTGAGTGTGATGTTTACTGTTCATTATTTCACTTTTATTTATTATATATTTCACTTGCTTTGGCAATGTAAACATATGTTTCCTATGCCAATAAAGCCCTTAAATTGAAATTGAATTGAGACAGACAGACAGACAGACAGACCAGACCAGACCAGACCAGACCCGACCAGATGGAATGAAGGAAGGAAGGCAGAGAGAAAGACAGAGAGAAAGAGAGTGTGAGACAGAGAGGAGGAGAAAGGGGAGGCGAGAGAGAAAGGGAGTGAAAGACAAACACAAACATAGAAAAGAGAGGAGGAGGAGAGAGAGGGATAGAGCTCTTTCCCTAGAGGAGTCCTCATCAGGTCCAGAGGAGAAGATCTCCTTGACTGATAGCTGGCAGACAGACTAATCACAGTTGAGACCTGAGTCTGAGGCTCTTCTCCTGACTGATCTACACACTCCCAATCTGACACTACTGCAATGGCCCTGTTCTCACCGCCACCATCTCCCCACAACACCAATGGATCTCAACATCAAAAGCCCAGCATACGCACATTGATATGATAATATTACATAAACCCTTATTTCACAGAAGTATGATACTGTAGCCACTGTGCAGAAAGCTGATGAGACACAAATGCTGCAGGTTTTATCCTTATGCAGAACAGAAAGCACACCTGCAAATAGCTTGTCTGTTTGTCTCTGTTTCTTTGTCTTGGCTCAGTGAAAGCTTTGAGCACGCTAGCAAGCACAAACCCAATTGTGCACCACCAAGAAGGACAAGAAGGAAGACTTTAAGCACAAGCATCACAACCCACACATATCCAGTGTGGCTCAGTTGGTAGAGCATGGTGCTTGCAAAGCCAGGGTTGTGAGTTCGATTCCCACGGGGAACCAGTATGGAGAAGAAAAAAAGTATGAAATGTATGCACGTAAGTCGCTCTGGATAAATGACTCAAATGTATCAACCGGTGTCTGATTGCAGAACATAATTACAGGTGTCAAAATACCATTTACATAGGAGACATGTTGCACCCTATTCACTTAATAGTTCACTACTTCTGACCAAAGCCCACTACGACATCAATTCAATGTCTATTCCACGTTGGTTCAACATCATTTCATTGAAATGACGTGGAAACAATGTTGATACAACCGGTTTGCACCCAGTGGGTAGGGTGCCATTTGGGATACAGTCTAAATGTGCTCTTTTCACTTAACAGAAAACTGCTCTGCTCTGACAACATGTGGCTTTCAGTTCATTGTCACTTCCACGTCGGTTGGTTCAGCCAAGCAGAAATGTGTTACTACATATCTATTCATCACTCTGACAAGAGGCAAGAAGGTCAAGACACAGGGGTAGGAATCAATAACAGGAATGTCCATTAAGACAGAAAGGTTTAACACTCCTCTGACTGTCAGTGAGTGCATCGAAGGCAGAGATGATATGAGTTCCTATCTATAGGGCCATTCATTTTTCAAAAACTTCCACTCTGTTATCCAATTCTTACTATTGTAAAAGTGTGAAATCACATATGATAGTGAGATGTATAATGGACACTACTACACTCTTAGAAAAAAGGGTTCCAAAAGGTAAAACCCTCTGAACCAAAAAGGTTCTACCTGGAGCCAAAAAGTGTTCTTCAAACGGTTCACTTATGGGGACAGCTGAAGAACCCTTTTAGGTTGTATATAGCACCTTTGTGTAGAGGCAGTGTCGTACTCACATTGTCTGTTCTGAGTTTCTTAGCTGGGCAGCCTCCATCCACGGGATGTAGCATGTAATACAGCCGTACTTTATTGGCATGTTTCCGACTCTAGAAAGGAAAAAAGGGGAGATAAAACACAATGAAGGTTAGAAACATCATGAAAAGACCATCATTCATGTTTTTCTTCATATGAACCCCCCCCCCCAAAGCTTTCACACGAATTGCATGTCTAGATTAAAGACATATTAAATGTTTATATTGCATGTATTGAATGTCTTCCAAAAGCAGTGCCATACTGCGCATCTGAGAACTGTGTGGTTGAATGATTCAGACTTACTAAGAGATTGTATTATGGAAAGAAAAACCTGGTGACTGACCGAATGGCACACTATACCCTACATAGAGTCCTATGGGCCCTCAAAAGTAGAGAATTTATATAGAGAATTTATATAGAGACTATCTAGAGAATTTATACAGTGCCTTCGGAAAGTATTCAGACCCTTTGACTTTTTCCACAATTTGTTATGTTACAGCCTTATTCTAAAATCTATTAAATAAAACATTTTTCCTCAGCAATCTACACACAATACCCTATAATTACCAAGTGAAAACAAATTATTGCAAATGTATTACAAATAAAAAACAGAAACCATATTTACATAAATATTCAGACTCAAAATTGAGCTCAGGTGCATCCTGTTTCCATTGACCATCCTTGAGATGTTTAAACAACTTGATTGGAGTCCACCTGTGGTAAATTCAATTAATTGGACATGATTTGGAAAGGCGAACACCTGTCTTTATAACATTCCCCCAGTTGACAGTGTATGTCAGAGCAAACAGCAAGCCATGAGGTCGAAGGAATTGTCCATAGAACTCAGAGACAGGATTGTGTCAAGGCACAGATCTGGGGAAGAGTACCAAAACATTTCTGCTGCGTTAAAGGTCCACAAGAACACAGTGGCCTCCATCATTCTTAAAATGGAAGAAGTTCGGAACCACCAAGACTCTTCCTAGAGCTGGCCGCCCGGCCAAACTGAGCAATCGGTGTAGAAGGGCCTTGGTTAGGGAGGTGACCAAGAACCTGATGGTCACTCTGACAGAGCTCTAGAGTTCCTCTGTGGAGATGGAACAACCTTCCAGAAGATAACCATCTCTGCAGCACTCCATGAATCAGGTCTTTATGGTAGAGTTGCCAGACAGAAGCCCCTCCTCAGTAAAAGGCACATGACAGCCCGCTTGGAGTTTGCCAAAAGGCACCTAAAGACTCTCAGACCATGAGAAACAAGATTCTCTGGTCTGATGAAACCAAGATTGAACCCTATGGCCTGAATGCCAAGGGTCACGTCTGGAGGAAACCAGGCACCATCCCTACGGTGAAGCATGGTGGCAGGATCATGCTGTGGGGATGTTTTTCAGCGGCAGAGACTGGAAGACTAGTCAGGATCGATGCAAGAATGAACGGACCAAAGTACAGTGAGATCCTTGATGAAAACCTGCTCTAGAACGCTCAGGACCTCAGACTGGGGCGAAGGTTCACCTTCCAACAGGAGAACAACCCTAAGCACACAGCCAAGACAATGTGGCTTCGGACACAGCTAGAGCCCAGACTTGAACCCGATCGAACATCTCTGGAGAGACCTGAAAATAGCTGTGCAGCAATGCTCCCCATCCAGCCTGCCAGCCTGACAGAGCTGAGAGGATCTGCAGAAAAAGTGGGAGAAACTCCCCAAATACAGGTGTGCCAAGCTTGTAGCGTCATACCCAAGAAGACTCGATGCTGTAATCGTTGCCAAAGCTGCTTCAACAAAGTACTGACTAAAGGGTCTGAAAACTTAAGTAAATCTGATATCTTTTTTTTATATATACACATTTGCTAACTTCAAAAAAATCTGTTTTTGCTTTGCCATTATGGGGTATTGTGTGTAGATTGATGAGGGGAAAAAACAATTTAATCAATTTTAGAATAAGGCTGTAATGTAACAAAATGTAGAAAAAGTCAAGGGGTCTGAATACTTTCCGAAGGCACTGTATATACTGAACAAAAATATAAACACAACATGCAAAAGTGTTGGTAACCATGTTTCATGAGCTGAAAGATCCCATAAATGTTGGGTACAAACAATGTTAGTGAGCATTTCTCCTTTGCCAAGATAATCCATCCACCTGATAGGTGTGGCATATCAAGAAGCTGATTAAACAGCATAATCATTACAGGTGTACCTTGTTCTGAGGACAATAAAAATATGCAGTTTTGTCACATAACACAATGCCACATATGTCTCAAGTTTTGAGGGTGCGTGCAATTGCCATGCTGACTGTAGGAATGTCCACCACAGCTGTTGCCAGATAATTTAATGTTCATTTATCTACTATAAGCTGTTTCAACATCTTTTTAAAGAATTTAGCATTACCAGCCTCACAACCGCAGACCACGTGTAACCACGCCAGCCCAGGACCTCCCCATCCGGCTTCTTCACCTGCGGGATGGTCTGAGAACAGCCACCCGGACAGCTGATGAAACTGTGGCTTTGCACAATCAAAGATTTTCTGCACAAGCTGTCAGAAACGTCTCAGGGAAGCTAATTTGCGTGCTCGTTGTCCTCACTAGGGCCTTGACCTGACTGCAGTTCGGCGTCATAGTTGAATTCAGTCGGCTAATGCTCACCTTTGATGGTCACTGGCACACTGGAGAAGTGTGCTCTTCACGGATTAACCCGGTTTCAACTGTACCGGGCAGATAGCGTGTATGGCATCGTGTGGGCGAGCAGTTTGAAGTCCATTGTCTTGCCATTAATGCGATGCCATCACCGCTTGTTTCAGCATAATAATGCACCGCTCCATGTCGCAAGGATCTGTACACAATTCCTGGATGCTGAAAATGTCCCAGTTATTCCACCTGCATCCTCAGACATATCACCCATTGAGCAAGTTTGGAATTCTCTCGATCAACGTGTACAACAGTGGGTTCCAGTTCCTGCAAATATCCAGCAACTTCGCACAGCCATTGATGAGGGGTGGGACAACATTCAACAGCCTGATCAACTCTATGCGAAGGAGATGTGTCGTACTGCATGATGCAAATGGTGGTCACATCAGATACTGACTGGTTTTCTGATCCACGCCCTTACCTTTTTTTAAAGGTATCTATGACCAGTCATGTGAAATCCATAGGTTAGGACCTAATACATTCATTTGAATTGACTGATTTCCTTAAATGAACTGTAACTTAATAAAATCTTTGAAATTGTTGCATGTTGCGTTTATATTTGTGTTTAGTGTACTGAGAGAATATACACTGAGTGTACAAAACATTAGGATCACATTCACAAAATTGAGTTGCCATTCCTTTTGCCCTCAGAACAGTCTCAATTCGTCGGGGCATGGACTCTACAAGGTACCGACAGTGTTCCAAAGTGATTCTGGCCAATGTTACTCTAACGCGTCCCACAGTTGTGTCAAGTTGGCTGGATGTCGTTTGGGTGGTGGACCAGTCTTGATACACAGGGGAAACTGTTGAGCATGAAAACCCAGCAGCGTTGCAGTTCTTGACACAAACCGGGGCACCTGGCACCTACTACCTGGTTCAAAAGGTACTTAAATATTTTGTCTTGCCCATTCACCCTATGAATGGAACACACACAATCCATGTCTCAAGCCTTAAAAATGCTTCTTTATCCTGTCTGCCCTTTATCTACACTGATTGAAGTGGATTTAACAAATTACATCAATAAGGGATCATAGCTTTTACCAGGATTCACCTGGTCAGTCGATGCCATGGAAAGAGCAGGTGATCCTAATGTTTTGAACACTCAGTGTATATATATATATCAAGAGAGAATATATGGTGCCATTTTGGACCCAGCCCCTGTCTGACACTGGATTCCATTAATAATTACTGCAGCTTCCATTAAAGGAGCAAAAGGCCCTTATCAGATCACAGACCCATTGATCCCTCCACTTTGGCAGCAGACAGAGCAGCTTCTGGGCTAGGGTGGGGACGGAGGGATGGATGAAGGAAAAGAGGGGTGAGGTGAGGATAGAGTGATGGAGGGCAATCGATTCCCCATTCAGTTTATCTTCAAATAATTCCACTCGACTACAGGTTTCCAAGCTCCCAAAAATTAAGGAAGGGTTCAAAGGGGTTGAAGTGTTTCAACGCAGGAATGACTTTTAAAAACCTTAATTTCATCTTGAAGAGAGAGGTAGTTTCTCTTTCCACTCTGATATAACAAGGAAGAGCGCCCATGCAGCGTGACAGTCCGACAGACGACTCCCAGATTGTCTTTACAGAGACGCAGGATGCATACCAAATGGCACCCTATTCCCTATATAGTGCACTACTTTTGACCAGGGTCCAGGGCTACGGTCAAAAGTAATGCCCTATATAGGGAATACATAGTAATTTAGGACACAACCACAGAGACGGCAGACAAACGCATTTTCAGCTCAGATGGAGGAGAATGGTCCTGAGAAATCTATTTGTTTTTCTTGTTTATGGCTGGGCTAATGCACTCTGAGCCTGAAAAATGAACTATCAGGCATCAGTGGCAGGAGGAAGGTTATTGAGGCTCAAACACATAACAGGAAGGGAATAAAATGATCATTCAGAGGCTCTCTCTCTGCCAATCTCTCAGTATGCTCCGAGAGCATTTTCCTCTGATACGGTCTCTTCCTTTGATATCATTTGTGACACTCTCCTATGCTGCATCCATCTGCACCGTCTGATATGAGCTAAGGGGCTGTTCTACTTTTACTAACTAGAGCATTGGAACACAGCCTACATACAACCAACCTAATGGCAAGAGAAGACCTAAATGCACTGAAAGACACCAACTGCCCACAAGGATCTGTTCAAAAGTAGTGCACTATGTAGGGAAAATGTTGCCATTTGGAGCGCAAACTATAAATGGGGATAGGAGCCTGGGGAAACTCAGAAGAACGTACAGTTGTGGAGGATGAGTGAAAACCCAATGTGAGACGAGTGAAACCTGCTCATAGAGAATCTCCACTTCTGATGGCATTGGTGATGATATCTCCATGGAGAGTCTACGTGACCAGCCGCTGCTGCCGATATAAATAAACTGCTGGTAGCAGGAAGGAAGTCCCAGGTGCCTTTGTTTTTACAGAGTTGACATAATCAGGCCAGAAAAAAAATCCATATTGCATTACCACTACATCAGTAAGTTGATCATAGAGGCTATATGCTCTCTGTGCCCTGGGGGAGGGGGGGATACCTCTGGATATAATCTACTCTCTGCCCAATGGACCCTGGGCAGATTCCCCAGCCCATCCACCCTCTGGTCTGGTCCTTGTCTGCCCACTAGAGGCAGTCTGCATCCCAAATGGCACATATGGTGCACTACTCTGGGCAAAAGTAGTGCACTAAATAGGGAATAGGGTGGCAGTTGGGAGGCAGATACAGAGACCAGGGGGCGAGACTGCATGAAACAAAATAATACAAATATCATCATGATGGTAAAAGGTTGTGATTGTGTTGATGATCCTTGTGTCTGAAGTGATTAGAGTACCAGTAAACTATGCAATTACTTAGCATTTTCATTAACTTACAATTTTCTATGAATCTAGATCCAACAACATTCATTTTTGTTTGCATGACTGTGGCATTGCTATATATTTTTTTGTCATGTTGGATGCTACAAGTCAATACTGCTTGCTCACTCACAGCCATAATGTGACCTGTTAGCAACATCTGCAGTCATCATAGTGAGCTAACTGCTTGCTAATATGGCTGTTACTGTTATGTAACGTCATGACATGGCAGACCGGCCGGCCTACCTCCTGGGAACTAATTGGAGCAATTTAAATGAGCCAACCCTTAAGTTTGTTCTGATTTTGCTCGGACAAGTGGGCCTGCTGGGTAATGGAGCAGGCTAGCAGCCCTTGAGGAGTCCTCATTATGTAAAGAAGTCAGAATCAGACAAACCAGCATTGACACAGAGTGGGTCAGGTAAATTCCAGAGAGAGACACTCCAGAGAGAGACACTCCAGTGAGGATGGGGCTGTGGCTGAGCGGCTGTCATGTCGCTGAATCCCCTTCCTGTCAGTGTGTGTGTGTATGTGTACGTGTGTGAATAAATACAGTATTATTACATAGAGCTCTCCTCTGTCCCCGAGAAAAATGCCAAGCATTGACCACATTCTGGGACAAATTATCTCATTATTATAAGTTGCTTACTTCAAAAACACCAAGCTAACTATGTGTTGGTGAGGACATAATCGCAAGTGCATTTGCAGGGAGTTCAAAATATTTGAAAACCTTATAGACACACTTTGAAAAACTAGCCTATTTGGCAATCGTTGGCATCAAGAAAAGCAAAAGCTATGTACCATTGTATAACGCAACTGTGTCTGGTTTACAACGTCTAACATCCTATACCGTATTTAGCATGTCGTTTCATCAATACCCTGATGATTACAGTTAACAGGGTGTTTCAGGACATATCATAGATAATTGACGCTGCAAATTAGTTTATTCATAGTCCAGCACCCCAAAACGTAGTGTGTTCCTACTGAGGCAACTTTTTTTGTGATGTTAACGACCTCCTACAACATTCCTACCATCATGTCTTTTCTACAATATTCTATTCCATCCTCCCCATTCAGTCATGAATAATCTCTTCATCTAGAATCAAATCAGCTACGAGAGACTCTGTGGTGAAGTGCTGCTTCTTTCTTGTGTTTTCTGCACATAGCTGTTGGTTAAGGATTCATCAGACACCAGCTGTTTCCTGAATGGATGAGTGCAGAGCAGTGCAGTGTCCCAAATGGCACCCTACTCCCTATGTTGTACACTACTTTTGTGCAGGGCCCACATTGCTCTGATCAAACGTAGTGCACTATATAGGGAATAAGGTGCCATTTGGGACATAACCAAGAGCAGAGCAGAGAAGCACGCCGTCAGGCTCTGTACAGTCAAATGGGACACAGTGGTGGACTAATTGATGTGGCTGTATGTGAGCCCCCATGATGAGCTCGATTTGGAGGAGCTGAAAAGTTGCTACACCCACCAGCAGAACCTGCAGTCATCCTCTATTAGTTATCTGAATGTCCCTTTTTGTCAACCTCTCCCTCTACAGTTCCATCCACTTTCTGTCCGTGTCAGTTCGTGTTCATCATATTCACTAACAGTCAAATTCAATCACACTTTCTAAGATGCCTTCTTACTTGGATATACAGTACATTAATAACAGTAATCACAGAACTTCAATGGAGAGCATGTTGAATCGGAAACCAATTTGTTTTTGGAACACTATATTGAAATAAAGTTGTTTTCAGTAAACACCCATCTTTCCAATTCATCAAATGTTTTGCCTTGATACCTATCCTATCTGTCCATTTGTAGTCCTCCTGACATAATCAGCCTTTTACAGTTCAAACACACCCAGACTGACAGCATGGCGGCTGCTGAGTGGTCTTGCATATGAGAGCAAGAACCACTTGGCCGGATGGAGAGCATTGTGCCGACAACGCCTGTAGATCAGTTGACGATGGGAGAGGGAGCGCTCCCCTAGACACTTGACAGAATGCTGTCATGAAACTAAGCCAGACAGACAAGAATAGCAATTCTTCAACTCCTACCAAAAAACACAGAAAAGATTGCAGTGGACAGTACCTGCCATGAACTCACAAACATAGAGGGCCACGACTTCTATCTTCCTACAAAACCTCCCACATTAGAAATGAGCAAACTCTAATTGTCTGTCATGTCATCGGCTTAAAGGAAGTGGCATGGGGAGGATGTGTTTACAGGATGAGCTTAGAGATGAGCTCTGAAGCTGCTCAATGACAACAAGATAAGGGAATCAAACTACGCCGCTGGAACAAATGGAGCACGGATCATGGAAATGGAACATGCCATCCAAACTTTTTTTTTGGGCGGGCTATTTTGTAACAATGTTACAGTACACATGTAAAGTTCAGTGTGCAGTATACTGTATGTTGAGTATGTCTGATCGGAACAGAGGATAATTATCCATGTTAAAAATATCATGGATATAACAGCACTCAGCTCGTTTCTGAGTTCAGTACTAGGTGCTTGAGGTAAAACACGTAGTTGTTGGGTGGGAGGACGAGTGATTACCTTTTAAATCCTTCAACTCGTATGTGCAGCAGTTCACAAGAAGCTACGTTAAAGTCCTGACTGATATTGTGGACATGGAGAGTATGGAGAGACCATTGCCAATGAGAGACATGAGGACCGGGAACATAATCACAAGCGACAACCTCACTGACAGGCTAATGGCTATTAGTACCACTTTAGTCAGAAAAATGTAGCAGACTCCATTTAAAATTGATAATGAAGTGAGATAACGGTAACATTAAGTGTCTCACTGTGTGTGCGCGTGCAAGGATAGTAAAACAAGGAAAATTCTCCCTCGTTGGGACATTTCCCACATCCCCATGAGGACAAAGGCTATTTTAAGTTTAGGGGTTAGGTTTAGGGTTACAATTAGGGTAAGGAAAAGGGGTTAGTGGTTAGGTTTAGGAGTTAGGTTTGGGTTACGGGTTAAGGTTAGGGAAAATAGGATTTTTTATGGATATTGATATTAATTATAGGTCCCCACGAGGATAGAAGAACATAACGTGTGTGAGCTCGAGTGTGTGCATGTGAATGATCAACAGTATCGGATACAACAACAACAAAAATCTATTTCCAAAACCAGTGACCATGTCATGAAAAGCCAGGCCCTGGAAAATATAAATAACTAATAGGTTGAAAGCATGGGATTTGAGGGACAAACTGGTGTTCGATCAAACCTCTAAGATATGGATCTAAAAGGAAATAGTGCTTTAAAAACTACCTACTATGGCCTGGGACGCCTCCAATGTTCGGTTTGCCCTCTCTGATAGCCCCTCACATTAGACCTCATTTCTAATCCCCATGGAATAAAGCCTTTGTTCTGCCCATTAGCAGTTGCAGTATTCTATTTGTTTGGAAGTGATCGTCTTCGGGGGGCTTTCTTCAGTTTTGGTCTGTGCTATCCGGGTTCCCTGGAACATCCCTACCCCCATTGAAGTTGACATTTAAAATGATTAAGTCAAGGTTAAGGTTTGGGTTATGTAATGGTTATGGTTAAGGTTAGGGTTTAGGATAGGGATGTTCCAAGGATCCCGGATAGCACAGACCCTTAAGTTTTACCAGCAAAGAAATTAATTATAGTACAAATTTGGATGGCTGCTTCCTTCTTTCCTACCCTTTATGAAAGGAGATATTTTCCCTTCAAACAAAGCCTGACAAATTACACGATTAAAAGTCAAAGTATGTTAATGTACCCAAATTTCCTTTTAAAATGCCTTTTTGGGTCCATTATATCTCACCCATTGATGGATCACACCCAATTTCATGCCATTTGTAACAGTGGAAATTAACACACCCAAGGAACAAAGCTTTTTCTTTGCCCTCTTTTTGCCTGACATGCACCAAAGCTGAAATTCAGAACATTGTAAATCCAAGCCTCTCTTATCCTTTGGAGATCATGTCTGGCAGGGCTGAGCAAAGTGGGGGTTTTGGTTCATTATATATTTAAATTAAAACTGCAAAAGTCCTCATCTTAGGGGTTGAGTCAATCACGAAATCATAAAAGAATTATATCAGGGCTGAAAAGGGGATTTGCAACTCATGCTAAATATTCCAGTTTGATTCGTCTCACTATCCCGTCTCTTCCTTGTCAGAATAATTTGAGACTAACTGTAATTGTTTAATCTTCATTAAGGAAAAAAAGTATATACAATATATAGCGCGACAGCGTCCCAAATTGCACCCTATTCACGTCTGGTCAAAAGTTGTGCACTATAAAGGGAATAGGGTGCAATTGGGGACCAGAATACCGCTGTCTCAGTTCAGCAGTGCCAATTAAAAGGGTCTGAGTCACAATTGATCTTGCAGACAATATTTAGAATAATGAATGCTCCCAAAGCTTCATTAATACAGAATACAAACTCCAATTAAATGTTGTGTAAAGGCTGCAGTCTCAGAACTAACAAATGAAAAGACATACAGTAATACAGTATCTCGGAGGCCCTCATCAACATACTCTCTAGCGAAACATCTTGAAGAATCATAACGAGAGAGTTAGCAGTTTATGTTTTGACATGAGGTTAACTGAGGTAAAAAAAGGTCTTGTTTTGATAGACCTCCAGAACATTTGCCTGGCCGCAGGTTTGGAAGAGGTGTGTAGCTAGCAGGTTGGAGGTGATGGTCATGGTTGTATGGCATGATTAATCTATTGACATACAGGTCCTTAATTGTGAATAACTTTCAGTAGATATAATGTAGATACACAGGGTAGGTGCAGTGAAATGTGTTATTTTACAGGGTCAGCCATAGCAGTACGCCACCCCTGGAGCATATTAGGGTTAAGTGCCTTGCTCATGGGCACATCGACAGATTTCTTTTCACCTTGTCGGCTCAAGTATTCGAACCAGTGACCTTTTGGTTACTGGCTCAATGTTTTAACCGCTGGGCTACCTTTCGCCCTAAACACTACCTTGGTAGTATTTGAGCAATGAGCCAAGGACTCCTGCCAGGACTCCCACACCTGAATATTCCATTTGAAAATGATGTAACTGTAAACCAAACATGGGCCACTGTCCTTAATGACAACAGTATTAAAAGCAATGCAGTTATCTGCTGTTTGTCCATCATTAGCATACATCAAAGAGGAAGAAAAATCTCCAGAGAATTACGTGACTTTCCATGTAAATATCTTGAAAGGCCTCAAAAGGTGGGCGTGAGAACAACAATCCTTTCATCTCACAGATTACATTGAAATTAACTCTATTAAAAGACCCTACCTATTCAACCTCCTCAATTATCAATTACTGATAAAATTATCCTGATTCTCATTTTCATGTATTGGTTTTTGTCAACAAAATGAATGAATGTTTCCATCCCATTAACTTCCCAAGCCAATATTAAATACACAGCGAAAAATAAGCGTGAACATTACTCACATACAGACAAACGCTGTACAGTATCTCAACTCTCAGCAACTGACTGCGACAGCCTAATCTAGTGAAACAATGAGAAGACATCACTGGGTGATACGTGGCTTGCAAGCCAAAGAACAACATCCCAACCGTGATACATGAGGAGCAATTAAACCAGCTCACAAAATCGAGATTCTTTTAGAGACAGACAGACAGACAGACAGACAGACAGACAGACAGACAGACAGACAGACAGACAGACAGACAGACAGACAGACAGACAGACAGACAGACAGACAGACAGACAGACAGACAGACAGACAGACAGAACCAGCCAAAGGTTTGGACACACCTACTCATTCAAGGGTTTTTCTTTACTTTTACTATTTTCTACATTGTAGAATAATAGTTAAGACATCAAAACTATTAAACAACACATATTGAATGTAGTAACCAAAAAAGTGTTTAACAAATCAAAATATACAGTTGAAGTCAAAAGTTTACAAATACTTATTCTATTCCCTGTGCTAGCGAGGGTGTTATGTTTGTAGTCCTCCCTCAGTTCCTCACTCACCCTCAGTGGCAGACAGAGGTCTTGAAAATCGTTTTTCAACCACTCCACAAATGTCTTGTTCAAACTTCTTGTTAACAAACTATAGTTTTGGCAAGTCGGTTAGGACATCTACTACGTGCATGACACAAGTAATTTGTCCAACAATTGTTTACAGACAGAGTACTTCACTTATGATTTAATGTATCACAATTCCAGTGGGTCAGAAGTTTACATACAATACGTTGACTGTGCCTTTACACAGCTTGGTAAATTCCAGAAAATTATGTCATGGCTTTAGAAGCTTCTGATAGGCTAATTTACATCATTTGAGTCAATTGGAGGTGTACCTGTGGATGGAGGTGTACCTTCAAACGTAGTGCCTCTTGCTTGATATCATGGGAAAATCAAAAGAAATCAGCCAAGACCTCAGGAAAAAAATTGTAGACCTCCACAAGTCTGGTTCATCCTTGGGAGCAATTTCCAAACGCCTGAAGGTACCACGTTCATCTGTACATACAATAGTAAGCAAGTATAAACACCATGGAACCACGCAGACGTTATACCGCTCAGGAAGGGGACCCGTTCTGTCTCCTACAGATTAACATAATTTGGAGCAAAAAGTGCAAATCAATCCCAGAACAACCGCAGAGGACCTTGTGAAGATGCTGGAGGAAACGGGTACAAAAATATCTATATCCACAGTAAAACGAGTCCTATAACGACATAACCTGAAAGGCTGCCCAGCAAGGAAGAAGCCACTGCTCCAAAACCGCCATAAAAAAAGCCAGACTATGGTTTGCAATTTAACATGGGGGCAAAGATCGTACTTTATGGAGAAATGTCCTCTGGTCTGATGAAACAAAAATAGAACTGTTTGGCCATTGTTATGTTTGGAGAAAAAGGGTGAGGCTTGCAAGCCAAAGAACACCATCCCAACCGTGAAGTACGGGGGTGGAAGCATCATGTTGTGGGTGTGCTTTGCTGCAGGAGGGACTGGTGCACTTCACAAAATAGATGGCATCATGAGGTAGGAAAAATATGTGGATATTTGAAGCAACATCTCAAGACATCAGTCAGGAAGTTAAAGCTTGGTTGCAAATGGGTATTCCAAATGGACAATGACCCCAAGCACACTTCCAAAGTTGTGGCAAAATGGCTTAAGGACAACAAAGTCAAGGTATTGGAGTGGCCATCACAAAGCACTTACCTCAATCCTATAGAAAATGTGTGGGCAGAACTGAAAAAGCGTGTGCGAGCGAGGAGGCCTACAAACCTGACTCAGTTACACCAGCTCTGTCAGGAGGAATGGGCCAAAATTCACCCAACCTATTGTGTTAAGCTTGTGGAAGGCTACCCAAAATGTTTCACCCAAGTTCAACAATTTAAAGGCAATGCTACCAAATACTAATTGAGTGCATGTAAACTTCTGACCCACTAGGAATGTGATGAAAGAAATAAAAGCAGAAAAAAATCATTCTCTCTGCAGTTATTCTGACATTTCACATTCTTACAATAAAGTGGCGATCCTAACGGACCTAAGACATGGCATTTTTTCCAGGATTAAATGTCAGGAATTGTGTAAAACTGAGTTTAAATGTACTTGGCTAAGGTGTATGTAAACTTCAGACTTCAACTGTATTTTATATTTGTGATTCTTCGAAGTAGCCAGGCTTTGCCTTGATGACAGCTTTGCACACTCTTGGCATTCTCTCAACCAGCTTCATGAGGTAGTCACCTGGAATGCATTTCAATTTACAGGTGTGCCTTGTTAAAAGTTCATTTGTGGAATTTCTTTCCTTCTTAAGTGTTTGAACCAATCAGTTGTGTTGTGAAAAGGTAGGGGTGGTATACAGAAGATAGCCCTTTTTGGTAAAAGACCAAGTCCATATTATGGCAAGAAAATATAAAATAAGCAAAGAGAAACAACAGTCCATTATTACTTTAAGACATGAAGGTCAGTCAATGCGGAACATTTCAAGAACTTTAAAAGTATCTTCAAGTGCAGTCGGAAAAACAATCAAGCGCTATGAAGAAACTGGCTCTCATGAGGACTGCCACAGGAAAGGAAGACCTAGAGTTACCTCTGCTGCAGAAGATAAGTTCATTAGAGTTACCAGCCTCCGAAATTGTAGCCCAAATAAATGCTTCAGAGATCAAGTAACAAACACATCAACTGTTCAGAGGAGACTGAGTGAATAAGGCCTTCATGTTCGAAATGCTGAAAAGAAACCACTACTAAAGGACACCAATAAGAAGAAGAGACTTGCATGGGCCAAGAAACATGAGCAATGGACATTAGACCAGTGGAAAGCTGTCCTTTGGTCTGATGAGTCAAAATTTGTGATTTTTGGTTCCAACCGCCATGTCTTTGTGAGAGGCAGAGTAGGTGAACGGATGATCTCTGCATGTATGGTTCCCACTGTGAAGCATGGAGGAGGAGGTGTGATGGTGCTTTGCTGGTGACACTGTCTGTGATTTATTTAGAATTCAAGGCACACTTAACCAGCATGGCTATCACAGCATTCTGCAGCAATACGCCATCCCATCTGGTTTGCGCTTCGTGGGACAATCATTTGTTTTCAACAGGACAATGACCCAACAGACCTCCAGGCTGTGTAAGGGCTATTGGACCAAGAAGGAGAGTGAAGGAGTGCTGCATCAGATGACCTGGCCTCCACAATCACCCTACCTCAACCCAATTCAGATGGTTTTGGATGAGTTGGACAGCAGAGTGAAGGAAAAGCAGCCAACAAGTACTCAGAATATGTGGGAACTCCTTCAAAACTGTTTGAAAAGCATTCCAGGAGAAGCTGGTTGAGAGAATGCCAAGAGTGTGCAAAGCTGTCATCAAGGGAAACGGTGGTTACTTTGAAGAATGTAAAATATATTTTGATTTGTTTAACACTTTTTGGTTACTACATGATTCCACGTGTTATTTCATAGTTTTGATGTCTCTACTATTATTCTACAATGTAGAGAATAGTATAAATAAAGAAAACCCTTGAAAATACTTTTTTGAAGGTTGTACTGATTATGATGAGCTAATGCTAAGGTATTTGCCAGCTGTGTGTGGAGCCATGTTTGTTGACATTATACAATGCATTCTGGGTGTTACGTAAACATCTGTCAGACCAAAGATGTTATATCAAAATGAGGTGAAGGGATGGTTCACCTCATCAGACAAAACTCATCTGGTCTTCTCTTCTCATTTTTGATTGAAACGAAGAAAGAAAAAACAACTACCCATCACCTGATTACTTTTGATTTTTAGGAAGTGTTTTACTCAATTATCTTGATCAATTGTGAGCTCACCTGTGATGTGATGAATTGTAAATAGTAATTGCTATTTGTTAATATATGGTTTCTACCAGCCAAGAGTTAGCTAAATATGACCACTTGTGTTAAGTCAATCGTTCCTCAGTTAGCGCTAGGACTAATGTCACCTATATTTTCCGGTTTGGATGATTGTTTTATGCTGTAGCTACTTCTGTGAATGTCTTAACATTGCATCTAAAAATAAACTGATCACATTCAGGACATAATGTGGTAAGGACCGTGTTTATGCAAAATGTTTGTGAAAAAACAGTGGCCAGCTCAAAGCGTTCTAATCACACTGGTTTAAGCGTACATTGCAGGGACCACCGTAGAGTGATCATACCCATGTGTTGGTATGTGTCAAAGGGTTAAGAATGGAAGGTTGGAGATTAGCCGAAAATTGCTTAGAGCTGAAGAATACAGAAGGGGTTTCACCATAGCAGTTTTTAGTGCAGTGTGGAAAGTGCCTGTGAACAGGGAGTGATTAACAATAGCTTGCACTTTTTCATATATGCAATTAAAAACTGTTCTGAAGGAAGGTGGCGGGGATAGGTTCGAGAAGGCAGGTAGAAGGCTTAAGTTGTGATATCACTTTCCTGAGGATGTCTGTGTCAACCAACGAAAATAAATCCATAGTGCCTTTGCGTGGTAGGCTAGGACACAATTCATCAAACTTGCTTGACTGATACCCAGCCTAATGTTGGTTATCTTATCTCTGACATATGCAGCAAACTCATCACATTTAGATGTGGAGGAAAGTTCACATAGGTTTGAGGGGGTAGGATTTATGAGGGCAACAATGGTAGAGAAGGGCACTATCGAATTATTCTGATTAATCAAGTTAGAAAAATGAGCCCGTCTGGCTTTTCTAATTGCCTTGTTATATATGCCAAGTTGCACTCTCAAAATATCATAATGGACCTACAACTCTGACTTTCTACACTTCCGCAATTTATTTTAATTGATTAGTTTCCTCACTCGTCCAAGGGGCTCTCCATTTGGATGTGGCCTTTTTCAACTTTACTGGAGCTATGGCATCAACGGTTGCCTTTAATTTGCATTTAAAGTGATCAACTAAATCATCACAAGAGGAAGGCTGAATAGGTGGTGGAGTATCGTTCATACACTCAATAAAATCTGTAGCAACTTTAAAGGTAACATAGCATTTCTTAACCCTGTGCTATAGGCAACAAGGTAGTACAAAATACACAGCGGTGATCAGATAAAACAACATCAACAATAGAGGATATGTCAATAGGAAGACACTTGGTAATAACCAGGTCCAGAGTATGGCCGTGGTTATAGGTAGGCCCAGTAACATGTTGGATAAAGTCCATAGAGCTCAAAAGATTCATACATTCAATGGCCTTGGAGTCAGTCTCTTTGTCAACATGAATATTAAAATCTCCCAACAGAATGACTTTATCATAGTAATTGTGGACAATAGAAATGGGGCAGTGTATTGATGGCCTATACAGAGTTATAGCCAGCACTGGTGGCTAAACATTATAGCATAATGCTCAAATGAGCCAAAGTTACCAAACAAAATATTCTTACAGCTGAGAGCATTAGTAAAAATAGAGACTGTCCCCCCCACCGTTTTTTCCCTTTTCTGATAGAGTATGAAAAGCTGTAGTCTAACGGTGAGGCTTCAATAAGAGAAGCACTACAGTCTGATGACAGCCATGTTTCAGTGAGAAACATGCAATCAACTTTGCGCTCAGTAATGAGGTCGTTCACGAGAAAGGTTTCACTAGTGATTGTTCTATCATTTAAAAGGGTCATATTCAATGAGTGTGGACCAGTCGGCCCCTGGGGCATCCCCCTCTAGATAACCAATGGAATAACAACCAAATGATTAACATTACAACCACATTTTCTGACAGTTTCCAATCTACCAAATGGTATGAAAGGACTTTTTGTAGAAACTCACTAGAAGGCGGAGTTGAAGGAACATCAACTAGGTTATTCACAATAACCATAGTGTAATTTCTACAGGAGTTGATTTGCTTTCCATGTCCTCTGTTGCTTATTCTCACATGGAGAACTGGAGCAGTCTCTAAAACAGTTGGTGATGTTGCTGGAAATAATCATGGCTGAATCCCGTCTCTTTTAAAAAGTGCTGGTCGCTCCCACAGCAAATCAAAGTTGTCACAAAAAGGGACATTCCTGTCGTTGCAAAGTTTCTTCAGGTACTTGTTCAGGGCAAAGAGTCGGCTGAAACGTTCCGAACCCCTTCGGTAGCACGGGAGGGGGCCAGAGATAATTATTCTATTCCCTGTGCTAGCGAGGGTGTTATGTTTGTAGTCCTCCCTCAGTTCCTCACTCACCCTCAGTGGCAGACAGAGGTCTTAAAGGACAACTACACTCTTAAAAAAAAAAGGGTTTCCAAAAAGGTTATTCGGCTGTCCACATAGGAGAAAGGAAAGGGTTCTACATGGAATCCAAAATAGTTCTACCTGGAATTCAAAATAGTTATACTTGGAACCAAAAAGGTTATTCAAAGGGTTCTCCTATGGGGACAGATGAATAACCCTTTTAGGTTCTAGATAACACCCATTTTTGTAAGAGTGCAGGATCACAGGAGCAGTTAGGGACACTGGAGGAGAGAACTGGGCCATGATAATTATGCCTGTAGAACATGTCTATAGGAAGAGGGAGCCCTCTGGTCACCCCTATTCTTTATCTTGATCTCCATACATATTCACAAGCCAGGAATGCTGAATCTGGGAATCCAGTGAACAAAACACATTGGCCGAAGGCAAGTAAGCAGCACACACACACACACATTCTGAGAGAGACAGAGAGAGAGAGAGAGATGAATGGTATTAAAGACACCGAGATGAAAGTCTATCTATACGCATGTAGGAGCTACCTGCAGAGAAATATCAAAACAACTCACTACATATGGGCATGAATATTGCAATAATGGTGAACGAGACGATTAGTCCATGCAGTTTGATCTTTGTTGGTAAACAACCGTATCTTCATCGTACAGAAGGGCAGAGTTGAATCATAATATAAGACCTCAAGATCTGAAGTACTGGCTTTCATTGCTACCAACTATCTTTTAACTCAATGAGTAAATCCTATAACCCTTTGTTTCGGTATACATGCATACTGTTGTGGTGACAGCTTTGAATGAGTCCTGGTAAACACAAATAACTGTTGACACCACAGACCTGCTTTGATCCACACAGTAAACTGACCAGTCCCATTCCACTACTAGAGCTACAGTGCACATAATGTCTGTCACCTTATTGCCATACATTTTTTGACATCTTCCACCACCACCACCCTTTCTTCCCAAAACACAGAAGCAAGGAACTTTTATTTGTATTTATTAAGGATCCCCATTAGCTGCTGCCAAGGCAGAAGCTACTCTTCCTAGGGTCCAGCAACGTTAAGGCAGGGTGTGGCAGGGTGTGGCATTAGAGGAGCACAATGTGGAAACCCTGGAGAAAGTGGAAGAAGTGTGTCTTAGCTTAATGTTGGGTGAACAGAATTAACAATAATAAGTAAGCAGTACGGTAGCATTTATGTATAAACTCACAACTCCAGAGATAATGGTAACCAATTAGTGAGAGAGGGGACAAAAGAGCAGAGCTAAAAAATAATGTCCCACAGACACATGATTATGTCTCAAATGGCACCCTACTCTGGTCAAAAGTAGTGCACTATATAGGGAATATCGTACCATTTGGGACACAGACATTCAGTGAGGAGAGAGAGTAGCCAGATTGGCTCTCAAATTCTGCTAAATAACCACTGCTGCTGGTAAGATGATACAAAAAAAACAAATATGTGCTCTTATCATTATAAAGACCAGGTGCTATTCTGCATTGATAACAAAAAGTGTAAATTAGGTGGTGCATGCCCTGCAAAATGTAATGTACAATACAGCTCCTGTGCGATACAGTCCGCTTGCTGCCTGGCGCTTAAAACCAAGCAAAAAACGCTGACAAATTGCTGACAAATTGCAGTTGATGGGCAAACTCCCCAGCGATGGAGAATTAGTTCTTAAAACCAAAGCAAAGTAAAATACAGAGATGGGATGGTAATCTGTGGAAAATATACAGGGTGTGGCAGGTAATTATCTTGAAACTGAATTTACCAAAGAATATTGATGTGTAAAGCACAAAATCTTATCTACATGCGGTGGGATTCCTCACTCCAGGGTCTATTTCTAATCAGCTGCAAGTCAATTGAATTTCAAACATACAGCTTGAAAAGGTTGTTAGCAATGAGCAAATGGGATATTATTAGATATATGTGTGAAAATCACAAGAGGAAATGCATGAAGGTTAAACATACTGCAACACCCAGGCACATGCACAGATAGGGCTCTAACTGTTCAGAGCACATGCCCCTTTGCCCTTCCGGTCTCCAAAGTGCCCTATTCAGGGGTGGTATAATTTCCCCAAAAAGTATGTTTTTGTATACATTGTTGTGATTGTTGTTCTGAACCAATTGCCCGCAAGTCGTCATTAAATTAGCATCTAGTTTGAGAAACAGACGCCTCACAGTCCTCAACTGGCAGCTTCATTAGATAGTACCCGCAAAACACCAGTCTCAACGTCAACAGGCGACTCTGGGATGCTGGCCTTCTAAGCGGAGTTCCTCTGTCCAGTGTTCTTTTGCCCATCTTAATCTTTTCTTTTTATTGGCCAGTCTGAGATATGGCTTTTTCTTTGCAACTCTGCCGAGAAGGCCAGCATCCCGGAGTCGTCTTGCTCAGTTGTGCACCGGGGCCTCCACTCCTCTTTCTATTCTGGTTAGAGCCAGTTTGCGCTGTTCTGTGAAAGGAGTAGTACACAGCATTGTACGAGATCTTCAGTTTCTTGGCAATTTCTCGCATGGAATAGCCTTCATTTCTCAGAACAAGAACAGACTGACGAGTTTCAGAAGAAATTTCTTTGTTTCTGTCCATTTTGAGCCTGTAATGGAACCCACAAATGCTGTTGCCGCGAGCCAATTCAATGCTGCCCACAGGTGGTTTGAGTAAAAAATAAAATGACTGCACATTGAACCCACAAATGCTGATGCTCCAGATACTCAACTAGTCTAAAGAAGGCCAGTTTTATTGCTTCTTTAAAATCAGAACAACAGTTTCCAGCTGTGCTAACATAATTGCAAAAGGGTTTTCTAATGATCAATTAGCCTTTTAAAATTATCAAATTGGATTAGCTAACACAACGTGCCATTGGAACACAGGAGTGATGGTTGCTGATAATGGGCCTCTGTATGCCTATGTAGATATTCCATTAAAAGAAAATCAGCAATTTCCAGCTACAGTAGTCATCTACAACATTAACAATGTCTACACTGTATTTCTGATCAATTTGAAGTTATTTTAATGGACAAAAAAAAAGCTTTTCTTTCAAAAACAAGGAAATGTGCCTTTTTTATTACTATGTCTGTCAATCTTTTCAAAGGAATGATTTAGGTCACCTGTTAAAATATTAGTTCCTGTCTGGATTTGATCTAATATAGCTTGAATGCTGTCTAAAAAACACCAGATTTGCCCCTGGTGGGATAGACAATGTTTGTTGTTGTTTAACGCTGTCAAACGCCGAAACCTAAACTAAAGACCTCGGTTTAAAAGCTGACAGTGTTTTTATATACATTTATTTTATTTTGAATCCTGCGATACGACTAAATTGCTGTTGGGCCAAATTTCTGCTATCTGTCCAGGGATCCTGCCAGATTCTGTATAGGGGGAGAAACACGAAAGCCCAGCTAGCTCGGCGGGTCTCAAATGGAGGCTATTGAATGTTTTCAACATTGCAGGTGCTGTGTTTACTTTGCTTTGTTCCAGGACAATGTGGACTGCGCTGACTTTCAATGTAGCAACTGCTTGCTTGCGGAGGACTACAGGAGCGAAGTAGCTACTCTTAGCAAGCAAGTAGCAAACCTACATAAGCTACTGGGGAACCCACGCCAACCTACTTTTTCTTCCACCCCAGTAGCCGGATGCCACTCTGGTCTGGTGGAAGTTTCGCCGCCGTGTCGGCTCTCCTAAGCCGACTGGCCGGTGCTCGGCAGGGTTCCATCCCCGAAGGGGTCTCCCGCTTCCCTAGAGAATGGAGCTGTTCTCGACCCAACCAACCAGCCATGGAGATACGTCACCCGCCGTGGAAGTCGAAGAAGGCGTCCTCTGGCAACGGGGGTCTCCATGGAGATGTTGAGCCCGGAACTGACACAGACCAGAAACAGCTTTGCCGCCCTGGATCCAGAGGTTCAGGCGCCTTCTTCCTTGGTGGCTTCCCAATCAAGATCGGATCCGGAGGTACCTGTGTCTTCGTCCTCGGTTCTGTCTCCCTCTCCGGTGGCTTCTACCTCAGGTTCAGATCCTTGGAGCTCCCAGCCTCACCAGACAGTGAGGCTGCCTGAGAGACCAGCCCATTTAACGTCACCAGCTGTCATCATAGGCGGCTCTATGGTGAGAAACATCTCAGTCCCCAAGGCAAAAACACTGTGCTACCCAGGAGCACGAGTACAGGACATAACAAGGCTGCTTCTGACTGTTCTACCACAGATGCCGGGAGCTGACACTGTCGTAGTCCATGTGGGGTCAAACGACATCAGGAGGCCTAGCTCGGAACATTTGAAAATTGATTTTAAAGAACTGATTTTAGCATTAAAAAAACGTTTAAAAAGTGCCAATAATTTCAGGTCCAGTACCATCGTTGGGCCGCGGGTGTGAAAGATTCAGCAGACTGCTGGCATTACACATCTGGCTAAACAACTACTGTAGCTCTGCTGGAGTTACTTTTATTTATAAAATGTGACACCTTCTGGAAACAGAAGATACTCTACAGGAATGACGGAGTCCATCCAAATCATCTTGGTTCCTGGACTCTGTCCACGCATTTCAAGGCTACGTTTAAACAATGACTGGTAAATGATCCAAGACCAGCTCAGTTAATCTCTACCATTGTGACAATGAGTCGTCATAATGCTGCATCAAATGTACATGATTTTAAGGGCATTGGAAAACACAATGTAAGTAATTTAATTTATGTAGCCCTAATTGCACCTAATACATCCGTTTATCCTACAGCTATTGTAAGCAGTAATCACGAGCCTATAAACCAGAGTTACACTGTTAGCACTGAGGTGGTGTCCACTACTAGGAAGACCACATTATGCAGCTCACCCTGCATAAGCTCCAATGTAAATAACATGAGTAAGTCTACCTCTGATAAGCTTCCCAGTAAAGCATTAAAAATAATCAAGCAACAGAGAAAAGTTCTAAAAATAGCCCATATTAACATTTGTAGCCTAAGAAACAAGGTCCATGAAGTGAATAACTTGCTTGTAACAGATGATATTCAAATTCTGACTCTCTGAAACTCACTTAGATAATACCTTTGATGATACAGTGAGATAATACCTTTGATGATACAGTGGTAGCAATACATGGTTATAACATCTACCGAAAAGACAGAAATGCCAACAGAAGCAATGTTGCAGTCTATATTCAGAACCACATTCCTGTAAAGCTTAGAGACGATCTAATATTAAATACAGTTGAACTAATATGGCTACAGGTTCATCTGCCTCACTTTTTATTTATTTATTTTTATTTCACATTTATTTAACCAGGTAGGCAAGTTGAGAACAAGTTCTCATTTACAATTGCGACCTGGCCAAGATAAAGCAAAGCAGTTCGACAACATACAACAACACAGAGTTACACATGGAGTAAACAACATACAGTCAATAATACAGTAGAAAAAAATAAGATTATATACAATGTGAGCAAATGATGTGAGATAAGGGAGGTAAAGGCAAAAAAATGCCATGGTGGCAAAGTAAATAAAGTATAGCAAGAAAAACACTGGAATGGTAGATTTGTAGTTTGAAGAAAGTTCAAAGTTCAAATCTAAATAATATGGTGCAAAGGAGCAAAATAAATTAAATAAATAAATACAGTAGGGGAAGAGGTAGTAGTTTGGGCTAAATTATAGATGGGCTATGTACAGGTGCAGTGATCTGTGAGCTGCTCTGACAGCTGGTGCTTAAAGCTAGTGAGGGAGATAAGTGTTTCCAGTTTCAGAGATTTTTGTAGTTCGTTCCAGTCATTGGCAGCAGAGAACTGGAAGGAGAGACGACCAAAGGAGGAGTTGGCTTTAGGGGTGACCAGAGAGATATACCTGCTGGAGCGCGTGCTACAGGTGGGTGCTGCTATGGTGACAAGTGAGCGGAGATAAGGGGGGACTTTACCTAGCAGGGTCTTGTAGATGACCTGGAGTCAATGTGTTTGGCGACGATTATGAAGTGAAGGCCAGCCAACGAGAGCATACAGGTCGTAGTGGTGGGTTGTATATGGGGCTTTGGTGACAAAACGGATGGCACTGTGATAGACTGCATCCAGCTTGTTGAGTAGGGTATTGGAGGCTATTTTGTAAATGACATCGCCGAAGTCGAGGATTGGTAGGATGGTCAGTTTTACGAGGGTGTTTGGCAGCATGAGTGAAGGATGCTTTGTTGCGAAACTTAAAGCCCATTCTTGTGGGAAGCCGCTATAAACCACCAAGTGCTAACAGTCAGTATCTGGATAATATGTGTGAAATGCTTGATAATGTATGTGATATCAACAGAGAAGTACATTTTCTGGGTGACTTAAATATTGACTGGCTATCATCAAGCTGCCCACTCAAGAAAAATCTTCAAACTGTAACCAGTGCCTGCAACCTGGATCAGGTTGTCAGTCAACCGACCAGGGTAGTTACAAACAGCACAGGCATTCAATCATCAACATGTATTGATCACATCTTTAATAATGCTGGAGGAATTTGCTTTAAAGCAGTATCCAAATCCATAGGATGTAGTGGTCACAATATAATAGCCATATCTAGGAAAACCAAAGATCCAAAGGCTGGGCCTAATATAGTGTATACAAAAAGTTTTGTAGTGATTCATATGTTGATGATGTAAAGAATATTTGCTGGTCTGTGGTGTGTAATGAAGAGCAACCAGACGCTGCACATGACACATTTACGAAACTACTTATTCCAGTTACTAATAAGCACGCACCCATTAATAAAATTATCGTAAAAACGTATCTCCTTGGATTGATGAGGAATTGAAAAATTGTGTGGTTGAGACGGATGAGGAAAAAGGTATGGCAATTTAGTCTGGCAGCCCAACTGATTGGCAAATGTACTGCAAATTAAGAAATCATGTGACTAAACTAAATAAAAAGAAACTATACCATGAATCAAAGACAAATTCTATAAAGAATGACAGTAAAAAGCTTTGGTGCACCTTAAATGACATTTTGTGGAAAAAAGCCAACTCGGCTCCTTCATTTATTGAACCACTGATATTGCCAACTACTTTAATGACTTTTTCCATTGGCAAGATAAGCAAACTTAGGGATGACATGCCAGCAACAAACGCTGACACTACACATCCAAGTATATCGGACCAAATTATGAAAGACAAGAATTGTACTTTTGAATTCTGTAAAGTCAGTGTGGAAGAGGTGAAAAAATGGATTGTTGTCTGTCAACAATGACAAGCCACCGGGGTCTGACAATCTGGATGGAAAATTACTGAGGATAATAGCAGACGATATGGTCACTCCTATGTGCCACATCTTCAATTTAAGCCTACTAGAGAGGGTGTGCCCTCAGGCCTGGAGGGAAGCTAAAGTCATTCCACTACCCAAGAATAGTAAAGCCCCCTTTACTGGCTCAAATAGCCAACCAATCAGCCTGTTACCAACCCTTTTTGATTTATTTTACCAGGTAAGTGGACTGAGAACACGTTCTCATTTACAGCAACGACCTGGGTAATAGTTACAGGGGAGAGGAGGGAGGATAAATCAGCCAATTGTAAGCTGGGGATGATTAGGTGACCATGACAGGTACAGTATGAAGACCAGATTGAGAATTTAGCCAGGACACCGGGGTTAACTCCCCTACTCTTGTGTGTTATGGCTTTACACCCCCTGCTATAATGTGGATAAAGAGTTACTTGTCTAACAGGGTGTTCTTTAATGGAAGCCTCTGAAATATAATCTGTAAACTGTCATGGTCAAAACATATTGATGCAGTAGTAGCTAAGATGGGGAGAAGTCTGTCTATAATAAAGCGATGCTCTGCCTTCTTACCAACACAATCAACAAGGCAGGTCTGGCAGGCCCTAGTTCTGTCACACCTTGACTACTGTTCAGTCGTGTGGTCAGGTGCCACAAAAAAGGACTTAGGAAAATTGCAATTGGCTCAGAACAGGGCAGCACGGCTGGCCCTTGGATGTACACAGAGAGCTAATATTAATAATATGCATGTCAATCTCTCCCGGCTGAAAGTGGACAAGAGATTGACTTCACCACTACTTTTATTTATGAGAGGTATTGACATGTTGAATGCTGTCTGTCTAAACTACTGGCACACAGCTCGGACACCCATGCAGACCCAACAAGACGTCTCTTCACAGTCCCCAAGTCCAGCACAGACTATGGGGAGGCACACAGCACTACATAGAGCAATGACTACAGTCAAATCAAATTAAACTATTTGCCACATGCGCCGAATACAACAAGTGTAGATAGACTTTACTGTGAAATGCTTACTTACAAGCCCTTAACCAACAGTGCAGTTCAAGAAGAAGAAAATATTTACCAAGTAGACTAAAATAAAAAGTAATAATAAAAAGTAACACAATAAGAATAACGAGGCTATATACAGGGGACACCAGTACAGAGTCACTGTGCCGGGGTACAGACTAGTTGAGGTAATCTGTACATGTAGGTGGGGGCAAAATGACTATGCATATGTAACAAACAAACAGTGAGTAGCAGCAGTGTACAAGAGAGGGAGGGGGGTCAATGTAAATTGTCCAGTGGTGATTTTTATGAATTGTTCAGCAGTCTAATGGCTTGGGGGTAGAAGCTGTTGCTAGACTCCGGTACAGCTTGCCGTACGGTTGCAGAGAAAACAGTCTAGAACTTGGGTGACTGGAGTCTGACAATTTTATGGGATTTCCTCTAACACCGCCTATTATATAGGTCCTGGATGGCAGGAAGTTTGGCCACAGTGATGTACTGGGCCGTTCGCACCACCCTCTGTAGCGCCTTGCGGTCAGATGCCGAGCAGTTGCCATACCAGGCGGTGATGCAACCGGTCAGGATGCTCTCGATGGTGCAGCTGTAGAACCTTTTGAGGATCAGGGGGCCCATGCCACATCTTTTCAGTCTCCTGAGGGGGAAAAGGTTTTGTCGTGCCCTCTTCACGACTGTCTTGGTATGTTTGGACCATGATAGTTCATTGGTGATGTGGACATCAAGGAACTTGAAGCTCTCAACCCGCTCCACTACAGCCCCTTCGATGTTAATGGGGGCCTGTTCGGCCAGCCTTTTCCTGTAGTCCACTATCAGCTACTTTGTCTTGCTCACATTGAGGGAGAGGTTGTTGTCCTGGCACCACACAGCCGGTTCTCTGACCTCCTCCCTGTAGGCCGTATCATCGTTGTCGGTGATCAGGCCTACCACTGTTGTGTCGTCAGCAAACTTAATGATGGTGTTGGAGTCGCATTTGGCCACGCAGTCGTGGGTGAACAGGAAATGCAGGAGGGGACTAAGTACACACCTCTGAGGGGCCCCAGCGCTAAGGATCAGCGTGGCAGACATATTGCTGCCTACTCTTACCACCTGGGGGCGGCCCGTCAGGAAGTCCAGGATCCAATTGCAGAGGGAGGTGTTTAGTCCCAGAGTCCTTAGCTTAGTGATGACCTTAGCTTAGTAATGAGCTTCGTGGGCACTATGGTGTTGAACGCTGAGCTGTAGTCAATGAACAGCATTCTCACATAGGTGTTCATTTTGTCAAGGTGAGAAAGGGCGGTGTGGAGTGCCATTGAGATTGTGTCATCTACGGATCTGTTGGGGCGGTATGCGAATTGGAGTGGGTCTAGGGTGTCCGGGAGGATGCTGTTGATGTGAGCCACGACCAGCCTTTCAAAGCACTTCATGGCTACCGATGTGAGTGCCACTGTGCGGTAATCATTTAGGCAGGTTACCTTCGCTTCCTTGGGCACAGGGACTATGGTGGTCTGCTTGAAACATGTAGTTATTACAGACTTGGTCAGGGAGAGGTTGAAAATGTCAGTGAAGACACTTGACAGTTGGTCTGCGCATGCTTTGAGTACACGTCCTGGTAATTCGTCAGGCCCAGCAGCTTTGTGAATGTTGACCTGTTTAAAAGCTTTTCTTCACATTGGCTACCGAGATCGTTATCACACAGTCATCCAGAACAGCTGGTGCTCTCATGCATGCTTCAGTGTTGCTTGCCTCGAAGCGAGAATAAAAGGCATTTATCTCGTCTGGTAGGCTTGCATCACTGGGCAGCTTGCGTCTGGGTTTCCCTTTGTAGTCCGTAATAGTTTTCAAGCCCTTCCACATCCGACGAGCATCAGAGCCGGTGTAGTAGGATTCAATCTTAATCCTGTATTGACGCTTCGCTTGTTTGATGGTTTGCCTAAGGGCATAGCGTGATTTCTTATAGCGTCCAGATTAGTCTCCCACTCCTTGAAAGCGGCAGCTCTAGCCTTTAGCTCGATGCGGATGTTGCCTGTAATCCATGGCTTCTGGTTGGGATATGTACGTAGAGTCACTGTGGGGACGATGTCGTCGATTAACTTATTGATGAAGCCAATGACTGAGGTGGTGTATTCCTCAATGCCATTGGATGAATCCCGGAACATATTCCAGTCTGTGCAAGCAAAACATTCCAGTAGTGTAGCATCTGCGTCATCTGACCAGTTCCGTATTGAGCGAGTCACTGGTACTTCCTTCTTTAGTTTTTGCTTTTAAGCAGGAATCAGGAGGATAGAATTGTGGTCAGATTTTCCAAATGGAGGGTAGGGGAGAGCTTTGTATGCATCTCTGTGTGTGGAGTAAAGGTGGTCTAGGATTTTTTTCCCTACTGGTTGCATGTGACATGCTGGTAAAAATGCTGGTAAAAAATACACACAGTACATGGAACTCTATACCACATCAAGTTACTGACGCAAGCAGTAAAATTTGATTTAAAAAACACCTTATGGAACAGCGGAGACTGTGAAGCAACACACCAACACACAGACCCATGCGCAGACACACACAGATTTAGTACTGTAGATATGTGTAGTGGTGGAGTAGGGGCCTGAGGGCACACAGTGTGTTGTGAAATCTGTAAATGTATTGTAATGTTTTTAAAATTGTATAAACAGCCTTAATTTTGCTGTACCACAGGAAGAGTAGCTGCTGCTTTGGCAGCAGCTAGTGGGGATCCATAATAAATACAAAATACAATACATTGAAATCAATGTTTATTTTTCACTATGTATGGTGCAATTCAATATTAGAAAACAGCCTTATTGGTCCATGTGCTAGGATATAAGGGAAAATGGTGTATTCTTATTTATCAGGATGCCTACACCTCTGCTGTTATTACAGTAGGTGGCTGCACGGGCCTCTCCAACCCAACTCCTCTTTAAAATGTTACTTAAAAAATAATAATAATAATGTAACTCTTGCAAGAAAACCACATCTGCTGACAACTAAGTGTTCAAGAACCATTTGTTTTTTTAATTATCATGGAGCCCATGCACATTCCATGTGATAAATTGGATTTTGTTGGTCTTTACTTGTATAGAATCAAAGTTAAGCTTATCTGTTCTGTCTATCATTGAAGAACGAAATAAAACCTTTTAGCAGATATGATATATGAGGGCAGTGGGCATTCCATAGAATGGGAGGATCATAGTATAAATACAATGGTATTGTATACATTACATATACACTGAGAATCCAATCATTAAGAACATATGCTCATTCCATGACAGACTGACCAGGTGAAAGCTATGATTCCTTATCGATGTCACTAGTTCAAATCAGTGTAGATGAAGGAGAGGAGACAGGTAGGTTGAAGGATTTTTAAGCCATGAGACAATTGAGACATGGATTGTGCATGTGTTCCATTCAGAGGGTGTATGGGCAAGAAAAAACATGTAAATGCCTTTGAATGGGGTATGGTACTGTAGTAGGTGCCAGGTGCACCGGTATGTGTCAAGAACTGCAATGCTGCAAGTTTTTTCACACTCAACAGTTTCCTGTGTGTATCAAGAATGGTCCACCACCCAAAGGACATCCAGCCAACTTGACACAACTGTGGGAAGTATTGCAGTCAACATGGGGCAGCAACCCTGTGGAACACAAAACAATATTAGGTGGGGATGTGGTCTGAGCAGACATAAAAAAATGTTTTTTTAAAGTAAATAAATAATTAAGCAAACTACGTCTTTGTACTTGAGGCACCATGCCTTTTTAGGGCTTTTAAGCTCCAACTCTCCTAATGAACCAAAAAAAAGTGGATGATGTCATTATACATACATTGAAGAAAGACTGCCACTTAAGTACTTCAATGAAAGTATATTGTCTGTTGTGGCTCTAATTGGGGAGAGTGGGTCCACCGAGAGAAGAAGAGTTGGAGATAGTTATCTCCATCTCCTCATTCAAAGACTCAAGCATGGGCACTTACTGACAGTTGTGGCTGCTTCGTGTGACGTATTGATGTCTCTACCTTCTTGCCAGTGGTGCTGTTGTCTGTGCCCAAAAATGTTTGTACCATCTTTTGTGCTGCTATCATGTTGTTGTCATGTTGTGTTGCACCCATGCTGTGTTGTCATGTGTTTCTGCCATGCTATGCTGTTGTCTTAGGTCTCTCTTTATGTAGTGTTGTCTCTCTTTTTATCTCCCAGCCCCGTCCCCGCAGGAGGCCTTTTGGTAGGCCGTCATTGTAAATAACAATTTGTTCTTAACTGACTTACCTAGTTAAATAAAGGTTAAATAAAAAACTATGAAGTGGGATGAGTGAGGCCTCACGCACACCTCAGAGAACACCCTATCCCAATCCCCCAGCTAAAGCCTCTCTCCATTCTCACCAATAACTCCCACTGAATCTTTGTTATTTTGACAAACAAAGAATAATAACCATTCGACATCTTTTCCTAATCTGTGCAGAACTCTAATTCATACTCTGTCCAGAATTCTTATTCATTTGCAAGTCACAAAAACATGTAATATAACTACATTGTAGTATAATTAAATCCTTCCTTCGCTCTCTCCCCCCAGAAATCCATCCCTCTCCACCACACCATCCCATTTCTCCACCCTTTACCCCACCCAAGCTTGTGCCACCATCTCATCCTTACCCACCTGTGACCCCCAAGCCAAGCTTATCACCAACTCCCATCATTGCCCTCTCTTACCCACCCAGACAAAGTGTATCCCAACCTCCCGACCCCCCCCTCCCTTCTTCTCAGACACATTCACACCGCTCATCCATTCTCCTTCATTCATACACAACATATACAGTTGGTCAGAAGTTTACATACACCTTAGCCAAATACATGTAAACTCAGTTTGTCACAATTCCTCACATTTAATTATAGTACAAATTCCATATCTTAGGTCCGTTAGGATCACCACTTTATTTTAAGAATGTGAAATGTCAGAATAACTGTAGAGAGAATGATTTATTTCAGCTTTTAATTCTTTCATCACATTCCTAGTGGGTCAGAAGTTTACATACACTCAATTAGTATTTGGTAGCATTGCCTTTAAATTGTTTAACTTGGGTCAAACGTTTCGGATTGCCTTCCACAGGCTTCCCACAATAAGTTGGGTGAATTTTGGTCCATTACTCCTGACAGAGCTGGTGTAACTGAGTAGGGTTTGTAGGCCTCCTTGCTCGCACACGCTTTTTCAGTTATGCCCACAAATTTTCTATAGGATTGAGGTCAGGGCTTTGTGATGGCCACTCCAGTACCTTGACTTTGTTGTCCTTAAGACATTTTGCCACAACTTTGGAAGTATGCTTGGGGTCATTGACCATTTGGAAGACCCATTTGCGACCAAGCTTTAACTTCCTGACTGATGTCTTGAGATGTTGCTACAATATATCCACATAATTCTCCTACCTCATGATGCCATTTATTTTGTGAAGTGCACCAGTCCCTCCTGCAGCAAAGCACCCCCACAACATGATGCTGCCACCCCCGTGCTTCACGGTTGGGATGGTGTTCTTCGGCTTGCAAGAGTCCCCCTTTTTCCTCCAAACATAACGATGGTCATTATGGCCAAACAGTTCTATTTTTGTCTCATCAGACCAGAGAACATTTCTCCAAAAAGTATGATCTTTGTTCCCATGTGCAGTTGCAAACAGTAATCTGTCTTTTTTATGGCGGTTTTGGAGCAGTGGCTTCTTTCTTGCTGAGCAGCCTTTCAGGTTATGTCGATATAGGACTCATTTATCTGTGGATATAGATACTTCTGTACCCGTTTCCTCCAGCATCTTCACAAGGTCCTTTGCTGTTGTTCTGGTATAGATTTGCACCTTTCGCACCAAAGTACATTCATCTCTAGGAGACAGAATGCGTCTCCTTCCTGAGCGGTATGATGACTGCGTGGTCCCATGGTGTTTATACTTGCATACTATTGTTTATACAGATGAACGTGGTACCTTCAGGCATTTGGAAATTGCGCCAAAGGATGAACCAGACTTGTGGAGGTCAACAATTTTTTTTATGAAGGTCTTGCCTGATTTCTTTTGAGTAGAAAGAGTATAGAGGCACTGAGTTTGACGGTGGGCCTTGAAATACATCCACAGGTACACCTCCAATTGACTCAAATGATGTCAATTAGCCTATCAGAAGCGTGTAAAGCCATGACATAATTTTCTGGAGTTTTCTAAGCTGTTTAAAGGCACAGTCAACTTAGTGTATGTAAACCTCTGACCCACTGGAATTGTGATACAGTGAAGTAATCTTTCTGTAAACAATTGTTGGAAAAAGCACTTTTGTCATGCACAAAGTAGATGTCCTAACCAACTTTCCAAAACTCTAGTTTGTTAAAAAGAAATTTGTGAAGTGGTTGAAAAACGAGTTTTAATGACTCCAACCTAACTGTATGTAAACTTCCGACTTCAACTGTAGACTCTATTGTCCCCAAGTAACTGTTCTTCTCTAGGAAGTCGACATGGCATTAGTCGTTGCCAATGAGATACATGGACACTGAAAAGACAATTATAAAAAGGAAATATAGCATGTTTGTCAAAATTGTTCTATGGACATGCGTGTTTGTTGGCATGAGGGTGTGAGTAGGTATGTGTCTATGCATTCGAATGAAAGAGTGAAGGAGGATGACTATGCACGTGTAGAGGGCCGGGAGAGAATCGGTGTGTGGAGGCACAGGGTACAGTTGAAGTCAAAAGTTTACATACACTAAGGTTGGAGTCATTAAAACTCGTTTTTCAACCACTCCACACACTTTTTGTGAACAAACTATGGTTTTGGCAAGTCGATTAGGACATCTACTTTGTGCATGACACAAGTCATTTGTCCAACAATTGTTTACAGACAGAGTACTTCACTTATGATTCAATGTATCACAATTCCAGTGGGTCAGAAGTTTACATACACTAAGTTGACTGTGCCTTTAAACAGCTTGGAAAATTCCAGAAAATTATGTCATGGCTTTAAAAGCTTCTGATAGGCTAATTGACATCATTTGACTCAATTGGAGGTGTACCTGTGGATGTATTTCAAGGCCTACCTACGCCCACCTTGTATATGCATATCTGACACGATAGAATACTTTCCTTTCGTTGTGGTGAGCGTTGAGAGCATTTTAGCTAAGTTTTCCTGGACATTTAGATGTTCATTGCTTTCATTTGCATCTCCAAGTTGTTATTTGTCATTTCCTCTAAGGGCAAGTCGTAGCATAGTTTTACCCAGAGATTGGATCGCTGTTGTATATAGAACTGACCCGCTCACTCACTCCTGGTTGCTTGTAGACACAGTATTTAGTCCCCTTAACTTTTTTCACATTTTGTTACGTTACAGCCTTATTCTAAAATGGATTAAAAAAAATGAAACATCACCTTCACATAAGTATTCGGACCCTTTACTCAGTACTCTGTTGAAGAAACATTGGCAGCGATTACAGCCTTGATGCCTTCTTGGGCATGACTCTACAAGCTTGGCACACTTGCATTTGGAAAGTTTCTCCAATTCTTCTCTGCAGATCCTCTCTTGCTCTGTCAGATTGGATGGGGAGCGTCGCTGCACAGCTATTTTCAGGTCTCTCCAGAGATGTTCGATCGGGTTCAAGTCTGTGATCTGGCTGGACCACTCAAGGACATTCAGAGACTTGTCCCGAAGACACTCCTGTGTTGTCTTGGCTTTATGCTTAGGGTCGTTGTCCTGTTGGAAGTTGAACCTTCACCCCCAGTCTGAGGTCCTGAGCGCTCTGGAGCAGGTTTTCATCAAGGATCTCTCTGTACTTTGCTCCCTTCATCTTTCCCTCGATCCTGGCTGGTCTCCCAGTCCCTTCCTCTGAAAAACATCCCCACAGCATGATGCCATCACCACCTCCATGCTTCACCGTTGGGATAGTGCCAGGTTTCCTCCAGACGTGACGCTTGGCATTCAAGCCTGAGAGTCTCTTGTTGCCTTTTGGCAAACTCCAAGCAGGCTGTCATGTACCTTTTACTGAGGAGTGGCTTCCGTCTGGCCACTGTACCATAAAGGCCTGATTGGTGGAGTGCCGCAGAGATGGTTGTCCTTCTGGAAGGTTCTTCCATCTCCACAGAGGAACTCTGGAGCTCTGTCAGAGTGACCATCAGGTTCTTGGTCACCTCCCTGACCAAGGCCCTTCTCCCCCGATTGCTCAGTTTGGCTGGGCGGCCAGCTCTAGGTAGATTCTTGATGGTTCCAAACGTCTTCCATTTAAGAATGATGGAGGCCACTGTGTTCTTGGGGACCTTCAATGCTGCAGAAATGTTTTGGTACCCTTCTCCAGATCTGTGCATCGACACAATCCTGTCTCGGAGCTCTACGTACAATTCCTTTGACCTCATGGCTTGGTTTTTGCTCTGACATGCAACTATGGGACGTTTTATAGACAGGTGTGTGCCTTTCCAAATCATGTCCAATCAATTGAATTTACCACAGGTGAACTCCAATCAAGTTCTAGAAACATCAAGGAAGATCAATGGAAACAGGATGCACCGGAGCTCAATTTCAAGTCTCATAGCAAAGGGTCTGAATACTCATGTAAATAAGGTATTTAATTTGTTATTTTTAATACCTTTTTTCAATTTTAGAATAAGGCAGTAATCTAACACAATTTGGAAAAAGTCAAGGGGTCTGAATACTTTCCGAATGCACTGTAAATCAAATCAAATGTTGTATTTATCACGAAAAATATAAACAATAGCTGGTTACCCAGAAATGATTTTATAGAGATTAAAACGGCTGCATTGGACCTTTAAAATTACTAAAACCAAACCTAAAATGTGTAAAAATAATAATGGATGTAGATTTATACTGTTTCTTCACTCTGTCCAGCTTGCTAAGAATCATTGTACAAAAACTGGACAATCGGGGAGCATCAAAAATTCCAAAAGCGATGTATAGACGACTATTTTTAGCAAATTTTGACGGAAAGGAAATATAACCTCCAGACCTCGAAGCCTGAATGAGGCCCGCAGGGCAAAATAAGTTTGACACCCCTGGACTAAACCATATTCTGAACACATCATCATCCTCATTTAAACCCAATGGAATATCATTGCACACAGTTTGTCTCATATTAACACAGACTATTCAGAGAATGAGGGATACAACTAAATAATTAATCTAAAACATGATCAAAGTATATACAGTACATAATATTTCAGTGCTATCAGAAATAACAGTATCAAGTGTAACATCGTTCAAAGCGTTCAGCAGTATAGTTACTACCGTAGCAACCAAACGAGACTAAACTCCAACAACATCAGCAGAGCTGGGGCACGTTGGAGAAGATGGCCAAGACCACCAGGTGTGGAGAGCCTTTTCTCCTGCCCTATGCAAGAGCCGGTGCGACAGGGGTGAGTGAGTGAGTGATGAGCAACCTCAGTGACCGGTCCGGTGTGACCAAGGCAAGCACTCTGATTGATACTTAAACTGCATGAACAAAGTCTCATATGAGTCCATTCAGCTCCTATTATTCCTGATGTCCATACAGATGCACCATGGGCCCTGCAGTGCAGTCAGACGCTCTGTTCTGACCATCTGACTGTTACAGTGAGTGAAAGGCAGCATCTGTAATACAGACGAGCCAAGTTACCTCCCAAACGGCAGCTGCTGTGCTTGGAGTGGAATGAAACAGGTGCTGGCATACATTTTAATTTGAAAGAGAGTCTGTGTTCATATTTTATAGCCATTCTATGAGGTGTTGGTATTCAAGCAGAAAAAAATGCAAGGCAGCTATACTCTGGTGAGCACTGGCCAAACTAAAGCAATGGTAAAACACTTCAATAGAGAACCTCTTCTGCAATATCTCTGACAAACCAGGTGGTGGTCCTGGACAGCAATGGGGCCAGACAGTGTTTGCTGTTCGTCAGCACTTTAACTAAATAATTAAGAATATTTGGGTAAAACCAGGTGAGTCATGTGCCTGACATTTTAAAACTGCAGCTTTCTGCTGTTTGGGATTGCTGCTGCTGAGCGGCTCTGACTGATACAGAACAAACAGTATGACCTAAGCCTTGCTGAATAATGGTTGAATCGTCTGGTAAGCTGTCTCCCTTTCATCTTTAAAAGACTTGACATACTAACATGAACGTCGGCCGTGCACAGCAGGTGAGTCGTCCTATCGCCTCTCACCACAGAACGTTGGCCGTCATTTTCTGTTCATTTTCAGACAATAATACATGTTGAATCGCCATAGTTTGTTGACACCCAGCAGGTGATCTACTGTACGACTGATGTTCATTATGGTGTGTTGTGTCAGTTCAGACTGGTGGGGGACGAGCAGACCTACTGTAGTGTACTGTAAGTGAAGAGTTTATTTCCAAAATTCTATAAAATCAACCAATTTTTCAAGTGTTTTTATCAGATATGAATGCTTATGAGTGTTCTCAGTTTGTTTATTTATAGATTTTAGATGTTGCTTTTTTGCAAAGCGCTATATATCCATTGTTTATCTAAAATGGAATGTTCATATCCTGCATATTTGACTGTGATATGTGATTGTTCACCTAGCTATGTTAAGATGAATGTATTTACTGTAAGTCGCTCTGGATAAGAGCATCTGCTAAATTACTAAAATGTAAATGTTTTACATACAGATCGCATATTACTGTATTGAATTTAAAAATATATATTACACACACACACACACACACACACACACACACACACACACACACACACACACACACACACACACACACACACACACACACACACACACACACACACACACACACACACACACACACACACGTGGCCAAAAGCTTTGAGAATGACACAAATATACATTTTCACAAAGTCTGCTGCCTCAGTGTCTTTAGATATTTTTGTCAGATGTTACTATGGAATACTGAAGTATAATTACAAGCATTTCATAACTGTCAATGGCTTTTATTGACAATTACATGAAGTTGATGCAAAGAGTCAATATTTGCAGTGTTGACCCTTCTTTTTCAAGACCTCTGCAATCCATCCTGGCATGCTGTCAATTAACATCTGGGCCACATCCTGACTGATGGCAGCCCATTCTTGCATAATCAATGCTTGGAGTTTGTCAGAATTTGTGGGTTTTTGTTTGTCCACCCGCCTCTTGAGGATTGACCACAAGTTCTCAATGGGATTAAGGTCTGGG
Organism: Salmo trutta; assembly: GCF_901001165.1. Classification (NCBI taxonomy): domain Eukaryota; kingdom Metazoa; phylum Chordata; class Actinopteri; order Salmoniformes; family Salmonidae; genus Salmo; species Salmo trutta. The sequence goes on from NC_042965.1 coordinate 30,076,244, forward strand.
GAGTTTCCTGGCCATGGACCCAAAATATCTATGTTTTGTTCCCCGAGCCAATAAGTTATCACTTTTGCCTTATGGCAAGGTGCTCCATCATGCTGGAAAAGGCATTGTTCGTCACCAAACTGTTTCTGGATGGTTGGGAGAAATTGCTCTCGGAGGATGTGTTGGTACCATTCTTTATTCATGGCTGTGTTCTTAGGCAAAATTGTGAGTGAGCCCACTCCCTTGGCTGAGAAGCAACCCCACACATGAATGGTCTCAGGATGCTTTACTGTTGGCATGCCACAGGACTGATGGTAGCGCTCACCTTGTCTTCTCTGGACAAGCTTTTTTCCGGATGCCCCAAACAATCGGAAAGCGGATTCATCAGAGAAAATGACTTTACCACAGTCCTCAGCAGTCCAATCCCTGTACCTTTTGCAGAATATCAGTCTGTCCCTGATGTTTTTCCTGGAGAGAAGTGGCTTCTTTGCTGCCCTTCTTGACACCAGGCCATCCTCAAAGTCTTCGCCTCACTGAGCGTGCAGATGCACTCACACCTGTCTGCTGCCATTCCTGAGCAAGCTCTGTACTGGTGGTGCCCCGATCCCGCAGCTGAATAAACTTTAGGAGACGGTCCTGCCGCTTGCTGGACTTTCTTGGGCGCCCTGAAGCCTTCTTCACAACAATTGAACCGCTCTCCTTGAAGTTCTCGATGATCCGATAAATGGTTGATTTAGGTGCAATCTTACTGGCAGCAATATCCTTGCCTGTGAAGCCCTTTTTGTGCAAAGCAATGACGGCACGTGTTTCCTTGCAGGTAACCATGGTTGACAGAGGAAGAACAATGATTCCAAGCACCACCCTCCTTTTGAAGCTTCCAGTCTGTTATTCGAACTCAATCAGCATGACAGCGTGATCTCCAGCCTTGTCCTCATCAACACTCACACCTGTGTTAACGAGAGAATCACTGACATGTCAGCTGGTCCTTTTGTGGAAGGGCTGAATTTTTTGGGGGGGATTCAGTTCATTTTCATGGCAAAGAGGGACTTTGCAATTAATTGCAATTCATCTGATCACTTTTCATAACATGGAGAGTACATGCAAATGACCATCATACAAACTGAGGCAGCAGACTTTGTGAAAATTAATATTTGAGTCATTCTCAAAACTTTTGGCCACAACTGTACATACATACACACACACACACACACACACAGATTTGTACAGTTCTTTATAAAAAAAAATGTAGGCTAGTTATTGGTTACATTTTACTTATTCTGAAAGTGAGGCGGATATATAGCATTTTGCTAAATAAAACATGATTATTTGTGTATCTGAAATTAAACCATCAAGTGATAGACAAAAAAAAGATATTTGAAAAACCCCATACCATAATTAGATGGTGAAAAAAACACAATCTCTTTCATACACTGAACAAAAAATGCAACATGCAACACAATCTAAGATTCACAGTTCAAATAATGTCAATTGAAATAAATTAATTTAGGTCCTAATCTATGGATTTAACACGACTGGGAATACAGATATGCATCTGTTGGTCACAGATACCTTAAAAAAGGTAGGGGTGTGGATCAGAAAACCATTCCGTATCTGGTGTGACCACCATTTGCCTCATGAAGCGCAGCACATCTGCTTCGCATAGAGATGATCAGGCTGTTGATTGTGGCCTGTGGAATGTTGTCCCACTACTCTTCAATGGCTGTGCGAAGTTGCTGGATATTGGCGGAAACTGGAACACGCTGTTGTACACATTGATCCAGAGCATCCCAAACATGATCAACGGGTGACATGTCTGAGTATGCAGGCCATGGAAGAACTGGGACATTTTCAGGAATTGTGTATAGATCCTTGCAACATGGGGCCATGCATTATCATGCTGAAACATGATGTAATTGTGGGCGGATGAATGGCAAGACCATGGACCTCAGGATCTCGTCACGGTAACTGTGCATTCAAATTGACATTGATAAAATGCAATCGTGTTCATTCCGTAGCTTAAGCATGCCCATACCATAACCACCATGCTGTCTGCCATCTGCCCGGTACAGTGGAAACCAGGAATCATCAATGAAGAGCACACTTATACAGTGTGCAAGAGGCCATCAAAGGTGAGCATATGCAGACTGAAGTCGGTTACGATGCTGAACTGCAGTCAGGTCAAGATCCTGGTGAGGATGACACGCACGTAGATGAGCTTCCCTGAGACGGTTTCTGACAGTTTGCACAGAAATTATTCAGTTGTGCAAACCCACAGTTTCATTAGCTGTCTGGGTGACTGGTCTCAGATCATCCCACAGGTGAAGCAGCTGGATGTGGAGATCATGGGCTGGTGTGGTTACACATGATCTGCGGTTGTGAGGCTGGTTGGACTTAATTCCAAATTCTCTAAAATGAATTGGAAGTAGCTTAAGGTAGAAAAATTAACATTCAATTCTCTGGCAACAGCTCTGGTGGACATTCCTGCTGTCAGCATGCCAATTGCACGCTACCTCAAAACTGCACATTTTAGCATGGCCTTTTATTGTCCCCAGCACAAGGTTCACCTGTGTAATGATCATACTGTTTAATCAATTTCTTGATATACCGCACATGTCAGGTGGATGGATTATCTTGACAAAGGAGAAACACTCACTAACAGGGATGTAAACAAATTTGTGCACAAAATTAGAGAGAAAAACGTTTTGAGCGTCTGGAAAATTTCTGGGAACTTTTATTTCAGCTCATGAAACATGGGACCAACACTTTACATGTTGTGTTCATATTTAGTGTAATTTATTTAAACAAGTTAATTTACCTACATTTCTGAATTAACATATAGCGTTTCTGAATGAAACACTTCAAGTATTCCATACCTCGTAGTGGGCGATCCTCTGGGACTCGGAGATGAGCTGAGCGCTGCACACTTTGCAGTAGGTGTCTGTGAAAAGCCCTTGGTCCACTTCTGTAGACTTCATCTGGTGGGAGAGAGGAGAGACAAACAACTACATGAAATGTAACACTGGGTTGGGCATTTTTAAATGAGGAACTTTAAAAATAGCACAGGTATAATAAGCTTGAATGGCTCAAGTGCAATGAAGGGACATAATGGAGCAAGTAAATTATAATGTAATACTAAGATAGTTGTTTAATCAATATTTCATTATATCTAGCACTGTGATGGCAATAACAAACGCAGAGTAGGTTTTTTCTTCCTTCCAGCAGTCAGTCATAACAGAATATTATGTTGAATCAATAAACCAATTTCCAGGTAGCAGGTCAAGCCTATGTCAAGGCAATAGTAAATACATTTGTGAGACTGAAGCCCTGATAGGATTAATCTTGGAAATTCATAGAACTAAATTACTGAACTTCATCTGGGGGAGATTTGGAAGGAAATGGCAAGATGCCCCCGCCCCCTATTACTATTTCAGCCCTGCTTCCATTAGAGAGCTCACATTGCAGATTTGGGAGCACTCACGTTCATCTCATCGACTTTGTGGAGCCTTCATTAGGCATGGCAGATGAGCAGAAAAGTCAAGCAGGTATAACCTATGGCAACACTTTAAGCATTAAGACAAATCTAGAAAAAATGAACTGATTATAATACCTGGTTACTTAAAGGGGCAATCTGGAGCTATATATATATATTTGTTAACTTTTAAATGACTGATACATATCCATTGATTCTTGATGAAACATATGCATAACCCTTGACTTATTCCACATTGTTGTGTTACAGCCTAAATTCAAAATGGATTCCATTTTTTTCACCCATCTACACACAATACCCCATAATGACAAAGTGAAAACATGTTTTTGTACATTTGAGCAAATTTATAAACAATGAAACACCCTGAGCCAATACATTTTCGAATCACCTTTGGCAGCAACTACAGCTGTGAGTCTTTCTGGGTTAGTCTCTAGGAGCTTTGCACACCTGGATTGTACAATATTTGCACATTATTATTTTGTTTATTTTTCAAGCTTGTTGATCATTGCTAGACAGCAATTTTCAAGTCTTGCCATAGATTTTCAAGCTGATTTAAGTCAAAACTGTAACTAGGTCACACAGGAACAATCAATGTTATCTTGGTAAGCAACTCCAGTGTAGATTTGGCCTTCTGTTTTAGTCCTGCTGAAAGGTTAATTCATCTCCCAGTGTCTGTTGGAAAGCAGACTGAAGCCGGTCATCCTCTAGGATTTTGCCTGAGCTTAGCTTTATTCCATTTATTTTTATCCTACAAAAACTCCCTAGTCCTTGCCGATGACAAGCATACCCATAACATGATGCAGCCACCAGCATGCTTGAACATATGAAGAGTGATACTCAGTGATGTGCTGTATTGGATTTGCCCCAAACATAACGCTTTATATACAGGACATAAAGTACATTTCTTTGCCACATTTTTTGCAGTTTTACTTTAGTGCCTTATTGCAAGCAGGATGCATGTTTTAGAATATTTTTATTCTGTACAGGCTTCCTCCTTTTCACTCATTTACATTAGTATTGTGGAGTAACTACAATGTTGTTGATCCATCTTAAGTTTTCTCCTATCACAGCCATTACACTTTGTAACTGATTTAAGGTCACCGTTGGCATCATCCTTCCTCTCCGGCAACTGAGTTAGGAAGGACGCCTGCATCTTTGTATTGACTGGGTGTATTGGTACACCATCCAAAGTGTAATTAATAACTTATTCATGCTCAAAGGTATATTCAATGTCTGCTTTTTTACATTTTTTACCCATCTACCGACAGGTGCCCTTCTTTGTGAGGCATTGGAAAACCTCCCTGGTCTTTGTGGTTGAATCTGTGTTTTAAATGCACTGCTCGACTGAGGGATCTTACAGATAATTGTATATGTGTGGGGTACAGAGATGAGGTAGTAATTCAAAATCATGTTAAACACTATTACTGCACACAGAGTGAGTCTATGCAACTTGTGACTTGTTAAGCACATTTTTACTCCTGAATTTATTTAAGCTTGCCAAAAAAGGGTTGAATACTTTTAAAATTAACATGACACTTTGACATTATGGGGTATTGTGCATAGGCCGGTGACAGAACATCTGAATTTAATAAATTTTAAATTCAGACTAACATAGGGTTGCAAAGGGTGGGAACTTTCTGGTAAATGGGAAGTTAAGCCCGGGAATTTGGGGAATTTTGCTTAAAGGCAATTCTGGGTTTTGTGGCATATTTTGGTTAAACTATCCCCAATTCAATGGAATTGCATGCACAGTGCATTCGTCCATCACATGTACAGCTGATTCTCAAGATATTGCACACTAATAAGATGCTTTTGAGCCCACACTACTACACTGTCTGAGCCAAGGACTACATGCTTTCTGGAAAGTTGATTACAATACTGGGTGGGGTGAATATATTTTATATGACATACATGATTATTTGTTAACTAGTAAACAGTAGCCTACAGCAAAGTCTGTTTAAACAATTTCTAACTTGTTAACTATTTCTGTTAGTTAGTTTTTGCTACCATGTGGGTTTTAGCTAACTTGAGCATGCTAACTGAGGAGTCTTAAATCACCTGTTTCCCATACATGTTTCATTTTAAAACATTTATCTTATAAAGGAGTTGTTTAATCTAACTGCTTAACTATTTATCTGTACATGGAATTGTATTTGTTGTTTTTTTACAGGAAAATGCCACAGGTACTATCTGATGTGTGGAGACATTTCACTGCAGCAAATGTAGAAGGAAAAGCTGTGTACATTTGCAAATACTGTGCCAAATCATATGTGAAGAATGCAACAAAGTCGCAGAATCATCTGGCCAAAAGCGCTCACAAGCAACCTCTGACAAAAGTCCCTCTTCTTCTATTTCAGGTGTAAATTATTAATCAGATACCGTATCGATAGCAACAGCCCATGGTCCTCCTGAAATCAGAAGTTCTTTTGAGTCAATGGAGGAACGTAGTCAGAGAAACGCTGATGAATTTCTTGCTCGACCTGTGTATGCAACTGGTTCACCTCTGATGCTCACAGGCAACTTGTATTGGAAGAGATTTCTGAATGTTCTTCCCCCAGCATACACACCTCCAACCAGACATGCTTTATCCACTCATTTCCTGGATGCAGAGTTCAGAGTTCAAGTGAAGGCCAAGCAAATGATAGAGAAAGCAGACTATTGCCATCATCTCTGATCAGTGGTCGAATGTTCATGGACATGGAATAATTAACTACATCATCTCCACCCCTCAACCAGTATTCTACAAGAGCACAGACACAAGGGACAACAGACACACCGGTCTCTACATTGCAGATGAACTGAAGGCAGTCATCAATGACCTTGGACCACAGAAGGTATTTGCCCTGGTGACAGACAATGCTGCGAACATGAAGGCTGCTTGGTCTAAAGTGGAGGAGTCCTACCCTCACATCACACCCAATGGCTGTGCTGCTCATGCATTGAATCTGTTCCTCAAGGACATCATGGCACTGAAAACAATGGATACACTACAAGATAACCAAGGAAATGGTTAGGTATGTGAAGGGTCATCAAGTTGTAGCAGCAATCTACCTTACCAAGCAAAGTGAGAAGAATAAGAGCACCACATTGAAGCTGCCCAGAAACACCCATTAGGGTGGTGTTGTCATCATGTTTGACAGTCTCCTAGAGGGGAAGGAGTCTCTCCAAGAAATGGCCATATCACAGTCTGCCGATATGGACAGCCCCATCAAGAGGATCCTCCTGGATGATGAATTTTGGGAGAGAGTGGTAAGCGGCCTGAAACTCCTGAAACCTATAGCAGTAGCCATTACACAGATTGAGGGAGACAATGCCATCCTCTGATGTTCAGACTCTGCTTGCAGATGTAAGAGAAGAAATCCGTACTGCCCTGCCCACTTCACTGTTGCTCCAAGCAGAGGAAACTGCAGTTCTGAAATACATCAAAAAGCGTGAAGACTTCTGCCTGAAGCCCATACATGCCACAGTATACATGTTGAACCCCAAGTATGTTGGCAAGAGCATCCTGTCTGGTGCAGAGATCAACAGGGCCTATGGTGTCATCACTACCATGTCTCACAACCTTGGCCTGGATTAGGGCAAGGTTCTTGGCAGTCTGGCGAAGTACACTTCCAAGCAAGGGCTTTGGGATGGAGATGCAATATGGCAGTCATGCCAACATAGCTCATCAGCCACCTGGTGGAAAGAACTTTGTGGATCTGAGGCTCTTTCCCCTGTTGACTCCCTCATCCTCCAAATCCCACCAACATCAGCCGCCTCAGAGCTCTACAGGTCCTTGTTTGAAAACACACACACAACAGGCTGATCAATACAATGGTTGAAAAATTGGTGGCCATACAGGCAAATTTGTGGCTTTTTGAGCCTGACAACGAGCCATCCTCAACAAGGTTGGAAAATGACAGTGAAGATGAGGCCTCAGAGTCTGGTGATCAAGAGGTGGACATTGAGGAGGTCCAGGGAGAAGACATGGAAGCCTGAGAGGAAGACAACCAAAGCTTTAGTTTCTAGACTATCATTTTACAGATGTATGTTGAAAACGTTTTTTGGGAGATGCGATGGATCATTGGGGATCATTCAATATTCCCTTTCTTTTGTTGTTCAGTGAAATCATCCCATGTGACTAGTCAACTCATTTAATTAAAGTTCAATTGTAACTAAATTATATATTTTTTTTCTATTAGAAGGATTTAATTATTTGCAATTATGTCTACATAAGGTAAAAGGTTTATGTTTCTGTCTCCATATGATATGGTAACTATATCCAATGCAAAAAACATCTACATTTAAAATGGTATTAATTAATGAATAAATTCCCATATATTCCCGTTAATTCCCACGGAAAGTTTCCACCCCTGAATATTCCCCAAAATGTGCAACCCTAGACTAACACAACAAAATGTAGAAAAGGTCAAGGGGTGTGAATACTTTCTGAAGGCACTATAATTAATAAATGCCTTGTGAGCTTAATTCAACTGTCGTACCCCATCAGAACCCAAAATATAAGCTCGCTTTACACCTTTATTTGTAAACAATGTAACCTTATCGCCTCAAAACCTGGTTAAAACTATAATTTTGATATCATAGATGGTCAGTCCTTGCATCCATAGCTCAGTCTATGCATTTGAGAGTGGTTACATTTCTCCAGGCCCATCCCTCAGAATTATACCAAAACAGTGGTGGGGTGATTCTTTGAACTGCAGATTGTCCCTTTAAAACTTCAATCAGTGCAGGATACAAGCAAAACTTCTCTCTAAAACAATCAATACTTTAACTGATTCTGTAAAATCTTTGACAAATGTAAGTGTAGAATCTGCAGCATGTTTTTACAGCTAGGGTATGTGACCTGACTTATCTGTAATAAGCATGTGGCTCAGGGGCCATATATAGGGGATAGGGTACCAATTGTGATGCAATTACTATAATCCTCTAAACTTTATCACCCCACCACACACTATATACTTAAAGGCCAACCTGGAACCCTTTACACTCATACCCTCATACCAGGTTGAAAATGGCAGATTTGGGCACTAATAAGCACCTGCATTGGAACGTATTGTCTGTAGACCTCTGGCTCGGTTCTTCACAGCGCTGTGTGGGGTTTGACTGACAGCCGTTCTGATGCGAAGTTGAGGACTATAATAAATACTGCTTTGATGTCATACAAGCAAGCCAAACACCGGTGAGTACAAATGTGTATTTCATATCTCCAAATCATAAAACTCATGGGATATACAGGGTCAACATTTACGATCACTGTTTTTGATGTACAGTTACAAGATGACATGACGTCATACCCAGGGTTGTTCTGAACAGAATGAGTCTATTTTTGTTTATTTTGAGAGAAAGAAATGCTGCTTGACACACGCACCTAAATGCACTCATGAGTCCTTTCTACGAGCGCCAAAATTAGGATCTGTTTCCTTGAATTGCCTTGTGAAAGCCTAACACTGTAAGATTGTATTTATAACTTCGCTATTCATGTTGGCTATAGAACAAGCTTTCAAATCATGCCCACCTGACCCAGATTTATAATGGATCGTTTTTTAGATTGCGTAAACAACAGTAACTGTGTGATGGCGGGGATGCAAGGTTGTGTTCCAAATGAAACAACTACAGGTGCTTGCTCTAGTTCCTTGCTCTAGTATCTTATAGTTTTATGACTCAAAGAAAAGTCTTCGAGTCATAAAAGTGTATTGAAATTGCTTAGGAACTATGCACACTTTGGAGAGGTGGGTGGCCACTTGGAGACACCAGTTACTCCTCTCATCTTATGTTGCACCTACCCCACATTTTCCAGGAATAGTCATGTTACTAAATGTATTTAGAGTATTTTCTGATTCGTTATCAACAAATGTGGCAAAAAGTACAGTAAATGTAAAACGTACATAGAATCAAGAGTAATGTTTGGATTCATTCGTGTCAGGTGAACTGGTATATACTCAACTTTGGTCTCACTAGTTTCCCATCATCTACAAACTGTTCGCTTTCAATTGCTACCATGGTTATGCATTTAATATTTATTCTGTAAGAAACATTTCAATGTAGCCCTATCCTTATAGGCCAATTCCCACAAGGTTAAAGGGCTAAAAGAGAATATCACCACATACAGTGGGCTCCAATTACTGGCACCCCTGACTGGCAATGCACAAACAATACTTTAAAAAATATAATTATAGAGATAAACTCAAAATACCAACATGTGAGAAATACTGTACTTTATTAATGTTTCAATGGAACCCACCACAATCATACAATTATTTAATACAAAAGACATTTCACCAAAATCAATGTTTCATAAGTATTGGCACTCCTCATTTAGTACTTAGTGCAACCACTTCTGGCAAGGATAACAGCATGGTCTTTTCCTGTAATGTTTGACAAGGTTAAGGAAAACATTTGGAGGGATTTTGGACCATTCCCATATGCAGATCCTTTCAAGATCCTTCACATTCATGGGTTTGTGCTTATCAACTGCCCTCTTCAACTCAGCCCACAGGTTTTCGATTGGATTGAGGTCCGGCGACTGAGATGGCCATGGCAGAACATTGATGTTGTTGTCACAGAACCATTTCTGTGTGGATCTTGAGGTCTGTTTTGGGTCATTGTCTTGTTGGAAAGTCCACATACAGCCAAGTCCCAGCCTTCAGGCAGAGGCAACCAGATTGTCAGCCAAAATTGCCTGATACTTGGTGGAATTCATTATGCCATCAATCTTAACCAGTGCCTCTGGACCTCTGGAATTAAAACAGCCCCAAAACATCACTGACCCACCACCATATTTCACCGTGGGTATGAGGTGCCTCTCCTTGTATGGATCTCTGTTTCGACACCAAACATGTCGATGCTGTATCTGACCAAAACGTTCAATGTTGGTCTCATCTGACCAGAGCACCTTCTTCCAATCATAATTTAAATGACGTTTGGCAAACTCCAAGCGCTTGTGTCTGTGTCTTGGGGTCATTAAGGGCTTTCTTCTGGCAACCCTTCCAAAGACCCTGTGGTTGTGGAGGTGGCATCTGATTGTGCTTTTTCAACCTGGTGACCCCAAGACGCCACCAAGGCCTGCAATTCTTAAACAGGGATCCTTGGGGATTTTGTTGCTTCTCTCACCATCCTCCTCCCTTTCCTGGGGGGCAAAATGCATTTGCGTCCTTTACCCGTGAGGTTTTCAACTGTTCCATATCTTTTGAATGTTTTAATTATTGCCCTGACAGTGCTCAGTGGTATATTCAATCGTTTGTGGATCTTCTTGTAGCCATTACCATTTATGAATGTTTACGACCATCTGTCCCTTTTGAACTGCCAGTTCTTTTCTTTTCTTCATGGTGTTGGATGACAAAGGGATATTGCAAGCGTGTTACCTCTTTTTTATACCCTACTGAAAATGGAAGTAATGTAATGGCTCAATATAGTTCCTTAACACTTAGATAAACTTAAATAAGTGGAATATAATTCCTGGTTTAATTTTGGTAGATGTTATTTACAATAATATTTAAGGGTGCCATTAATTGTGAAACCTTGATTTGGAGGACATTGATTTTTAATTAAATCAATAAATGATTTTGGTGGGTTCCACTGAAACATTAATAAAGTACAGTATTTTTCACATGTTGGTATTTTGAGTTTGTCTCTATAATTATATTGTTTATATTTTTTTAAGTATTGTTTGTACATTGCCAGTCAGGGGTGCCAGTAATTTTGGAGCCCACTGTACTTAAATAATACGAGATGAATCCTAACATTAAAAAAACGTATGTATGTAATGTCTTCTTTATACAAAAGTTTGGACATATTAAGTTATTTGTCCCTTATTGGCATCTCCAAATCACTAGCCTTAAATAAAACAAATAGGCCCACATCACACTGGTATTGGAAAAGCTTTTGGGTACGTGTTGGCCTACAGGAAATAGCAGGTGAACAATCTAGAAATAAACTTTTCTGCCTTAGGGTGGCCCATACATCGCTCCTTTTTCTCTTTCTATCCATGATTATGTGTAAATAAATCATGAGCCCATTGGATGGAGACAGATCCTCCAGATGATGTATTTGTGTAGCCTGCCCTGGAGTAACAGGTACAACAGAGGAATAAAATAAACAATAAGCAAGGTAAGGAGGAGTGAGGAACGTGTTAGAGGACAAAGGCAATAAGCCATCTCAGTAAACTCCTCGATACTTTCTACTTTTACACATTTTAAGATTCACATTATTCAATTCACATTGATTTGCCTAGTTTTCATCACTGGACATTTTTGTTATTTTTGTCTTTTGCACGTATTTTTATAACTTGCCGCATGAATAGTGCAATAAAGTACAGATAGTTTGGTGAAGTGTGAATAGTGTGGTAAAATGTAGGGATAGGTACTTGCCAGCCGACGTGTTTCAGAGCTGAAGGACAAGTTGAGGAGGCAGGCAAAACAGGACATACACATAAGATCTTCAAGTAGTAACGTCAAAAGAAAAGGCCCAGCTCATCCATCAGAGCATAAATCAATGTCACGCCGATAGGTTACTTAACTTCACTTGAGATACCTATAAAACAAGCAATCAAACAACTGTGAATCATACCAAACAGAAGTTCAGTCTAAGCTGTTCAAAGTTGAAGTGATCTGGAGTGAAGTGGGGTGGTTGGCCAAACAGTTCACACCCTGCATTAGTGTCCTTTCACATGATCATGGTGACCTCAGGAGTTCTCCAGGGGGTCCATTTATAAACCGTGCGTACTATACATACAAAATATGTGTGCCAGTTTTCCCGCAAAAGTTAGCATTTCTAAAAACTGAACTTGGAGTGAGAATGTCCTTACCTCTACGCAAACTTTAGACCATGCGTATGCACTTTTTCTAGTTGTTGAAGTGATCTATTGCAAGCAGGCAAGTAAGTATTTTGTGCAAATGGGGGGGTATTTTTTTTGAAAATCAAAATGATAACATTTGCCGTGGCTCTTTCTTTTAGAAACTGTTGTGGCCTAATTCCAATAGTTCCAAATTATACCGGTGTTATTGTTGCCATAAAAGGTGGATGGAGGGTGTTTTCCAGGCGGAGTTATCATGCTTGTTCACGCACTCAGTTTTAGGACGCGTCTCATTTATAATGGAAAACACACACTGTATATGTATGGCATGCAGTTTACAAATCTAAATATTTTTTGACTTCCGGATTCTTTTCAGAAATTGCGTATTCTTTTCAGAAGCACTGGCATGCCCTACAATTTGCCAAACTAGCCATTCAAAGTCAAACACAATGTCTTTTCAGAGATTTATTCTGCATAATAAGTACTACCCTACAATCACATTACTTTAATAATAATTGATTGGATTTATATAGAGCTTTTCTACCAATTTAGGTACTCAAAGCGCTTTACATAGTAAGGGGGAAACTCCACCACCAATGTGTGTCATGCATGGCAACCATTTTTGTGCCAGAACACTCACCACATATCAGCTATCAGGTGGAGAAGTGAGGAGTGATATATGCCAATTAGGGATGAGGGGGATGATTAGGTGGCCATGATGGAATGGGGCCAGGTTGGGAATTTACCCATGACACCAGGGGTAACACTCCTATACTCTTACGATAAGTTTCATGGGATTTGTTATGACCACAGGGAGTCAGGACATGCATTTAACGTCGCATCCAAAAGAATGCACACTCTGCAGGGCAAAGTCCCCTTCACTGCCCTGGTGCATTGGGATTTCTTTAGACCAGAGGAAAGAGAGCCACCTACCGGACCTCCAACACCCCTAACCACAGCATCTGGTCTCACATCCAGGGACAGATCAGGACCGACCCTGTTTAGCTTCAGAGGCAAGCCAGTAGTGGGATGCAGGTTGGTATGCTGATGTTAACGTAGATATTTCGTTTATCACTGTAAAATAACAGTGATAGAGAATATATATATTTGTCAGTAACATAACCTTCTCTAAATCTCTGGGTTTATGTAAGAGTCTGTTTTAATCTGGGTAACTCTTACTCTTCCATTTGAATTATCCCATTAATGCCTAGTACAGGATTATTTTGTTCCAGACTGCCTTTTCACCTTTTGGCATTTTGTGTCGCTTGTTCTTTAAAATAATGTGACCTTGGCACTGAGTTCCAGCGGGCAGCACAATGCCTGTAAGCTGTTATCAGCGGAGAGAGGGAGGGAGGCTGGCATTCAGAGCTCCTGTGTAGAGGGGAGGGGCCAAAGCACCAAACTGATGGGATGAGGACAAAACCCAGTGTCTGAATGCTGCAGCACCAACCAACAAACTAACAGGGGAAGAGCAGAGGATATAGAATAAATAAATCAGTGCAACCTCCGCTCAGGAGCCCACATCGACGTCAACATGTGCTGCCGAGTCACACTGGGCTGTCGTCTAGGTGCCCCTCCTGGCAAAGGAAAGGTCTGACGCTGCACTCCTTCATTCACCAGCTACAAGGGCCAGGAATAGGAAGAGAAAACACAACTGTCATGGGCTAGCCTCGCTGTTTCCCTGTCCTCTCTCACTTTCTACCCATATTCTCAAAGATCTCTCTAAAACATACAGAAATTAGGCTTTACGTTTCACAAGAAATACAATGCTTGGAAAGCCTCGGAAATGTGTATATAACAACTAGAGAGTGGAAATAGGTTAGGAAGATAGAATGGAACTTTTGTTGAACTGAATAATTGATTGAAAACGTGAGTCAACAGTTCCGTGTAAATCATTCAAGGTGTTCAGCACACTGCTCTAACTTGGTCATTAGTGGGTTTAGGAGAGAGTGGTACCTCTATAATTCATGACCAAAAAAGTTTGTGCATTTGTTCAAATCATTTAACTAATTTATCTTATATAACACTTTGAATGTAACTTCAGTTGTTGACTGACCCAGACTATCCATACATTTTTAACATGTTTTGAAATAGTTACATCTTCTGAAATGGTTACATTAGCAGGAAATGTAAACACTTTATGAGCTCAAAAAGTAATCTTGCCCACGTCACTGAATAACATTATTGAGCCTTGAACACAGCATTGTTTCAAAATAGCTAAAATAGAAAGACTAATGGAATACCAATTTTCATCTCCCTCCTCCCCCCCCCCCCCCCCCAAATCGCTCCCTAAGAGCGTAAGAGCAGGTCAAGTGCTACATTTGCTCTAATGGAGGAGAAAATATGAATATGTAGTCACATTACTGTCACATAAATCAATCCCATCCATTCCAAGAAACTCCTAACATTTCCTTGTCAGCTCAGGGATTTGATCTTGCAACCTTTCGGTTACTAGTCCAGCGCTCTAACCACTAGGCAACCTGCCGCCCCACATGCTCCTATGAACATGTGAAGTTCATAGGAGCATGTCAAAAACATATATACATTTTTCACAAAATGTTCCATCCTAAAAATTTGGAATAAAAAGTTCACAGAAGTAACAAGTAAAAGTAGACCTATCCATTAGTTAGTGTTTTTACTGATAACACATTTTGTTAATGAATTATTCAGTTATTAAAACTTGAAATTCGGTAACGGACTTTTTTCTATTGAATTGGCTACAATGGGAAATCATAGAAGTCACAAACAACATGTGGGGGTCACAAGTTTGGACAGCTCAGTTCAGTACTGTACAGTAGAGTTCAGTACAGCACACAGTAGAGAACACTAAAGTTGAGTACACTATAATGTACAGTACTGTATCATACTCTGCTTTACTGTACTGTATTGAACTCTACTAATCTCTACTCGAATGTACTTGACTGTAATCTACTGAGCTCTACCGTGCTGTACTTTGATGTCCAAACTTGTGAAACATAGACGTATATGATTGGTTTCAGATTTGGTACGGTCCAACCAAATTTGGTCTCGTTTGGGGCAAGAGCTCATTAAAATAATAGCCAATGTTTAGAATAATATCCCAACATACAAAGGAGGACATTGCATATTTCTACCTTGGTGTACCTATTCAGGATACATCACCATGAAGAGAATGACCTTCATATCCATAAATAAGCATTTCTGTGTAGTAAGTGAGAAATCTGAGTCTCAGCGCACTCTCTCTGGCTAGGCTGCTGGTTGTCCTGCAGCGCTGTGTCCCAGCTGAGCTCATTACCATCAGCTGTGTCCAGTGATTCTATTTCTATGTTGTAGGCTGCAGGCATTCGTGGCAGCACATCAGAGCAACACAGAGGAGAATCCAGGGTGAGAGGGAAGGCACTGAGGAGGAAGAGACTGGATTGTAGCCTCTTACACTAATCAGAGGTATTACTAGGCCTATAGACAGACAGGTTGTGTACACTGCTAGACAACTCCCCAGCTGGAAACTTTGGCTGAGAAAACTTCATTTTAAATAGTCTTATAAGACCAGTGTGGTTCTTTCAATGATGCTCAAAGGACAAACAGCCCCAAAAAAATCTAAATCTTGAGAAATGTACGATTGCAGGATGGCAAATTGACATACTTCACACAAATATAAATATTTGTTCTTGAGGGAGGTTTGTTTACCGTTTTTCCTCGACTACCTAAGCACCTTTGTCTAAACAGAATTCACTTTTCTAAACAATTAACACTCAGCCCCAAACTGAAACAATTTGGCCAAAATTACACATTTCACTTTCAAAATGCATTGAGACTCAAAATATTAAATACATGACACAAAATCATCTACCTCCATCAAAACATACAACTTGTTATCTAATGAAAAGTTATTTAAATCAATCATTACACAGTGGCCCAATAAATACTAACTACACTATCAATATACACAAACATGGTGAACGCTCTTTTATATATCTGTGCCATTTGTTGATACTATAATTATAGTATGCAACATAAAAGGCAAGTAAACATTATCACAGCATGGGCTGCATTATTTTTTTCTAAAATGATTTTACCAGATGACCAATGAAGAAAGAATGTCACTCAAGAGCATGAATATCCAGAAACAAAATGCTTTATTTGACCTTTTTCCATTTTTACTGAGAGCTGAACTATCTTCCTCTATGGGCCCCTCTGCCTCTCCTTTGTCCTTGCACTCACGAGGCCTCTTACTTGGTCCATTCTTGGAAACAGCAACTCTGAGGTGACCTCTTATGCATGATTAAAGACTGATTGCTGATTGCACAATTGTTCAGAGGTTTTACACACGTGCAGAAGAGGTTCACATTCATGGAAGTAATTTGCATCAGCGGTGACCAAAATGTTTTCATTTTGTTTGTCATGATTACTCAACTGGAGTTTTTCTTCATTTGTAGAGAATTGTGTTTACTGTTTTGAAAAATGTGCTTAGCATTTTCATTGTGTGTGAAAGCAATGAGAAATGACACAGTTTTGCAACAACAAAAAAATAATGTTGTGCTCATTAGGTCATGATGGAGATCAAGTGGACCCCAGTTTCTTTAAAATTGTCTTAGCAAAAACGGTAAATGTTATTTGAGTAGATAAAGCTGTAAAATGTCGGCAATTGTCTAATGTGCCAGATCTTTTTTCTAACGCACTTCATTAATGGAGAGGATGGGTTAAAAACAGACTAAAGTCTATCCAATGTGTTTCATTTTTAAAAGCAGAGCGAGCTACCTCTTCACTCCGAATAAAAGAGAATATTATAGTATTCTAATGATTCCAGATCACTTTCATGGGGAAAACCCTCAGCAATAATACATAGGCCTATTTAGCAGAACATAACAACCACACATTGATTATAAATGATCAGCTGCTTATCCATTCCATAGTATAACTAATAAAACAGCCAATTCATTATAACAGCACTATACATGATGGGCATTATTAAGGATGAAAGAGATGGGCTCAATAGCACTGGATAGAGTTACAATTACTATAACATAAACAGCTCCTGGTGCCCATGGATGGCATAGGGTCAAATCTGTCTGAATTGAGATCAAGCCAAGAGATGATTTGGACAGCAACAGGAACATGATGAGATTCCTACGTAGGAGTACTAGTGGTAGCTCAGAACAGTAAACAGGCATGTTGGTGCCAGAGCTGTGTTATAGGTTGCAAACTACCTAAGACATTAAGGAGGTTGGTTAAACATATTATCTAAGGAACAGACTCTACCACTGGAGGTTGTTGGCACCTTAACTGGGGAGAACGGGCTTGTGGTAATGACTGGAGTGGAATCAGTGGAAGTAGCAAACACATTGTTTCCAGGTGTTTGATGCCATTCCATTTGCTCCCTTCCGGCCATTATGATGAGCCGTTTTCCCCTCAGCAGCCTCCTTTGGACTCCGCCTGTCATTGTCTTCGAGAATGAACAATCATAAAATGACTACTGAATGGAAAGTTAAGAGATACTTGCTAAACTTTAGTTTGCATTTACATAAGGTCCCAACTAGGACAGCATAATTAGTGTGAAAAGACGAAAAAACATGATACTTTTCTCTTTGTTTTCATTCAGTAAACGCAAAGCACGCAGTCATCCAGATGCTCCACAACACTAATAATGGATCAGACTTCAGTTATAACTGCCAACTGCAGATACAACACATCTCAGAGCAAGACAGGGTAATAAACCAAGCAAATAACTAAACTTTCCAGGTTTGCACCTCAATTCCAGCAGGTCCTCATTAAGTTATTTCTCAAAGGTTCTCACAGTTGGTCATTTATTTTATTCTATTCCCTCAAAAGTCCTCAACTTGTAAACAGAATGCTGAAAGATGATGTATTCCTGGACTGAGGCTAAAATAGTAAAACAGCCTGATACAGATAGGGAACCACAGAGAGATTAGCACATACTGGAGTGGTAGGAGGGATTGATTATCATACAGCTATACTTCATTCAGAGTTTAAAAAACAGCATGTAACACAAACAATTACAAGTAGGCTAATTACATGTGTACTACGATTTCTTTATCCACTCCGCCACCATTTATAAATGATCTACTTCATCCGAATTCTGTAAAAAAAACATGCACTTTAGTCTGAAGGACTTAAATTATTTTAGCACAGCAAAGGTCAGACAACAGCCTGGCTTTATCAGCCTAATAGAGTGCATTGTGAGCATGCATATAAACCAGTGTTTACATTATAAGCAATTATGAATACAATCCTCTACAAACCTGACTAACACCAACAAAGAGCTTAGTTCATGAGCAATACTATAACACTACCACTGTGTTTTATCTATCCAATTACAACATAGAAAAAATACCAACTCTGCAAAATAAACCACACAAGGGGCTAGAATTTCTCTTGCTTTCCACCAATAGGGAAACACAAATTGATAACTACATCTGCAACCTCCCTCAGTAGATAATAAAATACAACCGGCCAAGAAAATTGACAATGAAAGCAGGGGGACTTGCCAGACAGTTTAACTGAAGCTACAGCTGCTTGGCCTCTCCTCACCCAGGTTGATCTGTGAGGATCATGAGGCCGTTTGTCCAGTCTAAGGATGTACATCTTTCCATTTCAAGACAATTCCATACGTATCTAGATACATGAGCTCTGACACGATACAGGAATGTTGTAGTTTGAAACGATTCGGTGCGACTCCAGAATGAATTGATGCACTAACATGTTTTGCATAAACACCTTCATTTTCCATTCTAAATTAAAACCTGCTGCTGGTGGAGCTCATGAGCCTGGGCATTTCTAAGCTGGATATGTGTGTATGATGCATGTCTATGGTGTACAGTATGTAGTACCACTATTAGATGGGTGGGTGGGGCAATGTACCCCCCCCCCAACACAGAACCCATCTTCGCAGATAGTTTGAGCTAGTAATGTATAAATATTTCTTGTTTGACAATAAGCTATGACATAAGTAATGAATATATAGCACTTTGGATTCCACCCCCATTTCAAAATCAAATGGTTTAAATACTTTTTGAAAGTTTTTGTTAGCTAGAAAGTTGTTTTTCATATTTTAGTTTTAAGTCTATCCCAAACCTTAACCCTTACTTTAACCATCCAGAGTTAATGCCTAACCTTAAGATTTCCGAGTTCAAGCCTAAACTTAACCCTAACCTTAAAAATGTGACGTTTGAGAAACATGGATGAACGTCTAATTCTGACGTGAGACTGAGAGCCATGTGCGCCTCGCAAGTGATTGCTGTCCTCGTTATGAAATTATCAACTTTACCCTGTATATCTAAAAATGACCATATACAATGATTTCTTTAAAGCAAAAGTACCAAACCTGTTGCTGACGGTGAACCTGAATCGAAAAACTCAAAATAAAATCTATTGTAAGCCCCGTTCAGCAGCTATAGACAGATGACAGTTGTGTCTCCAGTATAGACAGCAATAACCTAGCAAATTACATAGGGTGTCACTCAGCTAATACAGCCGACTATCGTGCAAGCCATTTTAGCATTTGAATGCTGAAGGTGCTTTACAGATGTGGAAGATCAGGAACAGGCCGCCTACCTCGCATTGGTCAGCGTGTGAACCTGGGGTCTGTGTGCAGTTTGACTAGGCTACTGATATTCCCTGGTGTTGTTCGGAATGAAAAATGACTAGTAGATCAATGACTGTCAACACAGTTACATGCAGGAGAAAACACATCAGTAGTCACAAAATATTTGATATTTTTAGAAAGTAGAAAGACAGTAATATGAGCAAAAAATGTTAGTGAATCAGAGATTCGAATGTTGTATGTGGACATGAGGTCGACCGATTATCAGGCCGATTATTTCATATATAAATATATGAAATAATATAAATATATATATATATTTAATAATGACAATTACAACAATACTGAATGATCAATGAACACTTCTATTTTAACTTAATATAATACATAAATAAAATCTATTTAGTCTCAAATAAATAATGAAACATGCTCAATTTGGTTTAAATAATGCAAAAACACAGTGTTGGAGAAGAAAGTAAAAGTGCAATATGTGCCATGTAAAAAAGCTAACATTTTAGTTCCTTGCTCAGAACATATGAAAGCTGGTGGTTCAATATTCCCAGTTCTTCAATATTCCCAGTAAAGAAATATTAGGCTGCAGTTATTATGGGAATTATGATGCGTTGACTATTTCTCTCTATACCATTTGTATTTCATATACCTTTGACTATTGGATTTTCTTATAGGCACTTTAATATTGCCAGCCTAATCTCAGGAGTTGATAGGCTTAAAGTTATAAACAGCGCTGAGATCAAGCATTGCTAAGAGCTGCTGGCAAACGCAGTAAATTTTGAATGAATGCTTATGAGCCTGCTGCTGCCTACCACCGCTCAGTCAGACTGCTCTATCAAATCGTAGACTTAATTATAATAAACACAGAAATACGAGCCTTTGGTCATTAATATGGTCAAATCCGGAAACTATCATTTCGAAAACAAAACGTTTATTCTTTCAATGAAATACGGAACCATTCCATATTTTGTGGAACGGGTGGCAACCCTAACACAGAACCCAAACCGGCTGCGCACGTGCGCCATCATGCATACATTTATTTTGTCCCCCTACACCAAACGCGATCACGACGCGCAGGTTAAAATATCAAAACAAACTCTGAACCAATGACATTAACTTGGGGACAGGTCGAAAAGCATTAAACATTTATGGAAATTTAGCTGGTTAGCTTGCACTTGCTAGCTAATTTGTCCTATTTAGCTTGATGCTGTTGCTAGCTAATTTGTCCTGGGATATAAACATTGAGTTGTTATTTTACCTGAAATGCACAAGGTCCTCTATTACCTTGGCTCCTTGCTGCACTCGCGTAACAGGTGGTCAGCCTGCCATGCAGTTTCCTCATGGAATGCAATGTAATCAGCCATAAACAGCGTCCAAATGCCGATTACCGATTGGTATGAAAACTTGAAAATTGGCCATGCCGATTAATCGGTCGACCTCTAATGTGGACACCGCTTCAAATTACTGGATTCAGCTATTTCAGCCACACCTGACAGGTGTATAAAATCGATCACACAGCCATTCAATCTCCACAGACAAACATTTGCAGTAGAATGGCCTTACTGAAGAGCTCAGTGACCTTCAACATTGCACCGTCATAGGATGCCACCTATCCAACAAGTTAGTTCATCAAATTTCTGCCCTGCTAGTGCTGCCCTGGTCAACTGTAAGTACTGTTATTGTGAAGTGGAAATGTCTAGGAGCAACAACGGCTCTGCCGTGAAGTGGTAGGCCACACTAGCTCACAGAACGGGACCACCAAATGCTGAAGAGCTTAAAATCGTCTGTCCTTGGTTGCAACACTCACTACCGAGTTCCAAACTGCTTCTGGAAGCAACGTCAGCACAAGAACTGTTCGTCGGGAGCTTCATGAAATGGTTTTCAATGGCCGAGCAGCCGCACCCAAGCCTAAGATCACCATGCGCAACGCCAAGCTTCGGCTGGAGTGGTATAACGCTCGCCACCATTGGACTCCGGAGCAGTGGAAGCGCGTTCTCTGGAGTGAGGAATCACGTTTCACCATCTGGCAGTCTGACAGCCGGATCTGGGTATGGTGGATGCCAGTTCAATGCTACCTGCCCCAATGCATAGTGTCAACTGTAATGTTTGGTGTAGGAATAATGGTCTGGGGCTGTTTTTCATGGTTCGGGCTAGGCCCCTTAGTTCCAGCGAAGGGAAATCTTAATGCTACAGCATACAATGACATTCTAAAACAATTCTGTGCTTCCAACTTTGTGGCAACAGTTGGGGAAAGCCCTTTCCTGTTTCAGCATGACAATGCCCCATGCACAAAGCGAGTTCCATACAGAAATGGTTTATCGAGATCTGTGTGGAAGAACTTGACTGACCTGCACAGAGCCCTGACCTCAACCCCATCAAACACTTTTGGGGTGAATTGGAATGCCGACTGCAAGCCAGGCCTAATCGTCCAACATCAGTGCCCGACCTCACTAATGCTCTTGTGGCTGACTGGAAGCAAGTCCCCATAGCAATGTTCCAACATCTAGTGGAAAGTCTTCCAAGAAGAGTGGAGGCTGGTATAGCAGCAACTCCATATTAATGCTAGAGGTCGACCGATTACAAATCGGCATCGCCGATTAATTAGGGATGATTTCAAGTTTTCATAACAATCGGTAATCAGCCTTTTTGGACGCCGATTATGGCCGGTTACATTGTAATCCATGAGGAAACTGCGTGGCAGGCTGACCACCTGTTACGCGAGTGCAGCGTCAAAAGGACCTTGTGGCTGCAAGGAGCCAAGGTAAGTTGCTAGCTAGCATTAAACTTATCTTCACATAATCACTAATTAACTACTATGGTTGATGATATTACTAGGTTAACTAGCTTGTCCTGCATTGCATATAATCAATGCGGCGCCTGTTTATTTATCATCGAATCACAGCCTACTTCAACTTCGCCAAACGGGTGATGATTTAACAAAAGCACACTCGCGAAAAAAAGCACGTTCTTGCACAAACGTACCTAACCATAAACATCAATGCCTTTCTTAAAATCAATACACAGTATATTTTTTTTACCTGCATATTTAGTTATAATAAATGCATGTTAGCAGGCAATATTAACTAGGGAAATTGTGTCACTTCTCTTGCGTTCAGTGCAAGCAGAGTCAGGGTATATGCAGTTTGGGCCGCCTGGCTCGTTGCAAACTGTGTTTCTTCCTAACAAAGACCGTAATTAATTTGCCAGAATTTTACATAATTATGACATAACATTGAAGGTTGTGCAATGTAACAGCAATATTTAGACTTAGGGTTGCCACCCGTTCGACAAAATACGGAATGGTTCCGTATTTCACTGAAAGAATAAACGTTTTGTTTTTTAAATGAGTTAGTTTCCGGATTTGACCATATTAATGACTAAAGGCTCGTATTTGTGTGTATTTATTATAATTAAGTCTATGATTTGATATTTGATAGAGCAGTCTGACTGTGTAGTGGTAGGCAGCAGCAGGCCCGTAAGCATACAATCAAACAGCACTTTACTGCGTTTGCGAGCAGCTCTTAGCAATGCTTGAAGCACAGCGCTGTTTATGTCTTTAAGCCTGTCAACTCGCGAGATTAGGCTGGTAAGACTAAAGTGACTATACGAACATCCAATAGTCAAAGGTATATGAAACAGTATAGAGAGAAATAGTTGACGCGTCATAATTCCTATAATAACTACAACCTAAAACTTATTAACTGGGAATATTGAAGAACTGGGAATATTGAACCACCAGCTTTCATATGTTCTGAGCAAGGAACATAAACGTTAGCTTTTTTACATGGCACATATTGCACTTTTACTTTCTTCTCCAACACTGTGTTTTCGCATTATTTAACAAATTGAACACGTTTCATTATTTATTTGAGATCAAATTGATTTTAAGTAATAATTTAAAATAAAAGGGTTCATTGTTCATTTAGTATTGTTGCAATTGTCATTATTACAAATATATAAATAAAAAAATAATACAAATTAAATAAAAATACATTAAATTAAAAATAACAAATGTAAAAAAAAAATTATATATACACTGCTCAAAAAAATAAAAGGGAACACTTAAACAACACATCCTAGATCTGAATGAAAGAAATAATCTTATTAAATACTTTTTTCTTTACATAGTTGAATGTGCTGACAACAAAATCACACAAAAATAATCAATGGAAATCCAATTTATCAACCCATGGAGGTCTGGATTTGGAGTCACACTCAAAATTAAAGTGGAAAACCACACTACAGGCTGATCCAACTTTGATGTAATGTCCTTAAAACAAGTCAAAATGAGGCTCAATAGTGTGTGTTGCCTCCACGTGCCTGTATGACCTCCCTACAACGCCTGGGCATGCTCCTGATGAGGTGGCGGATGGTCTCCTGAAGGATCTCCTTCCAGACCTGGACTAAAGCATCCGCCAACTCCTGGACAGTCTGTGGTACAACGTGGCGTTGGTGGATGGAGCGAGACATGATGTCCCAGATGTGCTCAATTGGATTCAGGTCTGGGGAACAGGCGGGCCAGTCCATAGCATCAATTCCTTCGTCTTGCAGGAACTGCTGACACACTCCAGCCACATGAGGTCTAGCATTGTCTTGCATTAGGAGGAACCCAGGGCCAACCGCACCAGCATATGGTCTCACAAGGGGTCTGAGGATCTCATCTCGGTACCTAATGGCAGTCAGGCTACCTCTGGCGAGCACATGGAGGGCTGTGTGGCCCCCCAAAGAAATGCCACCCCACACCATGACTGACCCACCGCCAAACCGGTCATGCTGGAGGATGTTGCAGGCAGCAGAATGTTCTCCACGGCGTCTCCAGACTCTGTCACGTCTGTCACATGTGCTCAGTGTGAACCTGCTTTCATCTGTGAAGAGCACAGGGCGCCAGTGGCGAATTTGCCAATCTTGATGTTCTCTGGCAAATGCCAAACGTCCTGCACGGTGTTGGGCTGTAAGCACAACCCCCACCTGTGGACGTCAGGCCCTCATACCACCCTCATGGAGTCTGTTTCTGACCGTTTGAGCAGACACATGCACATTTGTGGCCTGCTGGAGGTCATTTTGCAGGGCTCTGGCAGTGCTTCTCCTGCTCCTCCTTGCACAAAGGCGGAGGTAGCGGTCCTGCTGCTGGGTTGTTGCCCTCCTACGGCCTCCTCCACGTCTCCTGATGTACTGGCCTGTCTCCTGGTAGCGCCTCCATGCTCTGGACACTACGCTGACAGACACAGCAAACCTTCTTGCCACAGCTCGCATTGATGTGCCATCCTGGATGAGCTGCACTACCTGAGCCACTTGTGTGGGTTGTAGACTCCGTCTCATTCTACCACTAGAGTGAAAGCACCGCCAGCATTCAAAAGTGACCAAAACATCAGCCAGGAAGCATAGGAACTGAGAAGTGGTCTGTGGTCCCCACCTGTAGAACCACTCCTTTATTGGGGGTGTCTTGCTAATTGCCTATAATTTCCATCTGTTGTCTATTCCATTTGAACAACAGCATGTGAAATGTATTGTCAATCAGTGTTGCTTCCTAAGTGGACAGTTTGATTTCACAGAAGTGTGATTGACTTGGAGTTACATTGTGTTGTTTAAGTGTTCCCTTTTTTTGAGCAGTATATATATATATATATATATATATATATATATATATATATATATATATATATATATTTATTAAATCAGTCTATTGATCAATATCGGCTTTTTTTGGTTCTCCAATAAATCGGTATCGGCGTTGAAAAATCAAAATCGGCGACCTCTAATTAATGCCCATGACTTTGGAATGAGATGTTCGACGAAGAGGTGTCCACATATACTTTTGGTCACGTAGTGTCTTACATTTTAGATTTTTTTACATTTTAGTCATTTAGCAGACGCTCTTATCCAGAGTGACTTACAGTAGTGAATGCATACATTTCATTATTTCTTTTTCTGTGCTGGCCCCCCGTGGGAAACGAACCCACAACCCTGGCGTTGCAAACACCATGCTCTACCAACTGAGCTACAGGGAAGGCCTAAACATTTGACTGATGCGTATCTGTGAATTGTTGCATCCCCATCCAGTACCATCATCAGCATTGCTATTAACCTCCTTAGTAGCAGACAGCGGCATTTTTCCAGCTGACTCTCCAGGCCAGGACCTGGTGGTGCCATTTGCGTCCCAAATGGCACCCTATTGCCTATTGTGCCCTATGTAATCTGGTCAAAAGTAGTGTTTGCCTTAAGAACAGAACAGACCACATCGACAAACAGGTAAAAGACGTGGGTGCTCCATCTATTGCACTGAACACCTGCCATCTTTTTATGTTAATTTCCAGACAATTATAAATGTTAAATCGCCACCGATTAAATTGTCACCCAGCAGGTGATCTACATGACATTCACTATGGTTTGTCCTGTCCTTTAGTTAGGCAGTCAGGCAGATTTTCTTTAGGCCAAGGTACATTGTCTTATGCCAGAAAACATGACGATTCTGTCTGCACGGCTGAGGGACAAGTGTCACATAGGAGTGATGCCACCTGTCAGAAGACAGCCAAGGTCTACTGGCAACTCTGTTTTACAGAATACTTCTACTTACTGTATTGAATATGATATAATGTCAGCCTTAACAGATAGAGGGGATGCAGCACCTGTTAAATGATTACCAGTTCCCCTGAGGTGTAACCTCAGAGCCACCAGAGCCACATTTATCTCAATATTACACTCTGGTGTAGCCTGCCTACTGACAACAGAGCAGCTGGGTGAAAACATTACAGTGCAGTCTGGGCAGAGTGCCGACAGACTACACCAGCACAATCATCAGACTGGTGTTGAGCCACTGACAGAGACATTTAGGTCAAGTGTTAAGTCATTTGAGTGAGTGTGTATGCATGTGTGCGTAACCCATTCAATTATGACTCTGGTCTATTTAATCACTTTAATTTTCTCCAGTTAGATTACCTCTGGAGGTAAGAAGTCTCTAGGATTTTAATCCTCAGAAAGGGTCAATACTGTAAAAATACTGTCCATAAACCTGTTGCAAAGGGCTTGGGATCCGGAAGTCTGATGCTTTTAGGGATTTCAAGGTACATCCAGCCTAAACAGGATGCTGTTTATCATTTATATTTGGAGGGAATTTTTAGAGTTGTAACACCTGGATGGATTATTTAACTCCCAGTTCTTTACCTGTGGGTACCATCAAGGGGCAGAGGACAGGGTGATTTGGAGGTGTTAACATGGAATACAAGGACAATCTCGCTTTCTTTCTCCCCCCTCTATCACTCTCCCCCCACTTCTCTCTCAGGTGTGATACAGTATAATTAGCCTGCTAACAATACCAC
Organism: Salmo trutta; assembly: GCF_901001165.1. Taxonomy (NCBI): domain Eukaryota; kingdom Metazoa; phylum Chordata; class Actinopteri; order Salmoniformes; family Salmonidae; genus Salmo; species Salmo trutta. Next base: position 30,103,372 of record NC_042965.1, read on the forward strand.
TTGTATTGTTATTTTTGTATACACTACTGCAATCTAAGAGTACTTCAGGGAGTATCTCATGACACATTCATCTTCTTCGATTCAATGCACTTTGACCTTCTCCTGTGTTTCACTTGGCTGCATTTTTTTTTTTTACATATCTTGAAGACAGCAGTGAAATACACAGACTGACTGAAAGGAGGATTTTGAATAACCAACTAAAAAGGAGGGACATTTTTACTTAAACAAAAATAATCACTTATTGATGACACTGAAACAGAGCTTCAAAGCGCTTTATTTCATTTTATTTTTTAGACCTCACAAATTACTGACGGTAGAGAGAGATCACACGATTTTTACCACTTCAAGCCTTTTCCAAAATAGAAACGATATGAAATAGGGAGACTGAACAAATATATCTGGGGTTGTTAAAGTGAGAGGTCGATAGGGGACATCATCATCATCATCACCTGAAGTTCAAAAGCTTGTATGTGTATTAGTATGAATGTGCATATTAATGTGAAATGCATGAGTATTAAGTAAGTCCTCCAAGATGTTCAAAAACACCCCAAATATACCTCATTTTCTGGATGACTCACATTCACAGAACTTTTGAAAATGCATGCGTAAGCAGCATATAGGCCTGAGGAGGTGTATTTAATCTGACACTGACAGCAGGCATGCAGCAACAGAGAACATTGTCTTAAGATAATGAAAAACAAAGGAGTTGATAGTGCTCGGACGGAGCCACCTTGTGGTTCAGTACAGCGAGCCTCTCCTCAGAGAGGTAGTGATAGCAGGAACCTTTCACAACTCTGGCAACTGACTTTGAATCAAGCGGACTGGAGAAAGAAAGAGCTCAGAAAGAGTTGAAGAACAGCAGTGATGGGAACTGGCAGGCAAGCATGATTAAAACTCCAGATACACCATAACACGTACATCGACCAGTGGAGGAGTTTTAACTGTAAATCATGTCACAGAGTGCATCCCAAATGACACTCGAATTACTATTTAGTGCACTACTTTTTGGCAACACCCAATGTTTGATTCAAACTGGAGGTTTTAATCACACAATGACTCTTCAGGGTGCCCATAAACTGTAGGCAGGAGCAACACATTATATTTAAATATCTTCTGTATCGTTAAAATATTGTAAGGCTAACGGGGGTGCCATGATTTGTTATGGGTTTGAGGGTTTGCCCAGGACCCCAATAATTCTAACCTTGGCCAGTTATAAAGATAACATCAGAAGTGTTTTTCTGCCTCAGCTAAGAGGATTCTAGGGTGATATGGGTGCTGTTGCATGCCGCTCAGAGTGCAGTAAGTGCACTACAAAAGAGACATTTGATATACTGAGAGATACCCGAAGCAACTGTATCAGTTTAAAAGTTACCATTGAGCTCTGTTTTTCTGTATCTCTGATCCTTTTAGAAAACCCAATTCAAATGTAGTATTTGATAAACAAATTGAAAACCAGAGAGAGAGGCACAACAGCACAGAGAGAGAGAGAGAGAGAGAGAGAGGAGCGAGAGAGACACACAGCAGCACAGAGAGAGAGAGAGAGAGAGAGACAGCAGCACAGAGCGAGAGAGAGAGAGAGAGAGAGAAGCACAGAGAGAGAGAGAAGCACAGAGAGAGAGAGAAGCACAGAGAGAGAGAGAGAGAGAGAGAAGCACAGAGAGAGAGAGAGAGAGAGAGAGAGAGAGAGAGAGAGAGAAGCACAGAGAGAGAGAGAGAGAGAGAGAGAGAGAGAGAGAGAGAGAGAGAGAGAGAGAGAGAGAGAGAGAGAGAGAGAGAGAGAGACACAGCAGCACAGAGAGAGAGAGAGAGAGAGAGAGAGAGAGACACAGCAGCACAGAGAGAGAGAGAGAGAGAGAGACAGCAGCACAGAGAGAGAGACAGCAGCACAGAGACACAGCAGTTAAAAAACAATGCAACAGAAGGAGAATAAGGTTCTCTCAAACAAGACAATGAAGTTGCTGCTTGCGCTCTGGGGGAAGTGGATAAAGCAAAGATAATATTAATGTAGTAAAAATAAAAAATAATCTAGACACCACCTGGTGAACACACTTCAAAAGGTATGCAAAGGGGTTTAATATGCAACAATATTTCTAAAGAAACACACTGCGATTCTCATAGCCTGTCAAAGCCCTTGCTTGTTCAATAAAGAAAATACATGTTTAAGAAAACAACTAAAATTTCATGAAAACTATTAAATAGGACTATATAGCAAGAACAGGGTGTGGAGGTGAATTTGTCATGCCACAGTCAGAGAGCCGCATCTGTCCATAAGCATGGTTGCCAGTCATGTGGGAGATGGATAGCTAGCTACATTAGGTAAATTACATTCAGGATTTGGTGTGCTGTCATTTTTTGACTAAACGAAAATAGTATCATGGGGATGTTCACCTATGTTTTCACACTCCAATGTCATTGGAAGATGCATGGGAACGAATCCTCAATGCATGTAGTCACAATCCAATGACTGGATACACTTGAATAGTCAAGATACAGACATGCCAACTTCTCAAATCCCATGCATTGTGCTGAACAGGGGCAAATTTAAAACCAAACACACGATATGATCAATGGATCTAATACTAGATACCTGTCATTCTACTACTGTAATATCGGTTGAGTTCAACTCACTCCAACTGTTTGAACTATTGGAATCCCATAAATGACATTATATATCACGTGGCAAAACAAATAACGATGTAAAAAGGTCAGTGTGTGTAAAATTGCCATGGGATGGATAGCCTAATAAAATATATGAGGAATTGTTTGGCCTCTGATGCCATCCCACTTTCTAAGCACAGCGAGACGCAAAATGATTATCCTGAACAGTACGACCCGTTGATTTTTATTTTCAAACTCAAATAGGTCTGCATCAAGTCACATGGAGTATTTATGAAACCTCAATGAGATTCGCAATTTAAGCGCGCATTTCAGCTTGAGGACCTCCGCATCAGGCTACCCGGTGTTTCCAAACACCGTGTCATGAATTCAACATCACGTAGCCTAGATGGAGGAGAGGATTTCACTGTTTCTCGTTAAACTGGCTCATAATGTCAAAAAGGATGCTGATATTCCACGCAGCGCAGCGGACACGATTTATGATGGAGCTGAAAGCATTAGACAGTCTGAGTTGTATAGTCTCTTTCTCTGTCAATGGAAAACAAATCACACATAAGTATAGGCTAATGCATGTCTGAGATGTAGCCTACCTGTAACTCCAAACTGTAACCCTGGTACAAGTGTGTCGGGAAGACAGTCAGTTGATGTTGCACTTGTAGGGAAACTGTGTAATCCATTGACCAGATCAGCGAAACGCGTGTACAAAGCAGACGCTTCCACAGCTGTTTGCAGTAGGCTACTCTACTGCCCGTAGTACAATGGTCGACTGTTCTCCGCCCCGCTTTTACCTCATTGGCCGTTTGACAATAGTAGCCTAGCTGTGTGGAGCTCCACACGATTTTCTCCAGCGATACAGTAGCCCACCAATTTTAGAGTGATCAACCGGTCCAATCCATTAGAGATGGTATCACACAACACCTGTCACGTAGAACGCCAAATACGCAGCGTGCGTAATTGTATCAAATCAATTGTAAGCTACGTTTGTTGAAAATGTGTCTTATACATATGGGGTCCTATCATGATTGTATGGTTAAAATTATATTTCCTATAATAAACTTAGTAAAGATGTATGCATATTATATAATTGGCATGTAAAGTGTGTGTGTTCAGGGCCAGCTGCAGGCATAAGCAACATAAGAGTTAATACCCCCCAAAAACTCAGGGGGGTCTCAATTTAGGATAGTAGAATACACATGGTGCAAATTCAGCAATTGTTCTATTGTAATGTCAGTCACTGAAATTCACTCAATTAACCATGTCAGCTAACAATTGTTTGATTGGTAAGTCTAAACTTGTAGTAATCATGACCGAATACTGACCAGGCGCAGGGCGCGTGCACAGGGCCCCTGACCTCCAGAGAGCCTCCTTTGATTTTGTTAGTCACTCTCACTCAGATATCATTAACATGCCATAAGTCATGGCAAAATGAGTAGAATTGCATTAAATGTTTTATAAAACTGCAACATTTCCGCTTCACCCCCTGGCAAAATATGTAGAACTGCAGAAAACTTGCTTTAAACTGCAACATTTCCTCTTCACCCCCTGGTGAAATGTGTAGAACTGCAAAAAAAAATTGCTTTGAAACTGCAACATTTTCTCTCTGTCCCGTGGCAAAATGTGTAGAACTGCAGAAAACCTGCTTTAAACTGCAACATTTCCTCTTCACCCCATGACAAAATGTGTAAAACTGCAGAAAACTTGCTTTAAACTGCAACATTTCCTCTTCACCCCATGGCAAGATGTGTAGAGCTGCAGAAAACTTGCTTTAAACTGCAACATTTCCTCTTCACCCCATGACAAAATGTGTAAAACTGCAGAAAACTTGCACTTTAAAAAGTAAGTTTTTCTCTACACCATCAGGAGGGGGCCACTAAAATATTTTCCCCGTGAGGTGGGGGAGGGGACCCCAACCAAATCTCACTTAGGGCTCCAAAAAGGCTAGAGCAGGCCCTGTGTGTGTGTCTGTTTGTGTGTGTGTGTGCATGTGTGTTTGTGCGCTCGCATATGTGCTGTGTGTGTTCTGAAAGGGGAAGGTTTTATTACGGTGAAGGGGGATTTCATTTCCAAATGTCGACAGTGCTGATCATTTTAAGTAGGTCAATATATCAATGTCACGAGGGGACTTTCATTTAACTGGAGAAATGTCCTTGCCATGTCATTGAGCTCAGTCGATGTGCTGAAAGTACAGATAGGCAGCTGAAGATGCCAAGCAATATTTGCAATGGGAACCATGGGTGGCACACACACACACACATCACAAGATGGCTTTCAATAGCACTAGAGTAGACTGCATCTCTTGTGGACGGCCAGGGAAAATGTGTCAGGGCCAGATGTTCTGTTTTGAGTGTTCACACTCTAGCACATTGACTACAATATATTCACATAATAATACATTACAGCTAACTGAAGTATGGATGTGTGTGGCATTCTACTGATGTTGGTGTTTCCTTCATTTCTGTCACTGAACACATTCCCATGGGCCACTGCCTCTCATATGAAAACAATAAATGTACTGTCGATGCATTACAGAGGATACATTGCAACCTTAAAGGTGTCCTCTGAAAGTCAGAAATAAAAGATTAACCGAACAATTTATTTTCATGTTACTATAATTGATGTCACTTTTGGCTATTCTTGAAATAAAAGATTTGGTTCAGCTGTGGTTGAGAGCTTACACATTTTTCATAATAAGTGGGGAATGTCTGCATTTGTCACAATCAAGCCAGTTTGAGCGGTGTCCTCTTGAGACAGGTTCCTTATGTGCAGAGATTACCAATACATTCACATCCAGACATTGTATGAGGCATCTCTAGCATAATAAATATTGTTCTTAAAGGTTAAAGTCTCATACAATTGGGGACAGCCGTGGTCACTAGCTTTCATGAAATAAAACCATTGTGGGGTTCCTTGATCCCCGAATCCATGATTAAATCCCAAATGGTACCCTATTCCCTTCATAGTGCATTACAGGGGCCTGGTTTAAAGTAGTGCACTATTTCAAGTCCTATTCCAGTCTCATTTTCACCTCATTTAACACCTGATATACTTAACAAAGGGCACATCTCAATAAGTGGTCCAAGTATCCTAATGGCATGGCATAAGTGGGCCTTTCCTCTTTTGTTCTCTATTGCTCCTCTATTGCTCCTCAAGCAAGCCCGGAGGTCGATAACATCACAAAGTCAACATCATACCAACTCCTTGAATGCCCTACTCCCTGAATTTTGCAGTTGGGTCTAAAAAACAAAAGTTATCTCTTTACCCTTTAGTGTGTGTACTTTACTGTATTGATACTTGCGATATCGCTTTTCAATCAGAAAAGCTCAATAATCACTGGAGGATATCTTTAAGGAATATGGGGCCATTGGGATACAATTCCGGTTATAGTCGTGATTTCCACTAGATCATCATTAGGAAGCACTTAGCTACAGAGAGGAGGAAGCAACTGGGTGTATGGCAGAATTTTGTCAGGTAAACACAAAAGAAACACATCAACAGCATAATGTCACTTTCTCCAGAGTCCATAGAATAGGTAAGGCCTCTGGAAATAGGCCACGGGCTATTATTGCATGTTTTGACAAATTTAAGCAGAAGGAAATGACAAAAAACATGGGCAGAGAACTCAGAAACACTGATTTTGGAATGAATGATCACTTCCCCACCGAGATCAATGAAAGGAGAAAAAAACGATATCCCATCATGAAGGAAAAACGTTGCCTGAATCAACGAGTCTCCATGGTGATGGATAAACTTTATATCAACGGGCAATTGTATTGGGACTCTAGAGCAACTCCCTGGCTATTTTAATTTCATGTTCAAATTTGAGTTTGTGTGTTGTAGTGTATCATGACAACGTCAACTATAACGAATACATGCTCTATTGATCTTCACTTGACAAGGAAAGAGCTGCATATAGCTCAGGTTAATGTATGTAGCCTTCCTAACAAAATACATGAGGTTTTTAACTTGGTCAACTTAAATAATATTCATATTTTGGCTTTGACCGAAACGCATTTACATGCATCTGTAAATGATGGGCAAATGAACATTCATGGATATAGTCTACTTAGAAGGGACAGGAATAGGAATGGTGGGGGTGTAGCACTGTACATTCAGAATCATATACCTTTTAAGAGGAGGGATGACCTTGATGTATGTCAAGTAGAGGCACTATGGGCTCAGGTACATCTGCCTCACCAGGCAGCCATATTGGTGGGATGTGTGTATAGACCTCCTAGCTCTAAGGTGTCCTATCTGGATGACTTATGCACTGGGTTTGACCAGGCCACAGATAGCAACAGAGATGTATTTATCTTGGGTGATTTTAATATAAATTGGAAGGATCACAATAATACGAATAGAACAAAATTGATGACATATGCCGAGAACTGTGGTTTGAAACAAATGGTCAATGATACTACTAGATCATCAATTAAGTTGGGTCATCGTTCAGACACATGCATTGATCTGATTTTCTGTAATATACCATTGCAATGCTTAAAAGCCAGATCAATGCCAGTGGGCTGGACAGACCATAATAATGTGACCATAACCATGAACACCAAGGTTCCAAAGAAACCCCCTAGGATTGTGGTCAAAAGACATTTTAAAACATTTAATCATGAGCTATTTCAAAATGATTTGGCTGCTGTACCCTGGGAGCTGATTTATCTAGATAATGATTTAAATCACGCTACAGAATGTTTTATTGATTTGCTCACTGAGGTAATGGACCATCATGCCCCTATAAGAAAGAGTACAGTAGGTGCTCGTCCATCTCCATGGATTGATGATGAACTGGGTGAGGCTTTTTCTCAAAGAAATATGTTAGAAGTCTTAGCAGCCAAGTCAAAATTAGAAATTGATGAACAGAATTATAGAACATTGCGTAATTATGCAGTTAAATTGAATCGAAAGAAAAAAAAGTAATTTTATAACAATGCTTTTATTGATTGTAAAAATGATTCTAAAAAGGTATGGAACACAGTGAAGGGCTTACTGGGTACATCTATCTCATCATGCCCATCTAGTGTGGAGGTTGACGGGAGAACAATAACAAAACCAGTTGATATTGCCAATCATTTTGCAGATTTTTTTACAAAGAAAATTAATTTACTGAGCAACAATGTAAACATACATTCTTCCAAACAAGCTATTGTCCAATGGATTGATGATCATATTATGAGCAACAAGATCTGCTCTTTTAGTCTGCAAACAGTGTCAGTGGAGGAGGTGTTAAACCTATTGAAGTCATTACCTGATGGTAAATCTACAGGTTATGATCTTATGGACAATTTTTTTGCTTCGCTGTGCTGCTCCCCAGATTGCAGTTCCACTGAGATACATATTTAATTGGTCACTGGAAAAGGCGATGTTTGCAAATGTATGGAAGCATGCGAAACTGTGTCCTATTCCGAAAGACTGCAAAGAACCCATTACTCCTGCCAATAGTCGAACAATTAGTCTACTCCCTACACTCAGTAAGATATTGGAGGGTATTGTGAGTAGACAAATATGGGAGTACATGGAAAATAAGGATCTGATTACAGCCAATCAGCATGCTTATCGCAAAAAACATTCCACTACCACTGCATTGGTTGACATGACTGACCAGTGGCTCAATGCTATGGATAATGGCAAGTTTGTGGGTGTACTATTTTTAGATTTCAGTGCAGCATTTTATTTAGTGGATCATTAAATAATTTTGACAAAATTAATGCATTATGGTTTTAAGGAGGTAGCATTGAATTGGGTACAGTCATATCTAACTGACAGGAAACAGTCCACCTATATTAACGATTCATTTTCTTCCCCTCATGTGTTAAACTGTGGAATACCGCAGGGCAGCTGCCTTGGGCCACTTCTTTATTTAATATATACCAACGACCTTCCCTATGCCTTAGCTGAAACTCAAGCTACTATATTTGCAGATGATACTACAATTTATGCAGCAAGACAATCGGTTCAACAGGTACAGCAAGCTTTACAAGGAGATTTGGAGAATATCAGGGAGTGGGTTTGCCAGAACAAACTTGTTTTAAACACCAAGAAAACAAAAGTTATGTTGGTCTGTTCCACTAGGAAAAGGCCAAAACAGCATGGGATACAATTAAGTATGGGAGGAGTTCAAATTGAAGAAGTGGCAGAAACCAAACTATTGGGAGTGCAGCTAGACAACTGCTTATCATGGTCGTCTCAAATAACTAATCTATGTAAAAAAGAATATTAAAACAGCATGCATAATCAGAAGGATAGCTAAATATTTACCGGGAAAAATTATTCAGCAAATAACACAAGCATTAATTGAGAATCAGGTGAACTACTGTTCTGTGGTCTGGGGAAATGCATCCTCAAGTGAAGTTAGGAGGCTGCAGATTGCACAGAACAAAGCAGCAAGGATTGTTTTACGGTGGAGATATGGTTCTTCTGTTGCAGTCATGCACAATGTTCTTGGTCGGTCATCGATCGACAAGATAATTGAAAAAAAACATTTGCTTATTTTATTTCATAATATACATCATTTAAAACGGCCAAGTTCTATTCACATCGGTAATCAGTTGGTAAGAGACAGATATTCTGTAAATACTAGGAATAGATTGTCCACCATGCGTTATCCAGACAGAAAAGAGAAATAGGCAAAAGAACATTTCGATTTAGAGCAATAAAGAAATGGAATAAATTAACTGAGCAAACCAGAAACCTTTCAATATATAAATTTAAACATTATTTTAAAACGATTTAAATATAATACACAGAAATGTTGTGGGATTACAGTATTTTTTAGATTGAGTATTTATTGGTTCTTTATGTTAGTATATTATGTATGTTTGTAATAGAGTTATATGTGAAAATGTGTTTGTATATAAATTGTATTTTAATGTTTAAGGACTCTTGGAAGATTAGTCCAAATGAGGACTAAAAGAGATCCAAATAAAATAAAATCAAACAGCAAGAACATTTCAAATGGGCCACTTTGTTGTCACAGGCTGCCATGTCACTCTGCATCCCCTGTTGCTCTCTGTGGCTGAGTCTGACACACTGTTTTGGCTTATGCCATTTTTGCATGAGCGGCCACACAAGGAGTGAATGTCACCATCACTCAATCCCTGCCCAGTAGCCCATGGCAACCACCACCACCCAACTCACTGTAACACTGAGAGGAGGGGGAAGAATCCCAACTGTAAGTCTCTGCCTGGACAGAATGGGGGAGGAAATCTGTCTTCCAACACTGTGTTTTACATGAAAAATAATGAATCTGTGCTTCTCTCAGATAGTAATAGCAGTTCATATGGTAACATTTTAGTCATTTAGCAGACACTCTTATCCAGAGCAACTTACAGTAGTGAACACAGTTCATAAAAAAAAATTTTTTTTGTACATGGGAATCAAACCCACAACCCTGGCGTTGCACACACCATGCTGGCGTTGCAAACACCATGCTCTACCAACTGAGCCACAGGGAAGGCTAAGGTAAGGGGTACTCTGGTTTTCCAGGCGTTTTTGGATGGTTTACATCCTTCAAGTTTAGTCTCCATTTCTTCATTAATTCTGTTTGTTTTATGTTGAGGAGAGACTCTGTGCAAGAGGAGGACCTACACCTTTTGTGCACTGTGTATTTGTGTGCAGGTATCAAGCACTGGGGAGCAGCAATATTATATGTGCAGGCCTCTCATTCCTGTACCTCTGTGGTTGTTGTTTTTTGCTAAGCACGGATATTCTCAAGTTTAGGATGTGCATATCATCCTCTTTCTCCTCCTAGACCTTTACCCATAATACTGTAGCCCAGGGGAGTGCCAGCACTCATTATATCAGAGCAGACATCATGTTTGTTTGTGACATCCCCTTTAGCACCAATCTGCCGTTCTGCCCTTGAGCAAGGCAGTTAACCCCCACAATAACTGCTCCCCGGGCACCGATAACAAGGATCTCGATTAAGGCAGCCCCCTGCACCTTTCTGATGTGGAAGACACATTTCAGCTGAATGCAGTCAGTTGTGCAACTGACTAGGTATCCCCTTTCCCTTCCCTTTGTGACACTCCCCTTAGCACAAGCAGCTGTGTTCATATTTGTTTGTGACACTCCCTTCACCACAAGCAGCCCTAAGTCCTCAGAAGGGAGTCAAATAAAATATTCAATTCATACCAACAAATACCGTTATATTTTATTGGAAAACCATTGTTCCATCTGCCTTGGTAAATTGTGTTACGTCTGATTGAATGTCAGCTGAATTATTTATTTTTTATATCAAATCAAATGTATTTGACACATACTTCGTAAACAAAAGGTGTAGACGAACAGTGAAATGCTTACTTATGGGGAAAAAAAGACAAATAATAGAAAAATAATAACATGCAGAATAAATACACAATGAGTAACGATAACTTGGCAATATACATAGGGTACCAGTACTAGGGCGATGTGCAGGGGTACGAGGTAATTGAGGTAAATATGTACATATAGAAAGGGGTAAAGTGACTAGGCAACAGGATAGATAATAAACAGCAGCAGCAGTGTATGCGATGAGTCAAAAAAGTAAGTGGAATAAGGGTCATTGCAGGTAGTCCGGGTAGCTATTGGTTAACTATTTAACTAACTATTTATCAGTCTTATGGCTTGGGGGTAGAAGCTGTTCAGGGTCCTGTTGGTTCCAGACTTGGTGCATTGGTACCACTTGCCGTGCGGTAGCAGAGAGAACAGTCTTTGACTCTGGTGGCTGGAGTCACAAGTTTTAGGGCCTTCCTCTTGCACTGCCTGGTATAGAGGTCCGATGGCAGGGAACTCTGCCCCAGTTTTGTACTGGGCCTTACACACTACCCTCTGTAGCGCTTTGCGGTCGGATACAAAGCAGCTGCATACCAAGCGGTGATGCAGCCAGTCAAGATGCTCTCAATGGTGCAGCTGTATAACTTTGAGGATCTGAGGGTGTTGACAGAACCATAACAAAGTGACATTATAATTCAATTACAGGAGGCACACGAATTCCCTTCCCAACCTCATTCTCTAAAAGTGAGAGAGAACAGAGAGAAAAGGTGTGAGTGAGAAAGAGAAGGGGGAGGCAGGACTTTGGGAATAGCTTGACAGTGAGAGAAATTGCAGTGTATGACAGGTGAAATACGAGTTCCACTGATGCAGCAACAGGGGAATATAGCCAGTGGGTTTTAGAGACTTTTGCCCTTATTCCTTCAAGTACAGGTCTGCCTGGATTCAGGCAAAATCACATCACCTCTCATACATATGCGAATGACTCACTTTGCATTTGACCTTGAAGCATTTACCTACAGAGGTAAATTCACTCCTTTTATGTAAGTCTTCTGGGTATGTTTTTAGGTTGTGTTTCCTGGCTGGATGCAGCAATCGCTCATATTGTAGGTTATTTAATTGATCAACACACCAACATTATGAGAAGATTGAGTGAACGTGAAAGTAAATTCACAGCCTTTCCACAATACATATCCAGCGGAGGGGGTTTTAGATACTAGGATGTCATTCCAAATAGTAATAATCCCCCATAGGGCCCTGGTCAAAAGTAGTGCACTGTACAGGGAATAGGGTGCAATTTGGGATCCACACTACTGTAGATGATGTTGTCTTTGCCAGGGAATGAGGGGATCTGAGGTCTGATAGTGAAGTGTGCCATGTCTCCTTCAGACCAGTGACTCTCAGATATGGATGGCTTGTCCCAAGAGCACAACAGGTCACCAGTGTTGACCAGCGAGGATAATCACATCCCGATTCCAGCCTCAGTTCCCAGCACAGTTCCTCTCTCTGGGTCTTTTCCATTAGATTACTAAATCAATGTAGGAAAACTGATTTATATTCCACACAGGACAGATATACCTAGTGGGAGGCGGATGAAAGATGGCTGGACACTCTCACTCTCTTGCGCCCGCCTGTTTGATTTACTGTTAAGCCCTTTCTTGAGAGTTCTCTTGATTTAAATTGTATGGATTATCAAAGTAGCACATACAGTATTGCAATTTCTCTCCACTTGCCACAAAGTTGGAAGCACAGAATCATCTAGAATGTCATTGTATACTGTAGAGTTAATAAGATTTATCTTCAGTCAAACCATGAAAGACAGCTCCAGACCATTATTCCTCCTCCACTAAACTGTACAGTTGACACTATGAATTGGCGCAGGTAGCGTTCTCCAGGCATCCGCCAAACCCAGGTTCGTCCATCGGACTGTCGGATGGTGAAGCGGGATCACTCCAGAGAACACATTTCCACTGCTCCAGAGTCCAATGGCGGCAAGCTTTACACTACTCCAGCCGACGCTTTGCATTGAGAAGCTCCAGAAGAGCAGTTCTTGTGTTGACAGTGCTTCCAGAGGCAGTTTGGAACTCGATAGTTAAAGTAACAACCGAGGACAGACAATTTTTACGTGCTACGCGCTTCAGCATTCAGATGATCCATTCTGTGAGCTTGCATGGCTTGTCACTTCGCGGCTGCGCCATTGTTGCTCTTAGACGTTTCCACTTCACAATAACAGCATTCATTGTTGACCGGGACAGCTATAGCAGGGTACAAATTTGACGAACTGACTTGTTGGAAAAGTGGCATCCTATGACAGTGTCATGTTGAAAGTCACTAAGCTCTTCAGTTAAGCCATTCTCCTGCCAATGTTTGTCTATGGAGATTGAATGGCTGTGTGCTCGATTTTATACACCTGTCAGCAACGGGTGTGGCTGAAATAGCCGAATCCACTAATTTGAAGGGGTGTCCACATACTTCTGTAAATATAGTGTATGACAATGTGCTGCTGCACATAATACATTAGTTTTCTATGCCGCATTATGTAATTTATGAATGTTTTATTTTATAATTAGGTCCGCTCAATCTCCTACTACAGAATAGTGCAGGGATAAACACCCTGGGCATGTAATACATGCTTTATTAGCTTTATTTGCTTTATATAAAGCACCACATGTCTCTGAACATGGGAAAAGTGGGGATGAAGAGAATGAACTAAAGAGAAAAAAGGAAAATACAGAAGAAAACAGCAAGTTTGTGACAAGCCATGCTAGCTCACAGAATGGATCATCTGAATCATCTGAATGCTGAGGCGCGTAGCACGTAAAAAATAATACATTTAAAACAAAGGACATCAAGGACAACTCAAATCATAACAGCAATGCCAACTGTATATGTTTGTGTAAGAGCGTCTGCTAAATGACGTAAATGTAAATGTAAATGTGTGCATGTCTGGCACTATTACATGTATGTGTGTGTTCTTGTATGTGTTTACTTGAATGAGAGTGTGTGTATATGCATGTGTACAAACAGCTGCACGGCATCAGCCTCAGGCAAACCGGCATTAGTTGTAAAAACACTGCCGCTTAGTGTCATTCAAATGTACTTTTATTATGTTTTATTTTGACTTTTTTCCCCCTTTATCTTTTGACCATCATTCTCTCTCTCACACAGCAACTCCACTCCCACTTGTCTCCAATTCCACATACCAACCCTCAGCTTCCCTCAGCCCATCCCATCTATCTCTGCTGGCCACCCACTTCGTATTTCTACGCAACACATATCTTACAACTATGCTATGATGTTTATTAATGTACAATTTCAATCTATCTAATCCAATATAATCTACAGATTGCATGTTGAAGATAAATACTTTTACTAAGAGTATTAGTATATTAGTAACCGGGTATTGGTGGGAGTCGGGAAGCAAGAACAGATAGTGTATTTAATAAATAAATGAACAAAGAACAAAACAAGAAACTCGAGAAGCGTACAGACATGGAACACAAACAGAGTCAATAACGCTTAGGGAAAAAAACAATGGGAGTGATATACAGTTGAAGTCGGAAGTTTACATACACCTTAGCCAAATACATTTAAACTCAGTTTTTCACAATTCCTGACATTTATTCCTAGTAAAAAATCCCTGTCTTGGGTCAGTTAGGATCAACACTTTATTTTAAGAATGTGAAATGTCAGAATAATAGTAGAGAGAATGATTTATTTCAGCTTTTATTTCTTTCATCACATTCCCAGTGGTAAAGAAGTATACATACACTCAATTAGTATTTGGCAGCATTGCCTTTAAATTGTTTACTTTGGTCAAACGTTTCAGGTAGCCTTCCACAAGTTTCCCACAATAAATTGGGTGAATTTTGGCCCATTCCTCCTGACAGAGCTGGTGTAACTGAGTCAGGTTTGTAGGCCTCCTTGCTCGCACACGCCTTTTCAGTTCTGCCCACACATTTTCTATAGGATTGAGGTCAGGGCTTTGTGATGGCCACTCCAATACCTTGACTTTGTTGTCCTTAAGCCATTTTGCCACAACATTGGAAGTATGCTTGGGGTAATTGTCAATTTGGAAGACCCATTTTCAACCAAGCTTAAACTTCCTGACTGATGTCTTGAGATGTTGCTACAATATATCCACATTATTTTCCTTTCTCTTGATACCATCCATTTTGTGAAGTGCACCAGTTCCTCCTGCAGCAAAGCACCCCCACAACATGATGCTGCCACCACCGTGCTTCACAGTTGGAATGGTGTTCTTCGGCTTGCAAGCCTCCCTCTTTAACCTCCAAACATAACGATGGTCATTATGGCCAAACAGTTCTATTTTTGTTTCATCAGACCAGAGGACATTTCTCCAAAAAGTATGATCTTTGTCCCCATGTGCAGTTGCAAACCGTAGTCTGGCTTTTTTTTATGGCGGTTTTGGAGCAGTGGCTTCTTCCTTGCTGAGTGGCCTTTCAGGTAATGCCGATATAGGACTCGTTTCACTGTGGATATAGATACATTTGTACCTGTTTCCTCCAGCATCTTCACAAGGTCCTTTGCTGTTGTTCTGGAATTGATTTGCACTTTTCGCACCAAAGTAGGTTCATCTCTAGGAGACAGAATGCGTCTCCTTCCTGAGCGTTATGACGGCTGCGTGGTCCCATGGTGTTTATACTTGCGTACTACTGTTTGTACAGATGAACGTGGTACCTTCAGGCGTTTGGAAATTGCTCCCAAGGATGAACCAGACTTGTGGAGGTCTACATTTTTTTAATGAGGTCTTGGCTGATTTCTTTTGATTGTCCCATGATGTCAAGCAAAGAGGCACTGAGTTTGAAGGTAGGCCTTGAAATACATCCACAGGTAAACCTTCAATTGACTCAAATGATGTCAATTAGCTTATCAGAAGCTTCTAAAGCCATGACATAATCTTCTGGAATTTTCCATCTGACCCACTGGAATTGTGATACAGTGAATTATAAGTGAAATAATCTGTCTGTAAACAATTGTTGGAAAAATGACTTGTGTCATGCACAAAGTAGATGTCCTAACTGACTTGCCAAAACTATAGGTTGTTAGCAAGAAGTTTGTGGAGTGGTTGAAAAATGAGTTTTAATGACTCCAACCTAAGTGTATGTAAACTTCTGACTTCAACTGTATATAGGGAAGGGAATCAGGGAGGTGATTGAGTCCAGGTGAGTATAATGAGGCGCTGATGGGCTTAATGATGGTTATAGGTGTGCGTAATAATGAGTAGCCTGACGACTTCGAGCGCCGGAGACGAAGTATACGTGACAGGACCCCCTCCCTGACGAGCGGCTCCAGCCGCAGGACGCCGACCAGTGGGACGATCCCGGGGACCAGGAGCGGGCCGATCGCTTCTGCTTAGGCTCGGGGAACCTGACGAGCCGGCTGAGGCGCGGGAGCCTGACGAGCCGGCTGAGGCGCGGGAGCCTGACAAGCCGGCTGAGACATGGGGAGCCTGCAGAGCCAACCGAGTCTTGAGAACCTGTTGCGCTAGCTGAGACATGGAACCCTGACGAGCCAGCTGAGGCATTTTTGGTTGCTTTGGCCAAGGCGCGGGAGCCTGACGAACCGGCTGAGGCATGGGGAGCCTGACGAGCCGGCTGTGGCATGGGGTGCCTGATGAGCCAACCAAGTCTTGGGAGCCAGTCGCACCAGCTGAGGCATGGGAGGCATCCACGGTAGACTCGGCAACAGATGGGGCAACCGGATATTGTAAACCTGACAAGCCGGCTGAGGCATGGAAGACTGACAAGCAAGCTGAGGCATCCCCAGTTGCTCCAGTAGCCACAGCCAGAACCGACATCACCTACACTAACAAAAAAACTCCCTGATATCCCCTTTGGTGAGGGGTTATTCTGTAACATGTACGCTGGGAGTCGGGAAGCAAATACAGGGAGTGTATTTAATAAATAAATGAACATAGAACAAAACAAGAAACACGAGTAGTATACAGACATGGAACACAAACAAAGTCAATAACGCCTAGGGAAAGAACCAAAGGGAATGACATATATGAGGAAGGTAATCAGGCAGGGGATTGAGTCCAGGTGAGTCTGATGAGGGGCTGACGGGCATAATGATGGTGACAGGTGTGCGTAATAATGAGCAGCCTGACGACCTCGAGCGCCGGAGAGGGAGTGTACGTGACATGTATTATAAATCAAAAATGGAAATATCACATTTACGTAAGTACATTTACATTTACATTTTAGTCATTTAGCAGACGCTCTTATCCAGAGCGACTTACAGTAGTGAATGCATACATTTCATTAAAAAAATTATCCGTACTGGTCCCCCGTGGGGTAGTCATTCAAAAAGCATGTCAAACACTATTATTGCAGAGTGAGCATGCAACTTATTATGTGATTTGTTAAGCAAATGTTTATTCCTGAACTTATTTAGGCTTGCCATAACAAAGGGGTTGAATAATTATTGACTCAAGACATTTTACCTTTTTTTTTCTTCAATTAAACATTACGTTTTTTTGTTTTTCAATCAACACCCAAAACACATTCCACATTCACAGATGTGTATTCAGACTCTTTACTCAGCACCTTTGGCAGCAATTACAGCCTCAAGTTTCTTGGGTATGACACTACAAGCTTGGAACACCTGTATTTGGAGAGTTTCTCCCATTCTCTGCAGATCCTCTCAAACTTTGTCAGCTTGGATGGGGAGCGTCGCTGCACAGCTATTTTCAGGTCAGTTTGAGGTCATGAACGCTCTGAAGCAGTTTTTTTCAAGGATCTCTGCACTTCGCTCCGTTCATTTTTCCCTCGATCCTGACTAGTCTCCCAGTCCCTTCCGCTGAAAAACATCCCCACAGCATGATGCTGCCACCACCATGCTTCACTGTAGGGATGGTGCCAGGTTTCCTCCAGACGTGACGCTTGTTATTCAGGCCAAAGAGTTTAATCTTGGTTTCATCAGACCAGAGGATCTTGTTTCTCATGGTCTGAGAGCCTTTAGTTGCTTTTTGGAAACTCCAAGGGGGCTTTCATGTGCATTTTACTGAGGTGTGGCGTCCATCTGGACACTCTACCATAAATGCCAGATTGGTGGAGTGCTGCAGAGATCGTTGTCCTTCTGGAAGGTTCTCCAAAGTAACTCTGGAGCTCTGTTAGAGTGACCATTGGGTTCTTGGTCAACTCCATGACCAAGGCCCTTCTCCCTCGATTGCTCAGTTTGGGCTGCCAGCTCTAGGAGGGGTCTTGGTGGTTCCAAACTTCTTCAATTTAAGAATGATGGAGGACACTGTGCTCTTGGGGACCTTCAATGCTGCAGACATTTTTCGGTACCCTTCCCCAGATCTGGGCTGTGACACAATCCTGTTTCGGAGCTTTGCGGACAATTTCTTCGACATTATGACTTGTTTTTTTCTTTGACATGCACTGTCAACTGTGGGACCTTTTACAGACAGGTGTGTGCCTTTCCAAATCATGTCACTCAATTGAATGTACCACAGGTGGACTCCAATCGAGTTGTAGAAACATCTCAAGGATGATCAAAGGAAACAGGATGCACATGAGCTCAATTTCAAGTCTCATAGCAAAGGGTCTGAATACTTATGTAGATAAGGTATTTCTGTTTTAATTTTTAATACATTTGCAAAAATGTCTAAAACCTGTTTTCACATTGTCATTATGGGGTATTGCATGTAGATTGATAAGGGAAAAAAATATTTTATACATTTTTGAATAAGGCAGTAACGTAAAAATATTTGAAAAAAGGGAAGGTGTCTGAATACGTTCAGAATACACTGTATGTGATGGGATGTATAGACATTATGGGCAGTATGTGGATAGAATTTGTAGTATATCTGAAGAATATGGTGATAGAATAGTATATGTACAGCAATAGTTGAATAGTTTTGCCTTGACTAGAATACAGTATAAATCAAGAATCAAGATCAGACCCAGATGCAGACACATCGAATTGACAATGGTTTAATATTCCAACAGGGGCAGGCAATGGACAGGTCAAGGCAGGCAGGGGTCAGTAAAGCAGAGGTGGGGCAATGATCCCGGATGGCAGGCAGGCTCAGTGTCAGGGTAGGCAGAGGTCAACAATTCAGGGGTGGGGAAACAGGAGACAAAGGGCTGTGAGACATGGGTTTGACTCTGGACACATGAAAGGTGGGATGTATACGAAGGGTACAGAGCAACAAAAGATGAACAGCAGAGAGGCTAAAAATCTTGGAGATGGGAAATGGGCCAATAAACCGGGGAGAGAGTTTGCGGGATAACACCCAGAGGGGCAGATCCCGGGTGGATAGCCATGCCTTCTGCCCAAGAGGATACAGGGGAGCCGGGGTCTGATGGCAATCTGCTTGTTGTCGATACCTGGAGGTGGTCTTGAGGATCGCCGACCGGGCTCTCCTCCAGGTACGACGACAGCGGCGGACAAACATCTGGGCAGAAGGTACGCCAACCTCTTCCTCCTGCTCGGGGAAAAGCAGGGGCTGATACCCCAGGGAACACTCAAACGGAGATAGGCCCGTGGCAGAGCAAGGAAGGGCGTACTCGACCCACACCAGCTGCTGGTTCCAAGAGGTGCGGTTGGCGGAGACCAGGCAGCGCAGAGTAATCTCAAGATCCTGGTTGGCTCACTCTGGCCATTGGACTGGGGGTGGAACCCAGAGGACAGGCTGGCCAATGACCCAGTGAGGGCGCAGAACACCGTCCAGAACCGGGACGAAAACTGAGGCCCCCGGTCGGAGACCATGTCCACTGGCAGTCCATGGATCCGGAAGACGTGCTGTACCATGAGCTGGGCCATCTCCTTGGCTGGTGGTAGTTTGGGGAGAGAAATGAAGTGAGCGGCCTTGGAAAACCGGTCGACCACAGTCAGGATGGCAGTGTTGCCCTCAGATGGGGGAGACCCGTGACCAATTAACCTGGGAGAGAGGGTTAATGAGGGACAGCCAGTGGTTGCAAAAGACCAGCCGGAGCTTGCCGATGAGTCTTATTTGGAGCACAGACCGTGCAGGCAGAGACAAACGCGCCGACATCCAGGAACCATCAAAAACACCAAAAGCGTTGTCGCACGAATGCCAGGGTCCAATGGGAGCCCAGGTGGCAGGCAAGCCTGGAGAAATAAACCCACTTGGCTCTGGCCTCTCGAAGATCCTGGTACACCGCGGGACTGGCGGAGAGGTCTGGGGCACCTTCCGAGCCCCCAGGTAGACGTCCCGGGGCAGGTTGTGCTGACTTCAGGCAAAGGGCGTGGCAGAACGGGCTCCAGCCCATGATGGCACCAGTAGACCAGTTAATAAGGGGATTGTGTCACTGGAGCCAGGAGAATCCCAATACCACGGGAATCAGAGGGGACTTGATAAGCAGGAACTGGGTAGCCTCGCTGTGGTTCCCTTACATACCTCTCGTTAATCTAACCACACTGTCCGATTTCAAAAAGGCTTTACAACGAAAGCAAAACATTAGATTATGTCAGCAGAGTACCCAGCCAGAAATAATCAGACACCCATTTTTCAAGCTAGCATATAATGTCACATAAACCCAAACCACAGCTAAATGCAGCACTAACCTTTGATGATCTTCATCAGATGACACTTCTAGGACATTATGTTATACAATACATGCATGTTTTGTTCAATCAAGTTCATATTTATATCAAAAACCAGCTTTTTACATTAGCATGTGACATTCAGAACTAGCATACCCCCCGCAAACTTCCGGTGAATTTACTAAATTACTCACGATAAACGTTCACAAAAAACATAACAATTATTTTAAGAATTATAGATACAGAACTCCTCTATGCCCTCGCTATGTCCGATTTTAAAATAGCTTTTCGGTGAAAGCACATTTTGCAATATTCTAAGTAGATAGCCCGGCATCACAGGGCTAGCTATTTACACACCCACCAAGTTTAGCCCTCACCATAGTCAGATTTACTATAAGAAAAATGTTATTACCTTTGCTGTTCTTCGTCAGAATGCACTCCCAGGACTTCTACTTCAATAACAAATGTTGGTTTGGTCCCAAATAATCCATAGTTATATCCAAATAGCGGCGTTTTGTTTGTGCGTTCAAGACACTATCCGAAAGGGTAAATAAGGGTTACACGCCCGATGCGTTTCGTGACAAAAAAATTCGAAATATTCCATTACCGTACTTCGAAGCATGTCAACCGCTGTTTAAAATAAATTTTTAATGCCATTTTTCTCGTAAAAAAGTGATAATATTCCGACCGGGAATCTGTGTTTTAGTTCAAAGAGAGAGAAAGTAAAAACATGAGGTCGCCCTGTTCACGCGCCTCAGTCTGATGGTCCCCTGATAGACCACTTACCAAAGGCGCTAATATTTTTCAGCCAGCGGCTGGAATTACATCATTCAGCTTTTTCCCGGGTTCTGAGAGCCTATGGGAGCCGTAGGAAGTGTCACGTTACAGCAAAGATCCTAAGTTTTCAATAAACAGAGCCAAGAAGCCCAAGGAATGGTCAGAGAGGGTACTTCCTGTACAGAATCTTCTCAGGTTTTTGCCTGCCATATGAGTTCTGTTATACTCACATACACCATTCAAACAGTTTTAGAAACTTTAGGGTGTTTTCTATCCAAAGCCAATAATTATATGCATATTCTAGTTTCTGGGCAGTAGTAATAACCAGATTAAATCGGGTACGTTTTTTATCCGGCTGTGTAAATACTGCCCCCTAGCCCTAACAGGTTAACAGTCTGATGGCCTTGAGATAGAAGCTGTTTTTCAGTCTCTCTGTCCCATGATAGTGGAGTGAACAGGCTGTGGCTTGGGTGGCTTGGGTTGCTGATGTACGTGATGATCTTCTTGGCCTTCCTGTGACACTAGTGCTGTAGATGTCCTGGAGGGCGATGCTTTGGATGGACCGCACCGCTCTCTGGAGAGCACTGCATTGCAGACGGTGTAGTTGCCGTACCAGGTGGTGATACAGCCCGATAGAATGCTCTCAATGGTGCATCTGAAAAAAGTTTGTGAGGGTCTTAGGGTCCAAGCTGAATTTCTTCAGCCTCCTGAAGTTGAAGAGGCACTGTTGCCTCATCCTACTCTTTAAAGAAAAATTATTCGTCCAGTTCAAGGTCAGTAATCGTTGTTCTGATGTCCAGAAGCTCTTTTCGGTCATATGAGACGGTAGCAACAACATTATGTACAAAATAAATTACAACTATGCAAAAAAACCAAATAAAATAATAATTGTTGTTTAAGAGCCCATAAAACGTAAGCCATCCCCTCCGGCACCATTATCACAGTGTTATCATAGTGTTAATGTTGCACATTAATCAGGATTAGCATTGGCTACTTTGCCAAGGAGCCAGTAGTGCTGCCTGTCATTTAATACAATGAATTACAACCATGTTAAAGCACAATTCAGCACCTTACAGTAGGTACTCACACAGAAATATGTGTACACACACATAATCACTGGTACATAAACAAACCTGTTATATAAACACATCTGATGCATAAACACACCTGGTACATAATACACCTGGTACATAAACACTGGTACATTTTCAGTCCTGTCCTTTGCTTTAGGACACTTTGAGTTAAACTGTACATTGACTGAGATGCTGCCAGCATGAGCAAACAAACAAACACACACACACGCACGCACGCACGCACGCACGCACGCACACACATGTAGACACACACATACATGCAATCACGCACACACGCACGCACCCCCAACACACAGACACACATCTACACACGCACACATGCATGCACACACACACACACACACACACACACACACACACACACACACACACACACACACACACACACACACTTCTTCCAGCCCCCACATCTTATTGTAAGCAGCAACAGCAGCAGCCCCACAAGGTCAACCTCAGCATTGTGAAAGGTCCTCATGGATTTGGTGGCACAGTCCATTCAAAGACACACACAGGGACAAACACAGGAGGAGAATAAAAACAAGATTAATTGCCTTTCATTTGCTGTAGAAATCACCCGCATGCAGGCATTTTTTAATACAATGCAATCTGGGAAAGGTGGTACTCTATCTTCCACCTCTCTACCTGTTCCCCATATTCTGGGAAACCTCTTTGAATAGGCAAGAAAGAATTGAGGGTGATAAAATGTGAGGGTATGTGGCTTATGGCATCTCTTTCACCTTTCCATCCCATCTCATGCATGTCACCAGAACATCCCATTCTGCCTGGAAGTCATACATGTTATTGGTGGAGTTATGGCTAAATGCTGTGGAGACTTGTATCTATTGATTCATTGATGACTAGAATGATTTATTGTGAACAAACTTTAACTCAATGGATGCGTCCCAAATGGCACCATATTTTATAGTGCAATACCTTTGACCAGAAAGTACTCCTGGTCAAAAGTAGTGCACCATAAAGGGAATAGGGTGTCATTTGGGAGGCAGATAATGTTATCATTGCCATTGTGCTCCACCAACAGAAGGTTTTTGTGGAGACTGTCTTGCTCATTGAGGACTCTGTGATTCAGTACTTTAGAGAATTGTATATGTTTGTATGGAATAATCAGAATATTTATGAGAAATATGAAGGCATACTCTATTCTGCAATTGATGGTAAACTGATTGATGTAACCATAATATAATAAAGTGCTGTCAAATGATTGCCTTCACTTTGCATTCTATGCGCACCCCTATGCATCCCACCAAGCCCCTGCCACAGACAAAGACTGAGTCCCAAATGACACCCTATTCCTTATATAGTGCACTAGCTTTCACCAGGGCCCATAGGGCTAGGCTCTGGTCAAAAGTAGTGCACTATGTAGGGAAAAGGGTGCCATTTAGGACACCATCAGAGTAGATGCAGATGGAGTACACGTCAGCATCTTGATTGATTAGAAAAGACATGCCAGATCAGCTCCACCCTGCACTACACGGACCTGTCTAACTGGACCGTAGTTCTGTCTGTGGAGACTCATTCATCATGTTACAGTACAAGCCTCTCTGTTACCACAGAACACAGGGCTAAACAGAACAGTGGTCTACTGTTATAATCAGGCCTGTAGGATTCTAACTCTGGTCGACCATGATCATGATGCTGCTGTCTTGCCTTGCATATGTGTGTGTGTGTGTGTGTGTGTGTGTGTGTGTGTGTGTGTGTGTGTGTGTGTGTGTGTGTGTGTGTGTGTGTGTGTGTGTGTGTGTGTGTGTGTGTGTGAATGTGTGTGTGTTTGTATGTGCATGCATGCGTATGTGGGTGTGTGCATGCGTGTGTGTGTTGGTGTGTGCGTAGCGGTGTGGGTGTGTGCTTGTGTGTGCGTGGGGGTGTGTGTTTGTGTGTGTTGGTGTGTGCATGCGTATGTGGGTGTGTGCATGCGTGTGTGTGTTGGTGTGCGGGTGTGTGTGGGTCTGTGTGGGTATTTGCGTGCGTGGGTGTGAAATTCATGGTTCAAAGCTCAGGTTAGACACCGACAGGCATCAGTGGACAAATGTAATTTGCTAGAAGCTGTATAGGTTATAATTGTTCTGTTTTGGTTAATAAGTATGGCATGGTGGGTTAAGGAAACAATCAGTAGGAGGTCAAACAAGTTTGTCCTCATCTCCCTGTTGACTTCAACAATATTTGTAAAGGGCACTTTCACAGTGCAGAACAACAATTTTAGGTTGATTATTTCTCAATTAAAAGTTTTTTACGATATGTCATGTAAAAGGATCAATTAGTGCTTCGAGTTGGGTAAGTTTTCTCCATGTGGTTAGGCCATGATATGTTTGCATCAGCAGAAATGATGTGATCAATGTAGACTCACCCCAGTGCCTTTTCTCAGCAGCTTTCTGTCTGTCAGCTGGACATTCCCCAGGGTGGTAAGTAGCCAGGCCCCTGTGAAATTGGGAGCAGCCAAGAGAGATATTAGAATAAACCGAGGGATTGTGTACTATACACCTTTATTTCAAACTCAGTTTAGTTTTTATTTAGTTTAAGTTTTATAATATACACACTGCTCAAAAAAATAAAGGGAACACTTAAACAACACAATGTAACTCCAAGTCAATCGCACTTCTGTGAAATCAAACTGTCCACTTAGGAAGCAACACTGATTGACAATAAATTTCACATGCTATTGTGCAAATGGAATAGACAACAGGTGGAAATTACAGGCAATTAGCAAGACACCCCCAATAAAGGAGTGGTTCTGCAGGTGGGGACCACAGACCACTTCTCAGTTCCTATGCTTCCTGGCTGATGTTTTGGTCACTTTTGAATGTTGGCGGTGCTTTCACTCTAGTGGTAGCATGAGACGGAGTCTACAACCCACACAAGTGGCTCAGGTAGTGCAGCTCATCCAGGATGGCACATCAATGTGAGCTGTGGCAAGAAGGTTTGCTGTGTCTGTCAGCGTAGTGTCCAGAGCATGGAGGCGTTACCAGGAAACAGGCCAGTACATCAGGAGACGTGGAGGAGGCCGTAGGAGGGCAACAACCCAGCAGCAGGACCGCTACTTCCGCCTTTGTGCAAGGAGGAGCAGGAGGAGCACTGCCAGAGCCCTGCAAAATGACCTCCAGCAGGCCACAAATGTGCATGTGTCTGCTCAAACGGTCAGAAACAGACTCCATGAGGGTGGTATGAGGGCCCGACGTCCACAGGTGGGAGTTGTGCTTACAGCCCAACACCGTGCAGGACGTTTGGCATTTGCCAGAGAACACCAAGATTGGCAAATTCGCCACTGGCGCCCTGTGCTCTTCACAGATGAAAGCAGGTTCACACTGAGCACATGTGACAGACGTGACAGAGTCTGGAGACGCCGTGGAGAACGTTCTGCTGCCTGCAACATCCTCCAGCATGACCGGTTTGGCGGTGGGTCAGTCATGGTGTGGGGTGGCATTTCTTTGGGGGGCCGCACAGCCCTCCATGTGCTCGCCAGAGGTAGCCTGACTGCCATTCGGTACCGAGATGAGATCCTCAGACCCCTTGTGAGACCATATGCTGGTGCGGTTGGCCCTGGGTTCCTCCTAATGCAAGACAATGCTAGACCTCATGTGGCTGGAGTGTGTCAGCAGTTCCTGCAAGAGGAAGGCAATGATGCTATGGACTGGCCCGCCCGTTCCCCAGACCTGAATCCAATTGAGCACATCTGGGACATCATGTCTCGCTCCATCCACCAACGCCACGTTGCACCACAGACTGTCCAGGAGTTGGCGGATGCTTTATTCCAGGTCTGGGAGGAGATCCCTCAGGAGACCATCCGCCACCTCATCAGGAGCATGCCCAGGCGTTGTAGGGAGGTCATAAAGGCACGTGGAGGCCACACACACTATTGAGCCTCATTTTGACTTGTTTTAAGGACATTACATCAAAGTTGGATCAGCCTGTAGTGTGGTTTTCCACTTTAATTTTGAGTGTGACTCCAAATCCAGACCTCCATGGGTTGATAAATTGGATTTCCATTGATTATTTTTGTGTGATTTTGTTGTCAGCACATTCAACTATGTAAAGAAAAAAGTATTTAATAAGATTATTTCATTCATTCAGATCTAGGATGTGTTATTTTAGTGTTCCCTTTATTTTTTTGAGCAGTATATATATATATTTTGTTTTTAGATGATTTAGTTTCAGTGTTAGTTTTGGTTTTAGGGACAGAAAGTAGCCTATGGGTGGGAGGCTAGCAGCCATTTACGTGTTGTATAGTTTTTGTGCTCTATATTAATTTTTCAAACGCGCCCAATATCTGTGGTACTGCTCGTGGCAACGTCATCTCTCTGTGTCTACCTTTAAATTATAAAGTCAATCTCAATGTGACCCTCCAGATTCAAAAGCTTGAAAACCCCATAGAAAACCCCATTTCATTTCTCCCCACCAAAAAATCTAAAACTAAACATAATTAATGACGGTTTTTATTTTTATTTTAGTACGTTTTGGAGATAATAGTTTCAGTATAGTTTTAGTTTTTCAAACGGGTTTGTTAATTATTTTATTTCAGTTTACTCAATTGTGCTTTGATGATTAGTTTTCATTTTAGTTTCAGTTTGTCATGAATCCCGCTTCCTGAGTCTGTGTTCTGCCTGAGCTGCCTGTTTTCTGTTTTGGAGTTGTTCCTGTGGTTTCTGAACACACCCTGTCTGGTTGCCGGGCGACGAAGCTAGGCGGGAGATCTCTCAATTACCCGCACCTGCATCTCATCAGCCATCTGCACACCTGGTCCTGATCATCACCTCTTCTCTTCATAAGCTCTGACCTGACATCCATTCCCTGCTGGATCGTTAGCAATGAACAATATGTTGTGTCAGCGTTTCAGCCTCAAGTCACTAGAGTTAGTTTTGTTGTTCTGTACTTTTTAACCTGTTACTCACCTCTGTTTACTCTGTCTACAGTCATTCTCCCGGAACATTCACCCCCCCCCCCCTGCCTGGTCGTCGGTGGCTTCTGTGACATCATTGGATCTGCCTATTCCCTCTCATCAACTCACCTCCGCTGCCGCTCCGTCTCCTGGATTATTCTGTTTTCACTTTGACTCTGTAAATAAACACTCACCTTCATTTTACTCACCTTGTCCTGGTCGGCTTCTGGGTTCTGCTTTAGAGTATCGTGACACAGTTTTAGTTTACTATAATAACCTTGGTCTCTTCTCACAGGCCCCATACAGAACAGCTTGAGCCAGCTGATGCATACAGTAGGCAGGACATAAGGGAACCACAATGTCTACAGGCCTCAACAGATCAATGAGGTCAGTGGATGCTGCTGAGGGGAAGACCATGTGTTTGATGTATTTGATACATTCCACTCTTTCCGCTCCAGCCAATACCACAAGCCTGTCCTCCCCAATTAAGGTGCCACCAACCTCCTGTGAATGAGGTTCACTTAAACATACTGCCTATTGAAAGGACAATTGGGACAGTATGCAACAGCGAACAGGTCCGTCTACATGTTGATCCATGATGATGAATAAAGAATGACTGTGGGGATTCGTCTGGGAGATGTCTTTGTACTATAAATCGGTTATATTCTTTCTAACTGAAATGATCTACCCACACAGACAGTGTGGTGAAGAAGGTGCAACAGCGCCTCTTCAACCTCATGAGGCTGAAGAAATTTGGCTTGGCCCCTAAGACCCTCAGGGTGGTGCGGTCTGCCCAGAGTGCGGTATGCCCAACGCACACTGCCCTCCAGGACACCTACAGCACTCAATTTCACAGTAAGGCCAAAAAGATTATCAAGGACATCAACCACCCGAGCCACACCCTGTTCACTCCGCTATCATCCAGAAGGCGAGGTCAGTACAGGTGCATCAAAGCTGGGACCCAGAGACTGAAAAACAGCTTCTATCTCAAGGCCGTCAGACTGTTAAATAGCCATCACTAACCGGCTACCACCCGGTTACTCAACCCTGCACCTTAGACGCTGTTGCCCTATAAACATAGACATGGATTCACTGGTCACTTTAATAATGGAACACTAGTCACTTTAATAATGTTTACACACTCCTTTACTCATCTCATATGTGCGTTTAGAAGGTATTCAGACCCCTTCACTTTTTCCACATTGTATTACGTTACAGCCTTGTTCTAAAATGAATTAAATTTAACATTTTCCTCATCAATATCCCATAATGACAAAGCAAAAACAGGTTTACACAAACACATTTATTAAAAAGAAAAAACAGAAATGCCTTTTTTTCATAAGTATTCAAACCCTTTGCTATGAGGCTCAAAATTGAGCTCAAGTTTCCATTGATCATCCTTGAGATGTTTCTAAAACTTGTTTGGAGTCCATTTGTGGTAAATTCAATGGATTGGACATAATTTGGAAAGGCACATACCTGTCTATATAAGGTCCCACAGTTGACTGTGCATGTCAGAGAAAAAAACCAAGCCATGAGGTTGAAGGAATTCTCTGTAGAGCTCAGAGACAGGATTGTGTCGAGGCACAGACCCAAAGCACACATTGAAAACAACGCAGGAATGGCTTCGGGACAAGTCTCTGAATGTCCTTGAGTGGCCCAGCCAGAGCCCCGACTTGAACCCGATCAAACATCTCTGGAGAGACCTGAAAATAGCTGTGCAGCAACGCTCCCCATCCAACCTGACAGAGCTTGAGAGATCTACAGAGAAGAGTGGGAGAAACTCTCCAAATACAGGTGTGCCAAGGTTGTAGCTTCATACCCAAGTAGACTCAAGGCCTTAATCGCTGCCAAAGGTGTTTCAACAAAGTACGGAGTAAAGGGTCTGAATACTTATGTAAATGGTTATTTCAGTTTTTATATTCGTAATAACTTTGCAAAAATGCCTAAAAAACAGTTTTGCTTTGTCATTATGGGGTTTTGTGTGTAGATTGATGGCTGTAACGTAACAAAATGTCAATGGGTCTGAATACTTTCCGAATGCACTGTATATACTGTATTCTATTATACTGTATTTTAGTTAATGCCACTGACATTGCTTGTCCTAATATTTATATATTTCTTAATTCCATTCTTTTGATTTAAGATTTGTGTATTGTTGTAAATTGTTAGATACTACTGCACTGTTGGAGCTAGGAACACAAGCATTTCGTTACACCCACAATAACATCTGCTAAATATGTGTATGTGATTTGATAACTGCATTACAGTATTGTGCAAAAGGTTGCATTTTTATCTTTGTAAGATTGTAAGATGGCTCCCTCTTGTGGAGAGTACTTGCCATTTGCTTTATTGAGTGCATCCCTTTAATAAAGGGACAGAAGCAACGTTTTTGACTAGTACTACTGTAGTTGTCACATAAATTCCCCTGCATTTTTATTTAACTAGGCAAGTCAGTTAAGAACAAATTCTTATTTTCAATGACGGCCTAGGAACAGTGGGTTACTGCCTTGTTCAGGGGCAGAATGACAGATTTTTACCTTGTCAGTTTAGGGATTTGATTTTGCAACCTTCTGGTTACTAGTCCAACGCTCTAACCACTAGGCTACCTGCCTTATTAGCACCAATCAGAGACAGAAACTATTAATAATTTATTACATCAACTACCATATTTAATTGTATATTTCCTTGCTGTGCAAAGCAAATACTTGCTGCAGGCTTTCTACATTGTATAAACTTTTAATCTGTAAATGTGTCAATCATCAAAATTAAACAATTGAATGAAAGTGAGTTAATAGCATCTGTCTAGTGAACACTAACACACATGGCATTTCTTTGAAAAGGTAGTTCTTATATGCTACAGATACAGACCCACTGTAGCATACCTTACAGTGCTGTAGAAAAATGTCACTGTAAAGCAATTCTCAAAGTGGTTGAAATCTATGAGGAAGAAAGTACTTAAGGGGAATATATATCAGGGTCACCCCTCCACACCTCATTTGATAGCATTTCAATTCTGACCACAGCTGAGCCAACCCTCCAAAACCACACTCCACTCAGGAGGACTGTTTCTATTTAAGCATTGGGGGTTTTTAGAAAAATCTGGGCTAGAATACAAAATGAAGCTTTCTGTGAATGCGCATGGCTCTCACCTAAGAGAGAGAGAGAGAGAGAGAGAAGGCTGGAGCAGGAGGATGAGTGTGGGCAGAGGAGTATGAGACCAGCACCAGGCTTGCCCACAGGGATGGAGGGGAGCCATAGCAGCGGCAGCCTGTTTGTCTTGGAATACCACACTCACTCTGGAGTTCTAAAGAAAACGAGAATCCCCTCAATCTGCTTCCAACCGGAGGATCAAATGTGTGGTCTGACAAATGTGTAAATGTCCGACAACATCTCACGTCTCTTGATTCCTGCCCTGACCTGGATGAAGGCGCAATGGCCTGAGAGATGACTGACTGCGTTCCCTATGGGCCCTGGTCAAAAGTAGTGCACTATATAGGGAATAGGATACTATTTGGGAGGCATAAAATGTCTGATTCTGCTCTGTCCCTCCCCACAATAGAATGGATTTTTGGAAAGTTTTAATTACCATTCAACCCCTGCAGGCAGTAGTGTTCCGATTCATAAAACATTGAGGCCTATTACATTTGGCAGATTGTATCTTTGGTTTTCATTCTCTGTGGATGTCACCTTCGCAGCCCTAGAAAAGGTTGCTCAACACTTTGTCCATGATGTAGTGATCCTGTGTGGCTCAGTTGGTTAAGAGCTAAGCTAAATTGTATAGCTTCGGCAGATTGTGATTCCAATTCATGCAGGGATCACATACCAAAACTACTACAAGTTCTTCACTCACTGTACTGTATGTCGCTGTGGGTAAAAGCATATGCTAAGCACCATATCCTACAGTACGTTAACCCACTGTTCTCTGGGCGCCGATGATGTGGCATGTCAATTTTTTTTAAATGTATTTCACCTTTATTTAACCAGGTAGGCAAGTTGAGAACAAGTTCTCATTTACAAATGCGACCTGGCCAAGATAGAGCAAAGCAGTGCGACATAAACAACACAGAGTTACACATGGGATAAACAAACGTACAGTCAATAACACAATAGAAAAGTCTATATACAGTGTGTGCAAATGTAGTAAGAACAGGGAGGTAAGGCAATAAATAGGCCACCTCTCTGATTAACATTTCAAATTAAGGCAGCCCCCCACACCTATCTGATTCTCTGATTAACATTTCAGATTCAGGCTGCCCCCCACACCTCTCTGATTCTCTGATTCACATTTCAGATTCAGGCTGCCCCCCACACCTCTCTGATTCTCTGATTCACATTTCAGATTAAGGCAGCCCCCCACACCTCTCTGATTCTCTGATTCACATTTCAGATTCAGGCAGCCCCCCACACCTCTCTGATTCTCTGATTCAAATTTCAGATTAAGGCAGCCCCCCACACCTCTCTGATTCTCTGATTCACATTTCAGATTCAGGCTGCCCCCCACACCTCTCTGATTCTCTGATTCACATTTCAGATTAAGGCAGCCCCCCACACCTCTCTGATTCTCTGATTCACATTTCAGATTAAGGCAGCCCCCCACACCTCTCTGATTCTCTGATTCAAATTTCAGATTAAGGCAGCCCCCCACACCTCTCTGATTCACATTTCAGATTAAGGCAGCCCCCCACACCTCTCTGATTCTCTGATTCACATTTCAGATTAAGGCAGCCCCCCACACCTCTCTGATTCTCTGATTCACATTTCAGATTAAGGCAGCCCCCCACACCTCTCTGATTCTCTGATTCATATTTCAGATTAAGGCAGCCCCCCCACCTCTCTGATTCTCTGATTCAAATTTCAGATTAAGGCAGCCCCCCGCACCTCTCTGATTCTCTGATTCACATTTCAGTTGAATACACTCAGTTGTACAACTGACTAGGTATCCCCCTTTCCCTTTATACATTAAGATGAATAAACTATCCCAGTAATAATGGCCTACAGCTACCAACAGAGGGAGATCTGAAGCCACACATTAGCTCCATATAAGGGCTTAAGAACTAACTGGATCCTGTTGACTGCTTGGAAAACGATAACTGAATGACCATCAGTTCAGTGTCCCTCTTTGTCCATTTTATTTATACAGTTTAACATTCTTTTACTGGCACTGAGTTTCCATTCCATAAACACAGGCCTCAAGTTTCTGCAAGATAGTGTTTCCTAATTCTTCTACTGACCATTACAATGAGGAATTATCACTGAGAGAGAGAGAGAGAGAGAGAGAGAGAGGGAGAGAGAGAGGGAGAGAGAGAGAGAGAGAGAGAGAGAGAGAGAGAGAGGGAGAGAGAGAGAGAGAGAGAGGGAGAGAGAGGGAGAGAGGGAGAGAGAGAAAGGGGGAGAGGGCAAGAGTGAGAGAGAAAGAGAGAGATGAAAGACAGGAATGACTAGTGATTATTTGTCATAATTGTCCTGTCCATTAATTCGTGGGAGGGAACTCAAGATTACCTGAAGGCGGCAAGTTATTTCTCAACTGTCAGGTCGAATATTCCTTCTGTGGCTTGCTGTTACAGAGAGGTTTAGTACTCTGCTCCGGGGGGACACAAGATCCATACGCGTATATATTAGGATCACAGCAGTACTGTTCTGACTCCTGCTCTACCCTCCAAATGTCTTGAATGTTTTGCTGACACAGCTGATCTATTACCTGGCACTGCTGGTCTAACAGAAACATGATGTAGTTCATTATGCAGCCTGCAGGCTTGGACAAATAAGAGTTCAATCTTCCATTCAGCAGGCTGAAATATGAGCAGGCTTTTTTGTAGATACACTTGGGATTGTCCCTCAGTCTACACCGAACCCCTGGGAGCGGGGTACCTACGAAGGTTTAGGCAGACATTCCTCTATTTTTATTGTAACTGAGATCATAATGGGGTTTACATCATGGGACAGGTTATATTTGTAGCAAAAAGGGCTATTTCTGTTCCTCAAGGGTTCATGCTGATATTCAACCCCATTTAAAAGGGAGCGTACTAAAACATATGGTAATGAACATGTAAATGATTAGGTCTACAGTACTGGGCAATAATTACATCGGAACGTTTCTTGTCAGTCAGAGAAGCATAACATTAAAAGATCCTTGGGCACTATCTATTTTGTAGATAATTTGACACAAACTAGGCTACTCATGAATGAATGAGGAGGTCTGGGACTCTTTTTTTCTGAACTTGTTTGAACTAAGCTAACTAAATGGATTCAGAATAACAAGCAATATGAGTCTGATTGCTTTGTATGTGAGAGCTCTTGGCAGATCTTCAGCACATTGTAAATCACTATGAGTCACAGCCAGGTGCTACACCAATGGCTGACGGAGACTTTTACTGTGTCCCAAATCACACCCTATTCCCTATATAGTGCACTACTTTTGACCAAAGCCCTATGGTCAAAAGTAGTGGACTGGTGAGTCTAATTGCTTTGTAAGTGAGAGCTCTTGGCAGATCTTCAGCACATTGGAAATCACTACGAGTCACAACCAGGTGCTACACCAATGGCTGACGGAGACTTTTACTGTGTCCCATATCGCACCCTATTCCCTATATTTTGGACACATCCCTTGTGCTTAGCAACATACCCCCATAGACATATACATAGTAGCTGTATGTAGAGAACACACACACACTGTAAAACATATTGTTATGACCATGGGACTGATCTGCCACTTCATTAGTCTGCCTACTGGCAGAGAGAGCGGGCACACACAGCCATACTCATAAAGCAGGACCACTATTTTTATTTATTTATTTAAGCTTTATTTAACTAGGCAAGTCTTTTAAGAACAAATTCTTATTTAGCCCTCAAGGGATTTTTATTTTAAGTGTGCTGGAAACTTCTCCCAATTAAATATCATTCTGACATTTAATTGATGTGTGTTTTGGTAATTATTCATGATTTCTTGTTTACTTAATCAGAAGAAACAAGAAGTGTAGAATCAACTGACATATTGCTAACAAAGCATCTGGATGTCGGTGAGCTGTGCTCAGGCTTGATATTCCCATCGCAGATAGCATTCTGGGAGGTAATTGTTATATCAGCTTTGCCTGAGCCATAATTCTAGATTAAACTATTAAGCAAACCACAAAAGTTTAAACAACAGAACAGTTTAATACAGTGATATCTGTTGACAGATGCTCATGGCTCAAACTACATGTTAGCCCACTCTTTTTGATTACACAGACATTCACTCAAACTATGACACCAATATCTCCAAAATGCTAGGTTATTCGACCAACCAAGCCACGCAGACAGTCAATATATGTTAGAGCCAGCTAAAATAAC
Organism: Salmo trutta; assembly: GCF_901001165.1. NCBI lineage: Eukaryota > Metazoa > Chordata > Actinopteri > Salmoniformes > Salmonidae > Salmo > Salmo trutta. Next base: position 30,137,872 of record NC_042965.1, read on the forward strand.
TGTTTACGTAAGGGCTAAGCTACCATTCTAATTTCCTCTCACACACAAAACACACCATTATCATATGTAATGTTTATGGCGTATTTCTAGAAAGCTAACTATTTCACTTACCTGCTCAATCTGGCATGGGGAAAAGTGTCACGTTGTAAATGATCAAAATGTGCATGTTCCTCTTATGGAGCCCACCACCCCTCAGGCTGAGAATAAAATTTAGAGAGAAAATGTACTTTGTATTATTTACTCATACATTGAACTACATGGTATAATAACCAGTGTTGGGGAAGCTACTCTGAAATGATAGTTCACCAAGCTACCATTTACTTCACACTGGAAGAAGTTAAGTTACACTAAAGCTATCCGTAAGAAAAATATAGTTTAACTAAAGTTATTTTGAAAAAGTAGTTCACTACATCCAAACTACTTTGTGAAAAACTATCATATGTAAATCGGAAATGTAAATATGAGCACGAGCACAGGCACAAAACATTACATTCACTACTGTTCAAAAGTTGAGTCACTTAGAAATGTCCTTGTTTTTGAAAGAAAAGCACATTTTTTGTCCATTAAAATAACATCAAATTGATCAGAAAAACAGTGTAGACATTGTTAATGTCGTAAATGTGTCCTCAACTGTCAGCTTCATTAAATAGTACCCGCAAAACACGTCTCAACATCAACAGTGAAAAGGCCATATCTCAGACTGGCCAATAAAAAAATGAGATTAAGATTGGCATAAGAACACAAGCACTGGACAGAGGAACTCTGCCTAGAAGGCCAGCATCCCAGAGTCACCTCTTCACTGTTGACGTTGAGATTGGTGCTATTTAATGAAGCTGCCAGTTGAGGACTTGTGAGGCGTCTGTTTCTCAAACCAGACACTCTAATGTACTTGTCCTCTTGCTCAGTGGTGCACCGGGGCCTCCCACTCCTCTTTCTATTCTGGTTAGAGACAGTTTGCGCTGTTCTGTGAAGGGAGTAGAACACAGTGTTGTACGAGATCTTCAGTTTCTTGGCAACTTCTCACATGGAATAGCTTTCATTTCTCAGAACAAGAATAGACTGACAAGTTTCAGAAGAGTTCTTTGTTTCTGGCCATTTTGAGCCTGTAATTGAACCCACAAATGCTGATGCTCCAGATACTCAACTAGTCTAAAGAAGGCCTGTTGTATTGCTTCTTTAATCAGGACAACTGTTTTCAGCTGTGCTAACATAATTGCAAAAGGGTTTTCTAATGATCAGTAAGCCTTTTAAAATGATAAACTTGGATTAGCTAACACAACGTGCCATTGGAACACAGGAGCGATGGTTGCTGAAAATGGGCCTCTGTACGCTGTGGTAAACCGTGGGGTGTTGGGTTGAGCGTGCAGAGATTGACACAGAGACAGGGAGGCTTTAGTCCGCAAAAGCAACTTTACTAAGACAGAAAAAAAACATAACAAAGAAAATCACAGAGGTTTGGCTCGGTCCTTCTTTCCTCCTTTCGCTTGGTGTCGGTCTCTCCCCGTTCTTCCTCGCGGTGTGCCACCGTGCTCCTTTTATTTGGCCTCCACAACTTGTTGACACTTTAATTACCTCCACTTAGAGCTGTTGGTGTCGGGGTGCCCAGCTCCCGTCGCCTCACGTACCTCCCCTCTATTACCATCCCCCGGGGTAGACCTCCTGGGATACCACAACACCTTAGGCCTGACTGGGAGGGAGGCATGCTCAGGGCTAGGTTTGCATCCCTCCTGGATAGGGCGTCCGCATTGCCGTGCTGGGCCCCCGACCTGTGGATGACAGAGAAAGAGAATCGCTGTAAGGACAGGAACCAGTGGGTGACACGGTCATTCGTGTCCTTACCTCTTGCAATCCACACAATGGTCAGTGATCCGGGGGAACATCCTCCCGAGGAGGTAATACTTGAGGGTGTCCAGTGCCCACTTCACGGCGAGGGACTCTTTCACGACAATCGAGTATTTCTTCTTCCTCGGAAGGAGCTTCCTGCTGACATACATGATGGGGTGCTCCTCGCCTTCCTGCTCTTGGGACAAAACAGCCCCTACCCCTGTGTCAGACGCGTCTGTCTGGACCAGGAGGTTTTTTGAGAAGTCCGGGGTGACGAGTACCGTGTGCGAACATAGCGCATCCTTCAGGGCCTGGAACGCCGCCTCTGTGTCCTCCGTCCATTGCACCGTCTGGGGTAGTCGTGCCTTTGTTAAGTCTGTGAGGGGAGAAGCTATTGCGGCAAAGTTAGGTACAAGTCTACCATAGTACCCTGCTAACCCAGGAATGACTTCACCTGCCTCTTGGTTCGGGGGACCGGCCATCCCCTAATGGCAGCGATTTTTTTTTCTTTGGGTTTCACATTTCCCCTCCCGATCTGATAGCCCAGGTACTCCACCTCGGTGTAGCCCAGCTTGCACTTGTGGGGGTTCGCGGTCAGACCTGCATCCCATAGCGCATCAACCGCGGCCTGTAACCTACCCAGATGTGACTCCCAACTGTCACTGTGCACAATTATGTCATCCAGATAAGCAGATGCGTACTTACTGTGCGGCCGCAGGACGCGGTCCATGAAAGGCAGAACCCGGTAGCGGTATAGCCCCCCAGGGGAGGAGAAGGCAGTCTTCTCCCGGGCGGCCGCTGCCAGTGGCACCTGCCAGTACCCCTTCATCAGGTCCAAGGTGCTGACGTATCTCGCCATCCCAAGTGGTCGATCAGTTTATCCACCCGGGGCAATGGGTAGGCATCAAACTTACTGAACTCGTTCAGGCCCCGGAAGTCATTACAGAAGCGGACGATTCCATCCAGTTTCGGAACCAGCACTATGCGGCTAGACACTCACTGTGTGACTCCTCCAGTACCCCCATTTCTAGCATTGCTTTCACTTCTCGCTGGACTGCCACCCTCCGGGCTTCTGGTATCCGTCCGGTATGGCCGTTTACGCACTTTTTCTCCTGGACAGTTGTGGATATGATGTTCCACGAGATCCGTGCACTCCGTCATCTCAGAGAACACGGCCGTATTCTGCTGGACTAACTCTCTGAGCTCTTGTCATTGGGTCAGGTTAAGGTCTTCCCCCATTGCAACTTTGACTGAGGGCAAGGCCCAGCAGCCCGCGGGGCCAACGGCCATACAGGAGCTCAAAGGGGGAGAACCCTGTGGATGCTTGGGGTACCTCACGCACTAAAAACATCAGGTGGAGCAGCAGCTGGTCCCAGAGTTCCTCCCGTCTCTCTCGATGACCTTCTTCAGCATCTGTTTTAGGCTCTTATTGAAGCGTTCCACCAGCCTGTCCGTTTGTGGATGGTACACACTGGTCCTCACCTGTTTTATTCGTAACAGATTGCAGACATCTTTTATCACACGAGACATGAACGCGGTGCCCTGGTCCATCAGGATTTCCTGCGGAATACCCACCCAGCTAAATAAATGGAAGAGCTCCCGTGCGATACCTTTTGCTGCCGCCGTGCATAGCGGGATTGCCTCAGGATACCGGGTGGCGTATTGGTGTCCCCTCGCGGTCTTCGCCAATGGACCCACCAGATAAATTGCCATCCGCTCGAATAACACTCCTATAATGGGCAAGAGAACCAAAGGGTTTCGATGATGCACCCTCGGAGCTGTGATTTGGCACTCCGGGCAACTACGGCAGTAGTCCTCCACGGCGCGCTTGACTCCGGGCCAGTGGAACCGGTTCCTGATCCGCTCCCTGGTTTTCTCCATCCCCAGGTGTGCCCCAAGCAGGTGGGTGTGGGCAAGCTGCAACAGTCCTAACATACTGGCTGGGTATGAGTAACAAGTCTTTTGTCTCCCCATTATGCTTTACTACCCGATACAATAAATTCTGCTTGATTGCGAAGTGGGGGTAGCGCCAATCACTTACCCCAGGTAACAGTACGCCATCCACCGCAATCACCTGGCCCCTAGCGTTCTGGAGATTGGGGTCTTCTAACTGGGCCGTCCCGAACTGACCCATGAGGATTCCCATGTCGGGAGGTCCGTTTAGGGCCTCCACCTCCATAAAGGGGAGCCTGAGGTCTTCCTCGCCCGGTGGCTCGCTTGCCGGAGCGGAATCGTCTCCATCCTCCAGGTCAGACTCGGGCCCAGTGGACACCTCTCGTGGCGGGGGTTGGGTTGCACAGGCCACCATCCTTTTTCCTTTTCTTTCAAGCTCTAGTCCTCGCCTCCCCAGGCCCCTCCTTCCACAGTGCCTGGAAGAGAGGGCAGTCTCGACCGAGGAGAATGGACACGGGTATGTTAGGAACAGCTCCCACGCACATCTGGCACTCCCCATTTGGGGTGGTTATCCTCACTGGCACCGTTGGGTACCTCTTCGTGTCCCCATGTACACAGGACACCGTGGTCAGCAATTCCTCCAGACTCTGGGGGTTCTGCATGCTCAAAATCTTCTTCATCTCGTATGGCAGGGCCCGAAGGTATTTATCCAGGATGAGCTTGTCGAGCATCAGGAGGGACGGTACTTCCGTCAGTAGCCAGCCCTTGGTCAGGCGCACCAGGTCGCTCATCTGAGCACGGGGGGAAAGGGTGGGATCAAAGGCCCAGTCGTGGACCAGTTGTGCATGGCGTGCGAGATTGAACCCATAACGGCTCAGTATCTCCCGTTTGAGTCCCTCATAATTCGCGGCCTGGTCAGTGTTCAAACCAAAGTAGGCCTTCTGGGCCTTCCCAGAGAGGTAGGGTGCCAACAGGCTGGCCCACTTGGGCTTGGGCCATCCTTCCCTCTGTGCCGTCCTCTCGAATGTGCACAAATACGACTCCACGTCATCTTCCTCCCTTAACCTCTCTCGGGTATGTGGGATCGTCCCACCTAGTCAACAGCCAGTGGAATCGAGTGGCGCGATATTCAAAAACCTTATAAATGCTATTACTTCAATTTCTCAAATATATGACTATTTTACACCATTTTAAAGATAAGACTCTCGTTAATCTAACCACATTGTTCGATTTAAAAAAGGCTTTACAACGAAAGAAAAACATTAGATTACGTCAGGAGAGTATCCCAGCCAGAGATAATCACACACCCATTTTTCAAGCTAGCATATAATGTCACAAAAACCAAAACCACAGCTAAATGCAGCACTAACCTTTGATGATCTTCATCAGATGACACTCCTTGGACATTATGTTATACAATACATGCATGTTTTGTTCAATCAAGTTCATATTTATATCAAAAAACAGCTTTTTACATTAGCATGTGACGTTCAGAACTAGCAAACATACCGAAAACTTCCGGTGAATTTACTAAATTACTCACGATAAACGTTAAGAATTATAGATACAGAATTCCTTTATGCAATCGCGGTGTCAGATTTTAAAATAGCTTTTCGGCAAAAGCACATTTTGCAATATTCTGAGTAGATAGCTCGCCATCACGGGCTAGCTAATTTGACACCCACCAAGTTTGGCGTTCACTAAACTCAGAATTACTATTAGAAAAATTGGATTACCTTTGCTGTTCTTCGTCAGAATGCACTCCCAGGACTTCTACTTCATCCACAAATGTTGTTTTGGTTCAAAATATTCCATAGTTATGTTCAAATATCCTCTGTTTTGTCCGTGCGTTCAGGTCCCTATCCGAACGGTGACGCGCGGACGTATGTAGTGACAAAAAAATTCAAAATATTCCATTACCGTACTTCGAAGCATGTCAAACGCTGTTTAAAATCTATTTTTCTGTGATTTTTCTCGTAAAATAGCGATAATATTCCGACCGGGAGACGTTGATTTCGTTCAAAGACTGAAAGAAGAAAATGGACTCTTCACGTGCAGGCGCGCACCCGTTTCATTGTTCTCAGAACGACCACTTTCCAAATGCGCTACTGTTTTTCGCCCAGGGACTGCAGAGTCATCATTCCCCATTCTGGCGCCTTCTGAGAGCCTATGGGAACCTTAGAAAATGTCACGTTACAGCAGAGATCCTCTGTTTTCGATAAAGAGGCTATAGAAGGCCAGGAAATGGTCAGAGAGGGCACTTCCTGTATAGAATCTTCTCAGGTTTTGGCCTGCCATATGAGTTCTGTTATACTCACAGACACCATTCAAACAGTTTTAGAAACTTTACGATGTTTTCTATCCAAATCAAACAATTATATGCATATTCTAGTTTCTGGGCAGGAGTAATAACCAGATTAAATCGGGTAAGTCTTTTATCCGGACGTGAAAATACTGCCCCCTACCCTAGAGAGGTTAACTGAACCAGGAACTGATTCGGGCCAGACTCCTGAGCCCTCCCAACCTTCAACTGGGCTACCTCCACTACCAGTCTGCGGTTTTGTTGGTGCTGCTCCTCCAGTGCTTGCTCCTGGAGAGCCTGCTGCTTCTGCTGGCTGAGGAGGAACTGAGCCACCAGCTCCTCCATTGTAATCTCCGTACTCTCGACCCCATGGTACCCAAAGCTACCGAGATGCCTGCATTCTCCACCATATGTGGTAAACCGTGGGGTGTTGGGTTGAGCGTGCAGAGATTGACATAGAGACAGGGAGGCTTTAGTCCGCAAAAACAATTTTACTAAGACAGAAAATAAACATAACAAAGAAAATCACTGAGGTTTGGATCGGTCCTTCTTCTCTCCTTTTGCTTGGTGTCGATCTTTTCCCGTTCTCCCTCCCAGTATGCCACCGTGCTCCTTTTATTTGGCCTAAACGGCTGGTTGGCACTTTCCTCTAATTACCTCCACTTAGAGCTGTCGGTGTCGGTGTGCCCAGCCCCCGTATTCCCAGCAGAGGGATCCAATGTCGCCTCACGTACCTCCCCTTTATTACCATCCCCCGGGTTAGACCTCCTGGGATACCACAACACCTATGTAGATATTCCATTAAAAATCAGCCGTTTCCAGCTACAATAGTCATTTACAAAATTAACAATGTCTACACTGTATTTCTGATCAATTTTGTGTTATTTTAATGGACAAAAAATGTGCTTTTCTTTGAAAAACAAGGACAATACTAAGTGACCCCAAATTTTTGAACGGTAGTGTACATCATTTTTGTCCTGTGTGAATCTGCCAACAGATTACAAATGGCTAGAACAAATCACTTTGGATTCATATGTTAACAGAATGTATAATATAGCCTATTAAACACATGTACCAAGTGAGAATTAGACAGGTCTGAAGCCTTCTTCAACAAAATGTTATTTTGTCATAAAAGCAGTGTGCAGTTCCAGTAGTTAGCTAGACCGCTACATGGCTAAACAGGTAATTAACAAGTGAAAACACTACCTAGATCTGAATGTTGCTCAACTACCACCAAGCTACTGTAGAATGAAGTTAAACTACTAGTTGAACTACATCTAGTTCACTAGTCCCCAACACTGATAATAACACACAAAGACATACTAGTGAATGTTAACTTTCTGAAATAATGTATCAACAGAATTGACACATAACAGGAAATAATCCAAATAAGATTAAGTCAATGATCAATTTGACAATAAACTATGCTACAGTATGGTACAGGGCAACATTTCAAGTTGAAGTATACATTTGTGATGAAATGGTGAAGTGCTTTGAATTTAAACTTCAGTTCATGAGTGGTATATGATACAATAACCTACATATAGTTCATGACTGGTCTATGGTATAGCCTACATATAGTTCATGACTGGTCTATGGTATAGCTACATATAGTTCATGACTGGTCTATGGTATAGCTACATATAGTCCATGACTGGTCTATGGTATAGCTACATATAGTTCATGACTGGTCTATGGTATAGCCTGCATGTAGTTTAGGACTGGGCTATGGTATAGCCTACATACAGTAAGGTAATTTTTCATTTGGGGTACCTGCGAATCATCTCTGTGTCATGTACACTCTTCACTGCTGCCTATGGAAATTCTACATCATGCCCTTTCATGATTACAGCTACTGATTCTGTTAATGTTTTTAAAGACCACCTATAACTTTGTCCTGTTCCAAAGAGACGCTGCCAAGATAGAAAAGTAAATATGTAATGTGCTGAATGTTCATTTCAGATGGAAAAAAACTATAAAGCTGTATTTTTTCCATAAATATATCAAGATAACAAAGCAACCAGGCAGCTGAAGTTCAAAGCTGTTTTGGAAGGTGAAGGTAGAGTAGACATGGAGACTAATCACTGTGCAGAGCAGAGCAGCCCTGCAGATGTGATGTTAGGAGAAGTAGACCTCTCAGTGTAGCTACCTCTCAGGGCCAGAAAACTGAAACAAGAGAAAACATGGTATGCGTCCCAAATTGGATCCTATTCTCTATTTACTGCACAACAGCCCTGGTTAAAAGTAGTGCACTAAATATGTAATAGGGTGCAATTTGAGACACATCCATGGATCTAAATCAGCACTGTTTCTGGAAACAGGAAATATATGCAAAGTAACACTAAAGTTACGGATGAATGAAAGACTGCACATCGAACTACTCCCATAAAAATGCACTTTTTTATCTTCACTTTTAGTATGAGTATTAGGTTTAGTATCAATAAAGATGTAAGATGGCTCTGCTCACCCCATAATGCAACAGCTGTTGGTGGTTTCTCTGTTGGAAGATTGTTTAGGAAATTCCCTTAAAATTGTTGACATGCAAAGCTGCGGAACACATTTGAGCAATAACTGAACTTTATGAAGTCAACATGGGGTAGGCTGCTTGAACGTAATGAATCTGTCCTCATGTGGCTACTGTGCTCTCTGGACAAAACATAGAAGACTTATAGGAGATTATAAACATGTATTCTACATGTAGCTGCATTCATCAACTTCATGTGGGCTGTATGGTCTAATGTAATCTGAAATAACTGGCTATATGTAAGGCAATAGCGTGGTGTGGTCAAAGTGTCTGCTGTGTCCCTGAACACAAAAAGTGATAATGCAAAATGTGAAGGAATTAATTTATCTAGTGTGTAAAATGAACATGCCTACTCGGGAATACAGTACTTATTGAAAAATAAAAGATTTCAGATTCCAGAATACAAAAGTGATCCTTGAATTCTATCACCTGCTATGTAATATGCTACAGCTATCAGAATTTAGTTTTGCCTACAATGCCTCAACCTACCCAGTCCTTTTCAGATTAGTGGTCATTGAAGACAACACACACTCAGATGTGCTAGACTCAAGTCTAGGTCTTGAGTCATGTTGGCTGCAGCAATGTTTACATTTGAAGCCTGGATACCAGTCTGTTTCTGCTCTCTTGCAAACTCCTAATGAAATTGTCACACCAAACGCATGACAAGGAGTGACAAGGAGTGACAATGAGTGACAAGGAGTGACAACGGAGAAGAAATAGACTGGCATCCAGAAGAATAAAAAAATTGCGTAAACAGATCTGGGACCAGGCTATTAAATTTGCACACAATTACATAAATAGAATCTCCCACCAACATCATATCATCTGACACTGCAGCTGCAAAGGAATTATTCAGATTTTCATTGCTGTAGTTTAGACAGGTTTGATGCATTTTTCACTGACAAATTATTCAGTCTGATATTTTTACCCAAATATTTGAATAAGTCAGTCTGGAATTTTGGGGGTGGTTGGTCACACTGGTGACAAATATAGAAGAGCTTCCAAAAATAAAATGACTCTGTTGACATTGGCATCACCGCACTTTACTCAGAGTTGCTTATTTGCATTTGCCTTGCCCAGTGCTCGGTGACAGTGTGGAAAATAATCACTGAGAGATTGTTACAGGTAACTTCATGTTGAAAGCTGACAAAGAGGAGTTCTATAAATTAATCAAACTTCACACTGTCGAAAAATGAGGTGCTAATGTTTTACTTCACGAGGATACAGATTCTTCAGAGCCAACCATTTTAAATTGAACTGGAAGGGTGGAGTGTGTAGCTTACACTGACCTAATGTTTTATATGTTTACTGCTAATATTTCCTTCCCTGTAAATGACATGGCAATGTAACAATCTTTCATGTATTTCGGGAATCCTATCATGTGAGAGAGCAGAAACAGGATGGAATGAAGGAATATAGTTACTGGAACAGCAAACCTACCATGACATCATACTCTTAAACTGAACGGCTATTACTCAAAAACACATGGCAGTTGGTGCAGTGAGTTTGCTTCAACATCCCCCTTCTCGCTGTGAACCATCTCAAATGCTAGCCTCATGTTTGAGACAAACACCTCCCGTGTTTTAACAGAGGGCCATTCGTTGCTGTCTGCTTGAGCAAATGCAGAAGTTTAAAGACATGATTAGATTCTGCTGAGAACAACAAGGAAACATTTAAAACTATTACAAGTCCAGAAAAGAAAGTGCCTTGGAGGCCTGAGTTGGTCAAAAGTAGTGAGATTAATATGAATGATCTGCCAAATTGACTCCATTCCAAGAATTCTACGGTTGGACCCAAATGCAGCCTGTATTAACCCATTCCTCCCATGTTAGAATGCTGTAGACAATCCCAGGAAAACAACATCAGAATAGCTGTTTTGAAATGAGGATACAGATACTATCTATTACATGTCTATTACATTGTGTTTGTATGACAATGTTTTGGATTGTGCAACATGGTTCTCGTGAGAGGTTTGCATGCCAGATGGGCAAAGCAGAGTACACAGCGGAGAGCAGACCACCTCTATTGAAGCTTCATTGTTCATTGGAACATGTATATCGTATACGGTCGGTTCATGGCTGTAAAAGGTGTTGTTCAACTGCAAGAAAATAACACAAAAAGCTTACTGGGTGGCAGGTAGACTAGCGGTTAGAGCATTGGGCCAGTAACCCAAAGGTCGCTAGTTCATATCCTTGAGCTGACAAGGTGAAAAATGTGTCTATTTTCCCTTAGAGCAAGGCACTTAATCCTAATTGCTCCAAGGTTGCCATTTAAAATGGCTGGCTGTGACCGCACTCTCTGAGGGTGTCTCAGGAAGACTTGTGATATACAAACAAACTCAGTTCACATACAGTTGAAGTCGGAAGTTTACATACACTTAGGTTGGAGTCATTAAAACTTGTTTTTCAACCACTCCACACATTTCTTGTTAACAAACAATAGTTTTGGTAAGTCGGTTAGGACATCTACGTTTCTACATCTACAATTGTTTACAGATAAATTATTTCACTTATAATTCACTGTATCACAGTTCCAGTGGGTCAGAAGTTTACATACACTAAATTCACTCTTTATACAGCTTGGAAAACTACAGAAAATGTATACAGCTTGGAAAACTACAGAAAATTATGTCATGGCTTTAGAAGCTTTTGATAGGCTAATTGACATCATTTGAGTCAATTGGAGGTGTACCTGTGGATGTATTTCAAGGCCTACCTTCAAACTCAGTGCCTCTTTGCTTGACATCATGGGGGAATCAAAAGAAATCAGCCAAGACATCAGAAAAACAATTGTAGACCTCCACAAGTCTTGTTCATACTTGGGAGCAATTTCCAAATGCCTGAAGGTACCACGTTCATCTGTACAAACAATAGTACGCAAGTATGAACACCGTGGGACCACGCAGCTGTCATACTGCTCAGGAAGGAGACGCGTTCTGTCTCCTAGAGATGAACGTACTTTGGTGCGAAAAGTGCAAATCAATTCCAGAACTACAGCAAAGGACCTTGTGTAGATGCTGGAGGAAACAGGTGCAAAAGTATCTATATCCACAGTAAAATAAGTCCTATATCGACATAACTTGAAAGGCCGCTCAGCAAGGAAGAAGCCACTGTTCCAAAACCGCCATAAAAAAGCAAGACTACGGTTTGCAACTAAACATGGGGACAAAGACCAAACTTTTTGGAGAAATGTCCTCTGGTCTGATGAAACGAAAATAGAACTGTTTGGCCATAATGACCATCGTTATGTTTGGAGGAGAAAGGGGGAGGCTTGCAAGTCGAAGAACACCATCCCAACCGTGAAGCACGGGGTGGTAGCATCATGTTGTGGGGGTGCTTTGCTGCAGGAGGGACTGGTGCACTTCACAAAATAGATAGCATCATGAGGGAGGAAAATGATGTGGATATATTGAAGCAACATCTCAAGACATAAGTCAGGAAGCTAAAGCTTGGTCGCAAATGGGTCTTCCAAATGGACAATGACCCCAAGCATACCTTCCAAAGTTGTGGCAAAATTGCTAAGTGACAACAAAGTCAAGGTATTGGAGTGGCCATCACAAAGCCCTGACCTCAATTTGTATTTGGTAGCATTGCCTTTAAATTGTTTAACTTGGGTCAAACGTTTCAGGTATCCTTCCACAAGCTCCCACAATAAGTTGGATGAATTTTGGCCCATTCCTCCTGACAGAGCTGGTGTAACTGAGTCAGGTTTGTAGGCCTCCTTGCTCGCACATGCTTTTTCAGTTCTGCCCATTAATGTTCTATGGGATTGAGTGTATGTAAACTTCTGACCCACTAGGAATGTGATGAAAAAAATAAAAGGTGAAATAAATCATTCTCTCTACTACACTGCTCAAAAAAATAAAGGGAACACTAAAATAACACATCCTAGATCTGAATGAATGAAATAATCTTATTAAATACTTTTTTCTTTACATAGTTGAATGTCCTGACAACAAAATCACACAAAAATAATCAATGGAAATCCAATTTATCAACCCATGGAGGTCTGGATTTGGAGTCACACTCAAAATTAAAGTGGAAAACCACACTACAGGCTGATCCAACTTTGATGTAATGTCCTTAAAACAAGTCAAAATGAGGCTCAGTAGTGTGTGTGGCCTCCACGTGCCTGTAGGACCTCCCTACAACACCTGGGCATGCTCCTGATGAGGTGGCGGATGGTCTCCTGAGGGATCTCCTCCCAGACCTGGACTAAAGCATCCGCCAACTCCTGGACAGTCTGTGGTGCAACGTGGCGTTGGTGGATGGAGCGAGACATGATGTCCCAGATGTGCTCAATTGGATTCAGGTCTGGGGAATGGGCGGGCCAGTCCATAGCATCAATGCCTTCCTCTTGCAGGAACTGCTGACACACTCCAGCCACATGAGGTCTAGCATTGTCTTGCATTAGGAGGAACCCAGGGCCAACCGCACCAGCATATGGTCTCACAAGGGGTCTGAGGATCTCATCTCGGTACCTAACAGCAGTCAGGCTACCTCTGGCGAGCACATGGAGGGCTGTGCGGCCCCCCAAAGAAATGCCACCCCACACCATGACTGACCCACCGCCAAACCGGTCATGCTGGAGGATGTTGCAGGCAGCAGAACGTTCTCCACGGCGTCTCCAGACTCTGTCACGTCTGTAACATGTGCTCAGTGTGAACCTGCTTTCATCTGTGAAGAGCACAGGGCGCCAGTGGCGAATTTGCCAATCTTGGTGTTCTCTGGCAAATGCCAAACGTCCTGCACGGTGTTGGGCTGTAAGCACAACCCCCACCTGTGGACGTCGGGCCCTCATACCACCCTCATGGAGTCTGTTTCTGACCGTTTGAGCAGACACATGCACATTTGTGGCCTGCTGGAGGTCATTTTGCAGGGCTCTGGCAGTGCTCCTCCTGCGCCTCCTTGTACAAAGGCGGAGGTAGCGGTCCTGCTGCTGGGTTGTTGCCCTCCTACGGCCTCCTCCACGTCTCCTGATGTACTGGCCTGTCTCCTGGTAGTGCCTCCATGCTCTGGACACTACGCTGACAGACACAGCAAACCTTCTTGCCACAGCTCGCATTGATGTGCCATCCTGGATGAGCTGCACTACCTCAGCCACTTGTGTGGGTTGTAGACTCCGTCTCATGCTACCACTAGAGTGAAAGCACCACCAGCATTCAAAAGTGACCAAAACATCAGCCAGGATCATAGGAACTGAGAAGTGGTCTGTGGTCACCACCTGCCGAACCACTCCTTTATTGGGGGTGTCTTGCTAATTGCCTATAATTTCCACCTGTTGTCTATTCCATTTGCACAACAGCATGTGAAATGTGTTGTCAATCAGTGTTGCTTCCTAAGTGGACAGTTTGATTTCACATAAGTGTGATTGACTTGGAGTTACATTGTGTTGTTTAAGTGTTCCCTTTATTTTTTTGAGCAGTATATTATTCTGACATTTCACATTCTTAAAATAAAGTGGTGATCCTAACTGACCTAACAGGGAATTTTTACTAGGATTAAATGTCAGGAATTGTGAAAAACTGAATTTAAATGTATTTGGCTAAGGTGTATGTAAACTTCCGACTTCAACTGTATGTGTATTAATACACACTAGAACATTTGTGAAAAAAAGAAAGATATGAGCACCAAATGAATACTACTAACCAACATTTATTTGAAATGGAAGTACTGTGGAAGTCATGTGCATGATTTACCGTTCAGCATGATTCCCTCTCTTGTCTCACATGTCTTGGTGTAGTTTATTTTACGGCTGCTTATATCATGGATGGGTGCCTACTCCAAACACCTAAAATGACCCTTTTATGTTGTTGGTTACTGATGGGGCTCCATAAAACAAGAGAATACAGCTATACCATTAAACACAAAGAATGTTTTTTACTGGAGTTCGAGGAATGGTTTTGATGCCTTTGAAGGCCCTTACGTGGATTAAGAACAGAGAACTAACTGCCTTACTTTTAAAAACCTGCAGGCTCAGCCCTGGTAAAGAAAAGAGAAAACACTCTTTAGGTTACAACGACACATTTGCTGCCAAAAAAAGTCTAAATAACACTTTACGGTTTCCTCCAGTTAATGTAAGGGCGTGGAGTTGCATCCTGAAAACAACAGATAGTAATTACCATAAGGGTACAGATGTGGCGAGGAGGGAAGATTGTGCAGCTTGGGCACCTCTCTAAACGGAACAATTCCATACCATGAAAAATACATTTTTCCCCAGCCTTTAATTTATTTCACAGTGGATATATCTGTAAGACTCATCTAAGACACGTCACGTCTTAGCGTGAAGATAACATTTACATTTTAGTCATTTAGCAGACGCCCTTATCCAGAGCGACTTACAATAGAGACTGCATGCATTTCCATACTTTTTTTTTCACCTGTCTTATTTTTATATTGACAGTGTAGTGTGTATGTGTAAAGATGTTATGTTATTGTTCCAGTGTTGAGTGGAATGATCTCGCCCATTTTAAAACCTTGTGCACCACGGGAAACATGCAAAATCTGCACAATTTTCTGCAAACAAATAATTTCATTTTGACAATTGATTAGACAGTGTTGCCTTATTCCCTCAGCATTTCACTATCAACATGAGTTGTTAATGATGTATATCTCAATTAATTTTGTATAATATACACAACATACCAGGCAACCAACAGCCTGTGAAACCATACTGAATCTTAGTGGAAGAGACAAGAATCTGTATACTTTGAAAAACAAGGTCTGAAGAAAATAAATCAAAACAGCACGCATGAGAGATCAATTCTTTCTATAAATATGGAGATGTAAAAATGGCTTCACCAAGAACAACTCCAATCTGTTTGACAGCCATGACAGTCCTGCATGCCATGATGAAGACTGACTTTGAACTCCCACAAGTTATTCTGTCTGGCACAGGATCTCCTGTTTCTGTCTTTACAGCATCAGATAATGTGCATCACATCATTAGCAAAGCGGAAAATTTAAGTTTACTGAACATTAAGACTTCACACTGCTATTTTAAGATAGACTGCTAGGCTACTCTTAAGAGCAGTGTCAATGCCAAAGGTTTCTTCATACATAGCTGCAAGCTACAACTGAGGTCCTCCTCATGAAGTGGAACTAATTATACGGAAGCTGTAAATCCCTGACAATTAGATCAGCATTAGCATTAAAACTAAAGTTCAGTATGTTAACCCATTGCATACATGATGCATACAGTATGTGTGAGGGCACAGGTTTGTGTCAGCGTGTCAGTTCTTTAAGATAAGATAATGACTTTACCATCCCGTGGAGAAATTTTGTTTATGGCTCTGTGAATACTTTAACAAAACGGCAAACACACAAGCCTCAGGTCGCCACGGAGCAGAGCCCTTTGGAAGGTCTAGATTGTACCATGGTCTACATATACAGTACCTATCAGAAGTATTCACCCCACTTGGATTTCTTCACATTTTATTGTGTTACAAAGTGGGATGAAAATGTATTTGATTGTCATTTGTCAACACTCTACACAAAATACTCTGTAATGTCAAAGTGGAAGATTTTTTTTACAAGATTAATGACAAATAAAACACTAATATACAGTACCTTCATTAGATAAGAATTCACCAATACATGTTAGAGTCAATACATGTTAGAAACACCTTTAGCAGCGATTACAGCTGCAAGTCTTATTAGGTAAGTCTCTAAGCTTTGCACACCTGGACTGTGCAATATTTGCCCTTTATTTTTTTCTAAATTCTTCAAGCTCTGTCAAGGTGTTGGGGATCATGGCAAGACAGCAATTTCCAAGTATTGCCATAGATTTTCAAGCACATTTAAGTCAAAATTGTAACTTGGCCACTCACTGGAACGTTCACTGTCTTCTTGGTAAGTAACCAGTGTAGATTTGGCCTTGTGTTATACGTTATTGTCCTGCTGAAATGTGAATTCCTCTCCCAGCCATTGAACTATGTAGCCATTTTAAAATCACAATGGCCTCGTGGTGACATCCCTGAGCAGTTTCATTCCTGTCCTGCAGCTCAGTTCAGAAGGATGACTGTACCTTTGATGTGTCTGGGTGTTTTAATACATAATCCATAGCATAATTCTTAACTTGAACATGCTAAAGAGATATTCAATATCTGATTTGTTATTGTTACCCATCTACCAATCACTGTGATTTTTATTAGGCTTTCAAAAATCTCCCTGGTCTTTGTAGTTGAATCTTTGCTTGAAATGCAATACTTGACTGAAGGACCTTATATATGCTGTATGTATGGGGGACAGAGGAAGGGGTAGTCATTCAAAAATCATGCCAACCCCTATTATTTCACAGAGTGAGGGAGTCCATGTAAATTATGTGATTTGTTAAGTTAAATGTCACTCCTGAAGTAATTTAGGCTTGCCTAAACAAAGGGGGTGAATATTTATGCAATTACTATATTTTATTTATAATTTGTTTTGTACATTTTTTTTTAAATGTTCTTTTCACTTTGACATTATGGAGTATTTTGTGTAGATCAATGACAAAAGAAATCACAATTAAATCTATTTCAATCCCACTTTGTAACGCAACAATGTGAAGAAGAAAAATCCAAGATGGTGATATCCACTGTATGCTTAAATCTTAGAACTGAAAAAATCTCAAACTGTACAAGCATAGCCAAGAATTCTCAACATGTGCAAATAGTTTGGAGGTTTGAAAATCATTATGGACATTACACACAGGAAGCTGATATTCCATCAAATAAACTGTATAGTACTGTGCCATGTATGTGGTTTCCCATTTTATTACTGTGTTGAATGAGTATAAGCTGCGGGTATCATTGAAATACAAGCCACACTTGATACTTCATTCCAGCTTTAACTGCTTGAGAGCAAGCAGTACTGGGAGTAATATCTCTACAAAAATGGTATAGGTCACACAATCTGAAATGGAAAGAACATTCCAGACAACATGTCATTGTTTCTATATTTATGTAAAATGTGTATGTACATAACAACGGGCAGCAATGCACTGCGGCCATAAAAAAAATCTGTCATTTAACATGATAGTGCTAAGATATACCAGCAATACTGAACAAAACATTCAAAAATACAGATTTGTCAAGCAACTATTTGCACTTTCAAAGTTGTCACAAACTTAATAAACATCAATCTGGAGGGACAGCAATTGAAGACTGCAGTAAAAAAAAAATTAAGAAAACTTTTGGTGAAATATTATCTGACATCATATACAAACGCATGGGATTTATTTAATTATTCTATACCAGTGGCCACTCAAGAGACTGTTGTGCAATTGAATTGAAACACCGAACAACGCATGCATTACAACATACAGAGTTTGGCACACAGTACATTTCATATACTGTACCAATAGGCAAAAGGTATTTTCACTCAGATGATGCAGTTGATGTACTGGAATTGATTGGATTGACATTTGTATATATTTGTTAAAGTCAAAGAAAATGTCAAACAAATGAGGCAACTGAAGAGAGGACGACATTCTTAATATCAACTGTAGTGCAGTCATTATTTTGATGAGACAATCAGATGAAGGCACACTATCATAATATCGCCAATAAGTTATTCAATGACCCTATCCGTGCCTCCTCTATGATGTGGCTTTTAAAGCTAAAATACACGTTATTATTGATTCTGTATAATCTATTCAATATGATCTAATTGATGATTCTATGATCTACTTATCCATGTTCAGAGCAAGAGAAGCAAGTCCATCCACTTCAGCAAAACTCACTGAATTGTGGTATTTTTACTGCACATTCAGGGAGTGCGTAACACCGTAACAAGTATCTACATACACGAAGTGGAAATGGTTTCAATAGAGGAGGAAGAGGGTGCAGTGTCATTAACTTTTTCAGATAACTGGAAACCACTATAGCAGGAGGTCTCAATGATCACAACGCTCCACTGCAAAATGGATGATGGAAAAATTTAAAGCAGGACTGTAAATATAGAAAGATATACAGTTGATATAGATATATGAACAAAAACAACATGTGGATTGTTGGTTGTGCAAGTTCTTGTGTATCATGATGATGAGATGCTTCTAAAAAAGTTTGGTCTGATTATTTAAAGACATTCTCGAAAGCTGGACACTTGTGGGTCTTGAGTTTCTTGATGGCCTTTTTGAACTCTTTGCTGGACTTGTCCCACTTGTGGATGCCCGTCAGGAGGAACTGCGTGTCCACCTTGCGCCCCATGATCAGGTAAATGTTGCCCAAGTTATCCAGCTGCTGGCAGGGGCAGTCGGCTCCGTTCTTCAGGTACAGAACCAGCTTTTTTAGGTCATTCTTCTTTAGGTTGCCCAGTTTCAATGGCTTCTTCCTCTTCTGCAGAATTACCTTGCGGTCCATGCCTTCCCGTCTCACCTCCTTGATCTTGGTCCTGATAGCTAAGATCAAAGAGACATCAAAAGAAAGAAGGTGGTTGTTAAAAACAATAATATATGGGCACAGACATCAGTTCAACGTCTATTTTTTTATTTACATTTGGTTGAGTTGTCAAGTAACGTGAATTCAACAAAAAAGATCACCATGACATTGGATTTAGGTTAAAAGTTGCGTGAAAGACAAAATTCCCTTACGTTGATGACTTTTTACAAATCCAATCAATTTTTTACATTGATTCAATATTATCACATTGATTTTTTTTGTTATTGAAATGACAATGCTGATTCAACCAGTTCTTGCCTAGTGGGATGCACCTTTAGAAAGTATTCATATACCCTTGACTTATTTCATTTTTTACATTACATTTTAGTCATTTAGCAGACGCTCTTATCCAGAGCGACTTACAGTAGTGAATGCATACATTTCATACAATTTCATACATTTTTTTTTTTTTTTCCTGTGCTGGCCCCCCGTGGGAATCGAACCCACAACCCTGGTGTTGCAAACACCATGCTCTACCAACTGAGCTGTAACACATTTTCTTGTGTTACAGCCTGAATTCAACATTGATTAAATATATTTTCTCACCCATCTAAACACAATAACCCATCATGACAAAATGAAAATGTGTTTTTAGACATTTTAGCAAATGTATTGAAAATGAAATACAGAAATATCTAATTTACTTAAGTATTCACACCCCTGAGTCAATACTTCGTAGAAGCACCTTTAGCTTTGATTTCTGTATTTCATTTTCAACACATTTGCTAAACTTTCTAAAGACATGGAGTGTTTCTCAAAATGCATACAATCGTGTCTCTGAGCACACAAATTGGAGCATGGGAGCGTCGGAGTCCAAATCAAAGTATTCGAAACGGCGCATAGAGGGCTCCGTTTATACATATTTTGAAGCATGCGTCGATGCAAGCTTCAATGGAAAGTATGCAAAGAAATATGACGCGACCAGATAAAAAAAATACATTTTTCTTTTCAATCATTGGCGGCCGTTATTTGAGCTGATACGAGAGAAAATACACTCCGACTTCGGAATGAAATGATGCTTATTCAAATATCATATGTTGTCTGACTACAATATTTTATCTTGATACATTAATAAATACATGCTGTGTTAATTGTGGCATGTTTACCTGCCTACCTACTTTAGATCGCAAGCCCATAATAAATAAATAGGGTTATCTAGTACTGGTATCTAGCTAGATAGCCACAAAGAATTGTTAGCTACCTACCCACGAAGAATTGACATCTAACTTGAAAAATATTAGTTTTAGGTCATTTTTGCCTGTTAAACTATCTGGTGAGCTAGATTATTACGATTCACATATAGCTAGCTGATAGTTATGAAGTAAAACGGTTGCTTAGTGTATATCTTTAGTTTCTACTGCCATTGTTGTCCTGGCTGGAAGATGGTTCAGTGAATGGGTAAGTCCATAGTAAGTCAATAGGGCTAACCGGCTAGCTATCTAGCCATGAAGAATTGGTGTATACCCACAAAAAAATGTACCTTGGATAACATTGGTTTTAGGTCATCTTTGCTTGTTTAACTTGCTGGCTAGCTAGATTATTACGATTCACATATCTAGCTGATAATTATGAAGTAAAAAGTTTGCTTTCTGTATATGTTGGAAGAAGGTTCAATGAATGGGGGGGTGAAGCGTGAGGTAATACATTAGGGGGAGCATGAGATTGTGGAGCACGGTAGTACGCATATTGAGAAACACCCATTATTTAACTTTGTCATCATGGGGTATTGTGTGTACTGTAGATGGGTGAGAAAAACATAAATGTAATCTATTTTGAAATCTGGCTTTAACACTACAAAATGTTTAATAAGTCAAGGGGTATGAATACTTTATGAAGGCACTGTGTGTTGCGGCAAATATGTAGCAAGTTCATATGTGGCAAGTTCAGCATGTTGAATCAAATCTATGGTTAGCCTGAGGACTAGGAGTGTGCAGAGTAGTCGGACAAAACGAGTATCGTAACGAATTTGGGCAATTTTCTGGATGCGATTATGATCCGAGTATTTTTTTATTATCCTTAAATCGGGAAAAAAAAATTGCTAGTTTGCCTGTCTGTATAGAGAAGGGTGGGCTGTACACTGTACACTGCTCTGATTGGATAGAGTAATGCTCCATTTCTCCATCCACTCGCTTCATAATTTCACCCAATCACTTTTTCCTGCATGTTTTTGGTCTGATCATTTAGATTGCTGCTGCCTGCTACTATATGAATCACATGGTGAGGACAATTGTTATCAAGCGACCAATGTGCATAATATCTAACAAGCGGGGCAAGGGCAGGGAAAACAGATGAAATGCTGATGTGCAATCTGACTTAGTGACAGGAAATTTGGCTGTCCGCTACAAGTTGAGGACACAGGCATACACACACACACACACACACACACACACACACACACACACACACACACACACACCCCTCCCCACGCTGCTCCTAATCTGTTGATTTTTTGCAGTGAGAACATGCAGGGAGGTATTTTGCTAAAATCTATTTAGCCATATTAAAACACTAACGTTTTTTTCTGATCACGAGTATCATCCGATCCGACTGTCAATTTACGGATACGATTAAGAATATGAGTATGCCCATGTCGGCACACCCCTACGGAGGACTATGGTTAGCCTGAAGACTGTGGTTAGCCACTTTTCCTTTTAGCTGTGTTAATATTTCATGTCAGAACAGAATGACAGTCATATAAACATTGTGTATGCATTGGGCTGCGGAGCAGAGGGTATCAGTGGTTAGATAGCTAGGCCCCAGATGCCCAGGACCATTAAGGAAAGATAAGAGGGATTACACAGTGACTGCATCTGCATCTCAAATGGAACCCTATTCCCTATATATGGCACTACTTTTAATCTAAGCCTTATAGGTCCTGGTCAAAAGTAGTGCACTATAAAGGAAATAGGGTGACATTGCTAGAGGTATGGCTATTATATATCAACCTCACCCTGCAAGGTCTTGGGGGTAGTTTTGATAGGAAAAGTATTTATGTGTTTCATGGATATGATGACTAAGAGACAGCATCCAGACGGATTCATCTCTATGGGAAACTGATCAGTTTACATTTGCTGTCCTTTTCCATTGACAGGAATCTTCAAATTACTGCCTGTCTGCCCTGTGCCCCTCCAGCTGTAACAGGACTTCTTTTTTTCCACCTTGAGTACCTCCTCTCTCTGTCTCACAGGCTTTTAGGGAAGTGGCCCTGTACCTCAGTGAGCTAGACTTCAAATATATTGAGTGAGATTAATGATCTATTTGTGAAATGCATCACCTAGAGTTGGAAAATTCTGGTAACTTCCCCCAAATTCCTAGGGTTTTCCACAAATCCTGGTTCAGGGAATCTTCCAACCAGGCTTTCTGGAAGACCTGGACATTATGGGAAAGTTACCATTTTGCAACCATATCATACCTTTAAGTTCAATGGACGACAACTTTGCAAAAATTATACGCACACATCTTGGAGGCTGAAGGCTGTGTGTTGTTAGAATTCTGAACGGTCACAATATGGCTAAAATTTGCTAATTGGCAAACAACCCACCCGTCAGTGGAGGCTGCTGAGGGGAGGATGGCTCATAATAATGGTCGGAATGGAATCAAACACATGGTTGTGTTTGATTCCATTCCAGCCATTCCACCTCATTCCAGCCATTATTATGAGCCGTCCTCCCCTCAGCAGCCTCCACTGCCACCCGTCTATACCACTACTACTACTCCCACTTCAATACCACCACTGATTGGTTACTGGAAGAAAGTGGAACCTTTGATGCTACAGTACATTATCACCCTGACTCTCATTGTCCCTTGATATAAGGCCAAGTATTGCCACAATTTTAAACCCACCAAATGTCTGAATAATCATAATCTGTTTTTATTCACTTAATTCTCTCCAAATCTTACACCAGCCTCTGAATTGTCTTAAATCAGTCTGATCTTTCACTAAAGTCAATTTAACCTCCTAATCTCCTTGTTTCCTCCACCTCACCTCTTGAAATGTTACACGAGTCTACCCCATGGTGGTCCAAATCTCAGCCGCCATGGATGAGTCCCAAATGACACCCTATTCCCTACATATTGCATTACTCTTGACAAGGGCCCAAGTCAAAAGTAGTTTACAATATAGGGAATAGGGTGTCATTTCAAATCAAATTTGTCACATTCTCCGAATACAACCTTACCGTAAAATGCTTACCTACAAGCCCTTAATGAACAATGCAGTTCAAGAAAGAGTTATGAAAATATTTACTAAATAAACGAAAGTAAAAATAGAAAGTAATACAATTCAAAATAACAATAACGAGGGTATATACATGGGGTACCGGTACCAAGTAAATGTGCGGGGGTACAGGTTAGTTGAGTTATTTTGAACATGTAGGTAGGAGTACAGTGACTATGCATAGATAATAAACAGCGAGTAGCAGCAGTGTAGAAACAAAGGGGGGGTGTGTTAATGGTCATTTGATGAATTGTTCAGCAGTCTTATGGCTTGGGGGTAGAAGCTGTTAAGGATCCTTTTGGTCCTAGACTTGGCGCTCCGGTACAGCTTGCCGTGCGTTAGCAGAGAGAACAGTGTATGACTTGGGAGTCTTTGACAATTTTTTGGGCCTTCCTCTGACACCGCCTATTATATAGGTCATGGATTATAGGAAGCTTGGCCCCAGTGATGTACTGGGCCGTGAGCACTACCCTCTGTAGTGCCTTGCGGTTGGAGGCCGAGCAGTTGCCATACCAGGCGGTGATGCAACCTGTAAGGATGCTCTCGATGGTGCAGCTGTAGAACTTTTTGAGGATATTCTGAGGGGGGAAAAGGTGTCTCCTGAGGGGGGAAAAGGTGCTGCCCTCTTCACGACTGTCTTGGTGTGTTTGGATCATGTTAGTTTGTTGGTGATGTGGACACCAAGAAACTTGAAACTCTCGACCCGCTCCGCTACACTAATGGAGGCCTGTTCGGCCCGCTTTTTCCTGTAGTCCACAATCAGCTCCTTTGTCTTGCCTACATTGAGGGAGAGGTTGTTGTCCTGGCACCACACTGCCAGGTCTCTAACCCCCTCTCTATAGGCTGTCTCATCGTTGTTGGTGATTGGGCCTACCACTGTTGTGTCAGCAGGAAACTTAATGATGGTGTTGGAGTCATGTTTGGCCATGCAGTTGTCGGTAAACTGGGAGTACAGGAGGGGATTAAGCATGCACCAGAGGGGCCCCAGTGTTGAGGATCAGCGTGGCGGATGTGTTGCTACCTACCCTTACCACCTGGGTGTGGCCCGTCATGAAGTCCAGGATCCAGTTGCAGAGGGAGGTGTTTAGTCCCATAAGTCCTTAGCTTAGTGGTGAGCTTTGTGGGCACTATGGTGTTGAACGCTGAGCTGTAGTCAATGAACAGCATTCTCACAAAAGGTGTTCCTTTTGTCCAGGAGCATGATTGAGATTGTGTCATCTGTGGATCTGTTGGGGTGGAATGTGAATTGGAGTGGGTCTAGGGTTTCCGGGATGATGACCAGCCTTTGAAAGCACTTCATGGCTACCGACATGAGTGCTACGGGACGGTAATCATTTAGGCAGGTTACCTTCGCTTCCTTGGGAACAGGGACTATGGTGGTCTGCTTGAAACATGTAGGTATTCAGACTCGGTCAGGGAGAGGTTGAAAATATCAGTGAAGACACTTGCCAGTTGGTCAGCGCATGCTCCGAGTACAAATCCTGGTAATCCGTCTGGCCCTACGGCTTTGTGAATGTTGACCTGTTTAAAGGTCTTGCTCACATCAGCTACCGATAGCGTGATCACACAGCCATCCAGAACGGCTCTCATGCATGCTTCAGTGTTGCTTGCCTCGAAGTGAGCATAAAATGTATTTTGAGTTGCAGACTCAGCCATTATGGGTATAGGCCAACCTCTTCATCGCCCTGCGCAAATGTAATGTAGGCTACTGCGTGGTAGTAAAGTAGACTACTACACGAGTGAAGGTGAATTTGATACACAGTAATATAAGGAAAACATTTGGTAGGTTGCTGTGATGACCAGATTAGTGACCACCTTGTGATCTATTAATACAGGGACTTGTCATGACGTTGGGCTCTTTGGGTACAGGAAGGACAGTTGACCCCCTCCCCTTTGTACCATCACCCAACCTACCTTCCCCCCCAACCCAGGGTTGTAAAAATTCCAAGAGGAGAATCTACTACAACATGTTTCATAGAGAGACAAAGGAAATTCTTCCAACTCATAGAATTGGAGAACCTAGCGACATGTGTGTTCTGGAGAAGATATGGAAGATTGATGAAGACTCCAGCTACGAACTGATCCGCTTGGTACAATTTTGTGATACTCAGAAGAGACAATATAGCCATATTACCCTAAAACGGTCTACATGATAGCCTCAGCGATGAGACTGAATCCACATGGTTGTATACAATGTATTATTAAGGATAAAGCTATTTGTAATACATTGAGATGCTATGTACTGATGTTAATGTGATAGAATTATATTTCTGTAACCAAGTCCAGCTCAGTCATAGGCACGCCCCCAGGGACACATACAGGACCAGGCGTCATTTGACAAGCCTGTTCTCTGGGCCCTATAAAACACCCCCTGATTTACATTTCTAGAGACCAGGCCTACACTCCATTGCGAGTTGGCTCATAGGTTTGACCAGCCAAGTACTCTACTGAAAGTGAACCATACCACGTGGTTAACTTTTAGACTATCGATATCGACAGAATAAGAACAAGTCTTTGATATTAATTATTAGTCTGCAGCTAAGTAAATTATTTCATCGAATGCGAAGACCAACCACATCCATTCTATGACGACATTCATGAATGTCGCTCTGACAGATCCATTCTAACCGAGAGTGAGAGAGAGAGAGAACGCTGACAAACTCTCCATCAGAACAAAACTCTCCAACAAGAATCCCGACGACACATGAGCGTAAATATATATTGATTGCAAATGTTCCCGAATGAGTGAGCCTTCAATTGTCAATTGTTAATATTAATGAACTCTGTGTAACTTCTCAGCTTACCGTTTTATGACCCATTGTCTAACAGACCAGCCATGCTTGTTAGCCAGTAGGGCACATTACTATGCCAATCCTTGGTGACGATAATTGCTGTTTGTATGTTTTCTGTTAATTACTTAGTGTAGTAAATAAATGATTTTAAGACAATTGATGTATGGATGATTTTAGTAAAGACTGGGTTCGTGCAGATAACCAAGAATTACAACTTTCATGATGAGACTGAAACAACATACGGGTTAAGATTGACTGCTATCGATGTAAAATATTACTAAGTATTTTAAGAGTTTATTCAGAGGATAACAGCTCTATAAACGTTCTTCTGTGGTGCCCCGACTTTCTAGTTAATTACATTTACATGATTAGCTTAATCAGGTAATATTAATTACAGAGAAATAATTTTATAAGTTAGCATGTCATATCACTTAATCCAGCATAGCATATAGTCTGTCGTGTCTTTGGCTATCTGTTGTTCCATGTAGTGAATGTTGTGTTTGTATGGGCTCATAGCATGTTTTTGTTTTTCTAAAGTGTACAAAACACTAAGAACACCTGCTCTTTCCATGACATAGCCTTCACCTAGATTCACCTGGTCAGTCTATGATCCCTTATTGATGTCACTTGATAAATCCACTTCAGTCAGTGTAGAGGAAGGGGAGGATACGATGAAAGGTGACAGAGCTAGAGTGGTGCTTGTCAGACCATGATACATCCTGAAAATCGGTGTTCTCACAAAATTGTCTGTAGCATCTGAACGGTTAGGCCTACAAACTATTATGGAAAGATGAGAGTGTTCTCCGTTTTGCTCTATGACCCCTACAAGCGTCTTGGGACTCATCTGAAGTCAGTACAGCCAATTGCCAACTTCTGTCTGTAGCGTTCAAACAGTTTGGGCTACACACTAATATGAAAGGTGAGACTCACGAACATGTACATGTCGGTTGTGTTGCCCATAGGCCTCACAAGACACGTTTGAAGGTCCCCAGTACCAGTTGAAAAAATGTATAGAAGTACACTGTATATGGAGACGTTTTTGTGCCAGACATAAGGGCTTAAATATATGTGGGGGAAAAAATAACTTCTTGATCTTAAATCTCTCAGATATAGCACAGACACTTCAGAACAAACTTCCATTAGATGTTTTTTTTTTTTGGGGGGGGACTGTTGTTCCATGTAGAGAATGTTATTCAATCTGTTTGCATGGGCTAGCAGCAGTTTTTAAATACATGTAAAAAAAAAAAATACAAAAAAAATGATACAATTTCCTTATCTTCTATCTCTCAGATATAGGAAAGACACTTCAGAACCAAATTCCTTTAGATTTTTTTTTTTTTGGGGGGGGGGACCATCTGTTGTTCCATGTAGTGAATGTTATTCAATTCGTTTGTATGGGCTATGCGTTTATAGTTTACAAAACACTAAGAACGCCTGCTCTTTCCATGACTTAGACTGACCAGGTGAATCTGGTAAAGCTATGATACCTTATTGATGTCACTTGATAAATCCACTTTAATCATAGCTTTCCTGTGGCTCAGTTGGTAGAGCATGGTGTTTGCAACGCCAGCATTGTGTGTGCAATGCCAGGGTTGTGGGTTTGATTCCCACGGGGGGCCAGTACAAAAAAATAAAAAATGTATGAAATGTATGCATTCACTACTGTAAGTCGCTCTGGATAAGAGCATCTGCTAAATGACTAAAATGTAAAAATGAATCAGAGTAGAGGAAGGGGAGGATGTAGGTTGAAGAAGGATTTTTGAGACAACGGAGACAT
Organism: Salmo trutta; assembly: GCF_901001165.1. Taxonomy (NCBI): domain Eukaryota; kingdom Metazoa; phylum Chordata; class Actinopteri; order Salmoniformes; family Salmonidae; genus Salmo; species Salmo trutta. The sequence continues at coordinate 30,165,617 of NC_042965.1, forward strand.
GGATTGTGTATGTTGCGATTCAGAGGGTGAATGGAAAAGACTCTGTTCCTTTGAACAGGGTATGGTAGTAGGTGCACTGGTTTATTGTCAAGGACTGAAACGCTGCTGGGTTTTTCACGTTCAACAGTTATGTGTATCAAGCCTGGTCCACCACCCACGCAAAGGACATCCAGCACAACTGTGGGAAGCATTGGAGTCAACATGGGCCAGCATCCCTGTGGAGTGTTTGACACCTTGTAAATTCCATGCCCCAACAAATTTAGGCTGCTCTGAGAGCAACTCAATATTAGGAAGGTGTCCTTAACATTTTGTACACTCAGTGAATATCAGAACTTTGAATAGGCCTCTACATGAACTAACACTACCAGGATTGAGGGTTCATCTATTGCCCCCTTCACGTATGCTCTCTCTCCGGCGCTCTAGGTCGCCATGCTTCCGCACCTCAGCAGGATCGACAGGTTCCCGCGCCTCAGCAGGTGACCGGTCCACTCCTGATCTCCGGGATCATCATTTTGGTTGGCGTCCTGCGGCTGAAGCCGCGCGTCAGGGAGGGGGTACTGTCACGTGTGCTCCCTCTCCGGCCTCGAGGTCACCAGGCTGCTGATTATTGCGCACACCTGTCACCATCGTCACGCGCATCAGCGCCTCATGACACTCACCTGGGCTCCATCACCTCCTTGATTTCCTGCCCTATTTATGTCGCTCCCCTTGGTTCCTTCCCCAGGCGTTATTGTTTCTGTTTCAGTTTCATGTCTGTGTGTTGTGCTAATTATTCACTCCCTGAACTTGCTTCCCGACTCCCAGCACACACGTTACAGAATAACGCCTCACCAAAGGGAAGCATCAAAGAGTGTGTTTTTGTTTGGAGGTGATGTCGGGTCCGTGTATCAGTACCGGAGCTACCACGGAGGCCTCAGTGGGCTCCCGTGCCTCAGCGGGCTCGACAGGCTCCCGTGCCTCAGCGGGCTCGAGAGGCTCCCGTGCCTCAGCGGGCTCGAGAGGCTCCCGTGCCTCAGCGGGCTCGACAGGCTCCCGTGCCTCAGCGGGCTCGACAGGCTCCCGTGCCTCAGCGGGCTCGACAGGCTCCCGTGCCTCTGCTGGGTGAACTGGGTCCCGTACCTCGGTCGAAGCAACCGGGGAGTTTTCAGCCGGCTTATCAGGCTCTCACGCCTCATCCGGTTTGTCAGGTTTCTGTGCCTCAGCGGAGGCAACCGGTCCACTCCTGATCCCCGGGATCGTCCCTTTGGTTGGCGTCCTGCGGCTGGAGCCGCGCGTCGGAGAGGGGGGGTACTGTCACGTATGCTCTCTCTCTCCCTCTCGCTCTCTCTCTGAAGCTCTAGGTCGCCATGCTCCCGTACCTCAGTGATGACCAGTCCACTCCTGATCCCCATCATCATTTTGGTCACCGTCCTGTGGCTGGAGCCGCACGTCAGGGAGGGGGTACTGTCACGTGTGCTGCCTCTACGGCCTCTAGGTCACCAGGCTGCTGATTATTGAGCACACGTCACCATCATCACATGCCTCATGACACTCACCTGGACTCCATCACCTCCTTGATTACCTGCCCTATTAATGTCGCTCCCTTTGGTTCCTTCCCCAGGCATTATGGTTTCTGTTTCAGTTTCATGTCTGTGCGTTGTTCGTGTTTCTTGTTTTGTATGATGTTTCGTTCTTTTATTAAATGATTCACTCCCTGAACTTGCTTCCCGACGTTACACCCCCTATCTTCCCATTGCCAATTAAAGTGTTAGAGAATGAACAGTCCCAGTGGTTTTCCAGGTATTAACAGTGCCTATGGTCGGGATTAGGACCTTCATCAACCATCTCTGGTCCCTGAAAAGTCTCTGTGAGGAGGCTTAGTGTTAAAGGAAACCAAAATTGGCAGCTTTCATAATTAGCAAGTCATAAAATAATTTCCCCCCTGAAACCACTTTATCTGGATAAATCCAGCTCAAACTGGATCCAGCTGAACTTTCTTTGCACCTTGGTTGTTTGTGTGCATAATCTCCCTTCCAGCCAAAGTGACTGACCAGCTAGGCTATGGCACTTTATGTTTTAACTGTTAAGGGCAAAAGGCTCAACCATTGATCAGTTGTTCCTTCGGGGCAGTTAAACTAGAAGTTAATCTAACACATTCTGGGCATGTGCTTTGGAAAACTATTCTCCCCAAACTATCATCTGACACTAGAGTTATAATCATTTCACAATTTTCCTTTCAATGTTACCAGGGTGAAAATAGGAAATAATGCAAAAACAGCAAGCTTCAACTGTCATTCTATATTCAACATCATCTCCATCTGTCAGAGGTCTCAGGTTTGGACAAATTCAGAGCACTCATACTCTCTCCATCAATCGGCAATGCTGTACATTTTGTGGTCATCTAGGCTGCAATCTTTGTCTCCGAACCTCAACCTGATTTCCTCTCCTGGTTTAGAAGGCAAGACAAACTTTCAGCCAGCTCAGATGGTGTCATAAACCCAGCAGGAAAACAACCATGGAATAACACAGCTCTGGCCCATTCACAACCATGGAACCTGTCTGCCCCATGACCCAATGTCTGCGTCCCAAATGGCAACCTATTCCCTACATAGTGCACTACTTTTGACCAGGCTGCTATGTTCCCTGGTCAAAAGTAGTGCACTATATAGGGAACAGGGTGCCATTTGGGAAGCAACCTATGTAATCAGTTTATAGCAGGGCCAGGGCAGCTGCACTTTTATTTAAAGCATTAGAATGGGGAGGGATGGATGGTGCAATTGCCTTTACCACCAGAGAGAAAGTAATCTGTCTGAAGTAGAGCAGGGTGGGTTTGAATTGAAGTGTTCTGACACTGTAACAAAGAGCTGCAGTAATAAAAGCTTAAGTATGGAGATAAATCACAGTGGGAAAAAAGTGTTGAGTTGGATGTACCATAAAACCATTAGCAGGGAAGAAAGCACCAATTGCTCTGTTAAGAAACAGATTCATGAAATCAAAACTGGTTGGTGTTCAGAGATAGATGGGAGGGGTTAAGTGGAGCTGAAGGGTGGGACTAAAAATGACAAGATAACTAATGTCAAATATACTGTGTCCGTAAAATGTATATACAGTGCATTTTCTTACGTTACAGCCTGATTCTAAAATTTATGGAAAAAAAGTATTTAATCAATCTACACACAATACCCCATAATGACAATGAAAAATAGTTTTTTATAAATGTTTGCAAATGTATACATTTAAAAAAAACTGAAATACCTTATTTAGATGTCTTATTTTATTTAGACCCTTTGCTATGAGACTCTAAATTGAGCTCATGTGTATCCTGTTTCCATTGTTCATCCTTGAGATGTTTTTACAACTTGGAGTCCACCTGTGGTAAATTCAATTGATTGGACATCATTTGGAAAGGCACACTCCTGTCTATATAAGGTGCTACAGTTGACAGTGCATGTCAGAGCAAAAACCAAGCCATGAGGTCGAAGGAATTGTCCCTAGAGCGCCGAGGCAGGATTGTGTCGAGACACTGATCTGGGGAAGGGTACCAAAAAAATGTCTGCAGCATTGAAGATCCCCAAGAACACAGTGGCCTCCATCATTCTTAAATCGAAAAAGTTTGGAACCACTCTTTCTAGAGTTGGCAGCTCGGCCAAACTGAGCAATCAAGGGAGAAGGGCCTTGGTCATGGAGGTGACAAAGACCCGAGGGTCACTCTGACAGAACTCCAGAGTTCCTCTGTGGAGATGGGAGAACCTTCCAGAAGGACAACCATCTCTGCAGCACCCCACCAATCAGGCCTTTACGGTAGAGTGGCCAGACGGAAGCCACTCCTCAGTAAAAGGTATGACAGCCTGCTTTGAGTTTGCCAAAAGGCACCTAAAGGACTCTCAAACCATGAGAAGCATGATTCTCTGGTCTGATGAAACCAAAACTGAACTCTATGGCCTGAATACCAAGCGTCATGTCTGGAGGAAACCTGGCACCATCCCTACGGTGAAGCATGTTGGTGGCAGCATCATGACGTGTGGATGTTTTTCAGTGGCAGTGACTGGGAGACTAGTCACGATCAAGGGAAAGATGAACGGGGCAAAGTACAGAGAGATCCTTGATGAAAACCTGCTCCAGAGCGCTCAGGACCTCAGACTGTGGGTGAAGGATCACCTTCCAACAGGAAAACGACCCTTAGCCCACAGCCAAGACAATGCAAGAGTGGCTTCGGGACAAGTCTCTGAATGTCCTTGAGTGGCCCAACCAGAGCCCCGACTTGAACCCGATAAAATATCTCTGGAGAGACCTGAAAATAGCTGTGCAGTGACGCTCCCCATCCAACCTGACAGAGCTTGAGAGGATCTGCAGAGAAGAATGGGAGAAACTACCCAAATGCAGGTGTGGCAAGCTTGTAGCGTCATTCCCAAGAAGACTTGAGGTTGTAATCGCTGCCAAAGGTGCTTTAATAAAGTACTAAGTAAAGGGTCTGAGTACTTATGTAAAATGTGCTTTTTCAGTTTTTATTTTTTTATACATATGCAAAAATGTATAAAAACTGTTTTTGCTTTGTCATTATGGGGTATTGTGTGTACATTGATGAGGGGAAAAAACACTTTAATCCATTTCAGAATAAGGATGTAACCTAGCAAAATGTGGAAAAAGTCAAGGGGTCTGAATGTTTTCCGAATGCACTGTAGGTTCATAACTTTTGTGAAGCAGCACAGTTGAAAAATATATGGCAAATAGAAATCAAAACTGCATGGTCTTCAGAGATAGATTGGAGGGGTTGAGGGTAGCTGAAGGATGGGACTAAAAACAAACAAAATATAACTATTGTAAAATATACTGTGTCTGTAAAATGTATATAGTATGTATAAGCTGGAAGTAGAAGCCTAAGTGTTGTTGTCGTCCATTAGTTTACTCTAATTAGGGAAGGGGTGGTAGGGTTATGGGAAAATAATAAAGGAAAATATATACACACACATACTTACAATAAAAATAAACAAATGAATCATGATCTCTGAGGGACCAGGGACTGGGAGGGGTTTAACTAGCTAGACTGTTATTTTCCTCATGGTTGATCATGGTCACCAACACGTAACATTTGGTTAACTGAACTGTTGATTTTGTTGTTTGTCTTTGCATCTTCACTCTTCAATTGGAGCTGAAAATGCAGTTCAGTTACTCAGTCAAACTGTGGTCACTACTCAGGTCACTGCTAAATGGCATATATTATAGTACATACAGCATGGTCACACAGACCTTCAAGAAACATCCCCTTCTACCTAATTAAAAAAAAGAAAATGTATCTATTCCTCCATGACTTCTTTAAACACATGTATTCTTCCTCTGCCAGATTGTTTTGTATCCAACCACAAAGCATAAAACAACTCTTGCCTCATCTCAAAATACTCCAACTTTATCAAGATAAACTCTCCTGAGAATGTCAAAACTGATTGTGAGATTGGAAGGAGGCAATTATTCATGACTTCAAACAACGGCACATAATATTAATAAGCCTCTCGTTCACACTTAACTTTCATGTTAAATGAGAACAGACCTTTCGCAATGAGATGTTTCCAGGAACTGAGTGTTTCAGTGAGCAAAAATGCTTATTCTGTGCCAGCGGAGGCATTTTTTTGACATGATTAGTCCATGCAGATGAATAAAACTGACCTCGATGTAAGTCTCAGATTCCTCCAGCTTGCTGCCCTGACTGAGGTAACCTATCAACTACACAGTCTGAAGTTAGTCAAAATGTACCTTATCCAGGCCTAAGGTTATGCTGTTGTCTCTACAGTACATGTAAATATATGGGAATATACAATTATCCTTTATGTGAATAGTAGTGATAAAAAGTGATACATTCAGCATCCCTTGCTTGCCAGGCAGGCAGGATATTCCATAGTGAAAGTCTAGAGTAGTGCACTTAACTTATAAATCTATGTCTATTATAAGCTATCCCTCCCTCTGATTCATTTTGGTCTGACCAAAAGTGGCTTGATGAAAGCATAATAATAGATTGGCTCACAAGTCACGACTGACATGACCAGATGCTTTGTTGAGGTCAAAAACAGATCAAATCATGTCATAGTTGCTTCCACATTTTACTCATATCTCCCTCCTCTGACAAAAATGAATGACAGATCTTTCACACCATATAATAGTTGTTTTCGAGTCAAGCCCATCCTTGCATGAGTTTTAGGGCAAAATAAAAGGGCTCAAGCCAGTTCGTGGGAACATCACGTCAGACAAATTATAATGAAAATGATCTAAATCTGCACAATGTTAATGCTTAAAAAAAAATGACCTAATTTTTGTCCCTCCAGAAGTTTAATCAAGCTAAAACCATAGGTTACTGCTTACATTATTGATTAACCTGTGGCAGCCATCTTAGAAGCCTGCTTTCTCATTTCTTTAGTCAATTAGAACATCTCTAGGGAGCATAAACATTGCTTGTTTACATGTTGCCCAACCGGTAGAGCAAAGCAAAGTAAACTAACCACCTTATTGCCCATGGCATTGCCACACTGCAAGAAGATCAGCTCATCAGCTCCTGACAGTGTCCCAAATGGCACCCTTTTACCTACATAGTGCACTACTTTTTAACAGGGCCTTTTGGGCCCTGGTCAAAAGTAGTGCACTTTATAGGGAATAGTGAGCCATTTGGGACATAAGCCCTGTTTTTTCTCATGGGCGTTGGGACTCTCCCTTTGTGGGCCACTCCTGCTGTGATTAGGTCTTATGGCTGCAATAACAGTCTCATTTAACCCCCATTGTCAGCGGCCATGCTCAGTCTGCCTGGATAAGCTCAGGCATCAAGCGTTAAAGAGATTATGACAAGAAATCAAAACAACATCTATCTTAATCATAGATGAAACAGAACAATAATGTGCCACTCTCTTGGCAAACCATAGACGGTTTCTGAGGACAGAAAAGTGAGGCCCATCATTACAGTGTAACAATGGGACACTTCATTTAAAATACCTAACTTTGTATTAGCTGTTCCTGAGAACCACTCTGAAAGAAAACTTGTTTTTAATGCATAAAGTCTTTCTTCCCAACGTCTGCTGCTTGGAATTGATTTGGAAACCACCAAAAATGTGAGAGGCCAGCAACAAGCAATAAAAAAATAAGGCACAGCATCCTGTAAACTTGTGCACATTCTCACTGCACACAATCAATGTCTCAAGGTGGGTCGAATTTACAGTGTCCCTGCATGCGAGAAACTATCAACGCATTTTAATTGCATTCAAAAACAAAACATTCCAACAGCTGTTGCTACTCTGCATTGACACCCTGTGGATAGAATGGCATAAAGACATGTCCATACATGTGACATCAGTCCCATGTGACATCAGACAGTCTGTGATATGGACCAATAGGAATTAAGCTTTAAAGTACAACCCTCCTGACACATCCAGAAGGACAGACAGCAAAACAAACATACTGATTTACAGCTTTAAATACCTGCCAAATAAAGACTTTAGGGCCCCAATTCAATAGTTACAGAATATTAGCCTTTAAAAGAGTATTTTATTATTTATTTTTATTTAACCTTTATTTAACTAGGCAAGTCATAACCGTGGTAATACAAACCGTGACATGGATTCACAGTGGTTAAAAACTCCCCAGCTCTGTTTTTCTTTGCAATTGATATGTAAAGCTATGAGAATTAAGCATCAGTTGTATGAGCAAGAAAACAAGTTCAACTGTACTTTCTCAAGAAATCTTTCATGTCAGTTTACTTGGTGGTCAGTTGGCGGATCAATCTGTTAGATCTGAAGGAATGATCCTCAGAAGTATACAAATTGTCAATCTTTTCAATTTCACATTCACATCCTAGGATACTTATACTTAAATCTAGAATCGGTTTCCTATTTCGCAACACAGCATCCTTCACTCATGCTGCCAAACATACCCTCGTAAAACTGACTATCCTGGAAATCCTTGACTTCGGCGATGTAATTTACAAAATAGCCTCCAACACTCTACACAGCAAATTGGATGCAGTCTATCACAGTGCCATCCGTTTTGTCACCAAAGCCCAATATACTACCCACCACTGGTTGGCCCTTGCTTCATATTCATCACCAAACCCACAGGCTGCAGGTCATCTATAAGTCTTTGTTTGCTAGGTAAAGCCCCGCCTTATCTCAGCTCACTAGTCACCATAGCAGCACCCACCCATAGCACGTGCTCCAGCAGGTATATTTCACTGGTCACCCCCAAAGCCAATTCCTCCTTTGGCCGCCTTTCCTTCCAGTTCTCTGCTGCCAATGACTGGAACGAATTGCAAAAATCACTGAAGCTGCAGACTCATATCTTCCTCACTAACTTTAAGCATCAGCTATCAGAGCAGCTTACAGATCATTGCACCTGTACATAGCCCATCTGTAAATGCCCACCCAACTACCTCATCCCCATATTGTTATTATTTTTTTTGCTCCTTTGCACCCCAGTATCTCTACTTACACATTCATCTTCTGCACATCTGTCACTCCAGTGTTTAATTGCTAAATTGTAATTATTTTGCCACTATGGCCTATTTATTGCCTTACCTCCCTAATCTTACCTCATTTGCACACACTGTATATAGACTTTTCTATTGTGTTATTGACTGTACGTTTGTTTATTCCATGTGTAACTCTGTGTTGTTGTTTGTGTCGCACTGCTTTGCTTTATCTTGGCCAGGTCGCAGTTGTAAATGAGAACTTTGTTCTCAACTGGCCTACCTGGTTAAATAAAGGTGAAATAAATAAAATACTCAGACAGAACAACTACCCTGAGCACTGTAGGGTCTGTAAAATGTTGGTCAAAGCCACATAATTTCTCTGATAATGAAACTTTGTTTAAAACAATAATGTCCCATCCATCCAACAAGCATGAAATTGAGCAAATCGTCTAAAAAAATTAAACTATTCTTTGCTGAAAATATGCTAGGACCTTTGACACATAAAGCATGTTTATGCTCATACATCACTATGCTAGTAAAGCATGTTTATGCTCATTCATCACTATGCTAGAAAAGCATGTTCATGCTCATTCATCACTATGCTAGTAAAGCATGTTTATGCTAATTCATCACTCATCACTATGCTAGTAAAGCATGTTTATGCTCATTCATCACTATGCTAGAAAAGCATGTTCATGCTCATTCATCACTATGCTAGTAAAGCATGTTTATGCTCATTCATCACTATGCTAGTAAAGCATGTTTATGCTACAGGGTAGTAGAAGAAAGTAGGTTTGTTTTCTTTCTTCACCTTGTAAATCTACAGTCAGCTCGAACTAAATCCATGAGCCTCTATGAGACTTAATGTCGAACTGATCCCTTTTTCTGTTTTTGTTACAGTTAATCTACATTAACTGGCTTTTCTTTTCAGAACCCTTTTGTTTCCAATAGACTGATTAACCCCACTAAAGACCTCACTTTTAAGATCATACAAAGAGATGACTGTGCGGTGCTATGGGCCATCATCTATAGCTGGGATAAAGCTCCAAGCTCATTACTGTAACCAGAATGGCAAGAGTCAGGAATGCATGTAAGTAAGAAAAAGTGACACTCTTGCCACTAGGTTAACTTCTCTAAGCTTGATATGTAAATATGTTACTATGTACTTTGTCGACATAAGGTGGGTGGGAGGAAGGGATCATTAGGTCTGTCTGGGGCATATATTTCAGAGCTGTAAGGATAAACATACTGCTGTAGCCTACTGTATGTTGTTCCAGGTGTATAGGCTACTATCCTGTGGTGTTGGCAAACATGATCCACAGGTATGGTAGCCCATAGGAAAACATGTCATGACAAAACGTGTGTGTGCATGTGTATCATCGGTATGTAAATGGTAGTGTTAGGGTTAGGAGATGCTTACCAAACTCGCTGGCACACATGTGCTCTAGAATGATGTCTGTTTTCATTTCATTGTCACATGGGGGACATATGGGGGAATAACCTGTGAAAGGGAGGGAGGAGAGACAGTCTATTTAGAGGGTAAGACATGTAGCACTGACACAGTAACCTACCAGTTGACATAGCTCTGAGAAAAATGGAACAAGACTGAAAGGATAAGCAGAAAATCCGGTATCCTCTTAACAGGATTTATAGAATACATACCAATTCAAACAACTGTCAGGCAACACAACTGAATCCCTAACAGACCCTAGCATTGTTCACACCTCTATTTACTTCAACATCAGCTCCTTTCTCGTGGCAGTAACACTGTTTTACCACCTATCTCCCTGCCTGTGCTTCACATCAGTCTTGCAGACAAAATCTTATGTAAACACTTACAGCACAGTTCAAAAGTTTGGGGTCACTTACAAATGTCCTTGTTTTCAACCACTGCCCCCTACACCTGTCAAGGTGTAGGGGGCAGTATTTTCACGGCCGGATGAAAAACGTACCCAAATTAAACTGGTTACTACTCTGGACCGGAAACTAGAATATGCATATTATTAGTAGATTTGGATAGAAAACACTGAGGTTTCTAAAACTGTTTGAATGATGTCTGTGAGTATAACAGAACTCATATGGCAGGCAAAAACCTGAGAAAAATCCAACCAGGAAGTGGGAGATCTGAGAATTGTAGTTCTTCTTTTGAATCCCTATCGAAACTACAGTGTCTGTGGGGTCACGTTGCACTTCCTAAGGCTTCCATTGGCTGTCAAAAGCCTTCAGAAAGTTTTCACCATTCTCCTGCAACCGGGCAGAGAATAGGAGCTTAGTCAATGAGTGGACTGCCTGGGGACCAAGGACTTGGTGATGCGCGAGCCAGATAGCGCGCCCCTCCTTTTTCTTCTGGAATGAATACGCTATTGTCCGGTTGGAATATTATCGCATTTTTACGTTAAAAATACAATAAAGATTGATTGTAAACAACGTTTGACATGCTTCTACAAACGGTAATGGAACATTTTGACTTTTCGTGTCTCGAATTACGCTCGTGCATTATGCCTTTGGATAGTGACCTGAACGCACGAACAAAACGGAGGTATTTGGACATAAATATGGATTATTTGGAACAAAAACAACATTTATTGTGGAAGTAGCAGTCCTGGGAGTGCAGTCTGACAAAGATCAGCAAAGGTAAGAGAATATTTATAATACAAATTCTGAGTTTAGGTGACCCCAGAACTTGGCGGGTGTCTGTATAGCTTGCTTTGATGGCGAGCTATGTACTAAGAATATTGAAAAATGTGCTTTCGCCGAAAAGCTATTTTAAAAATCTGACACAACAATTGCATCAAGGAGTACTGCATCTATAATTCTGAAAATAATTGTTACGTATTTTGTCAACATTTATGATGAGTATTTTTGTAAATTGATGTGCTCATTCACCGGATGTTTTGGTGGGAATACATTTTCTGAACATCACACGCCAATGTAAAATGCTGTTTTTGGATATAAATATGAACTTTATCGAACAAAACATACATGTATTGTGTAACATGTATTGTGTAACATGATGTCCTAGGAGTGTCATCTGATGAAGATCGTCAAAGGTTAGTGCTTCATTTAGCTGTGTTTTGGGTTTTATTGACACATCTCCTTGCTTGGAAAATGGCTGTGTGGTTATTTTTGTCTATGTACTCTCCTAACATAATGTAATGTTCTGCTTTCGCTGTAAAGGCTTTTTTGAAATTGGACAATGTGGTTAGATTAACGAGAGTCTTATCTTTAAAATGTTGTAAAATAGTCGTATGTTTGAGAAATTGAAATGATATTTTTGCTGTTTTGTATTTCGCGCCATGCTATTTCACTGGCTGTTGAATAGTGTGGGACGGTCACGTCCCACCTAGCCCAGAGAAGTTAAACTACAGTTTTGGCAAGTCGGTTAGGACATCTACTTTGTGCATGAAACAAGTAATTATTTTCAAAACATGTTTACAGACAGATTATTTCACTATATCACAATTCCAGGGGGTCAGAAGTTTACATAGACTAAGTTGACTGTGCCTTTTAACAGCTTGGAAAATTCCCCAAAATTATTTCATGGCTTTAGAAGCTTCTGATTGACTCAAATTATGTCAATTAGCCTATTGGAGATGTACCTGTGGATGTATTTCAAGGCCTACCTTCAAACTAAGTGCCTCTTTGCTTGACATCATGGGAAAATCAAAAGAAATCAGCCAAGACCTCAGAAAAGAAATGTAGACCTCCCGAAGTCTGGTTCATCCTTGGGAGCAATTTCCAAACGCCTGAAGGTACCGCGTTCATCTGTACAAACAACAGTACGCAAGTATAAACACCATGGGACCACACAGCCGTCATACCGCTCAGGAAGGAGACGCGTTCTGTCTCCTAGAGATGAATGTACTTTGGTGCGAAAGGTGCAAATCTATACCAGAACAACAGCAAAGGACCTTGTGTAGATGCTGGAGGAAACAGGTACAAAAGTATCTACATCCACAGTAAAACGAGTCCTATATCAACATAACCTGAAAGGCCGCTCAGCAAGGAAGAAGCCACTACTCCAAAACTGCCATAAAAAAGACAGACTACGGTTTGCAACTGCACACGGGGACAAAGATCGTACTTTTTGGAGAAATGTCCTCTGGTCTGATGAAACAAAAATAGAACTGTTTGGTCATAATGACCATAGTTATGTTTGGAGGAAAAAAGGGGACTCTTGCAAGCCGAAGAACACCATCCCAACCGTGAAGCACGGGGGTGGATATATTGAAGCAACATCTCAAGACATCAGTCAGGAAGTTAAAGCTTGGTCGCAAATGGGTCTTCCAAATGTACAATGACCCCAAGCATACTTCCAAAGTTGTGGCAAAATGGCTTAAGGACAACAAAGTCAAGGTTTTGGAGTGGCCATCAAAGCCCTGACCTCAATCCTGTAGAAAATGTGTGGGCAGAACTAAAAAAGTGTTTGCGAGCAAGGAGGCCTACAAACCTGACTCAGTTACAACAGCTCTGTCAGGAGGAGTGGGACAAAATTCACCCAACTTATTGTGGGCAACTTGTGGAAGGTTACCCGAAACGTTTGACCAAAGTAAACAATTTAAGGGCAATGCTGCCAAATACTAATTGAGTGTATGTATACTTCTGACCCACTGGGAATGTGATGAAAGAAATTAAAGCTGAAATAAATCATTCTCTACTATTATTCTGACATTTCACATTCTTAAAATAAAGTGGTGATCCTAACTGACCTAAGACAGGGAATTTTTACTTGGATTAAATGTCAGGAAATGTGAAAAACTTAGTTGAAATGTATTTGGCTAAGGTGTATGTAAACTTCCGACTTCAACTGTACATACACATTCCATGTTACTTTAGACTTTTAAGGAAGATTAGGCCTTATTAATCACAGGAGTCACGTGTATCCTCTGTCACAGGAGGAGACGGTGGCAATGGAAACATATGTCTCCGAATCCCTGAGGCAGGGATACATTCGGCCCTCCACTTCACCTGCCTCCTCAAGTTTATTTTTTGTGAAGAAGAAGGATATGGGTCTGCGCCAGTGTATTGACTATCGAGGTATCAATCAGATCCCTGTGAGGTACAGCTACCCGCTACCTCTCATCGCCAGTGCGATCGAGTCAATGCACGGGGCGCGCTTCTTCACAAAATTGGATCTCAGGAGCGTTTACAACCTGGTGCGTATCCGAGAGGGGGACGAGTGGAAGACGGCATTTAGTACCACCTCAGGGCACTATGAGTACCTCGTCATGCCGTACGGGTTGATGAATGCTCCATCAGTCTTCCAGGCCTTTGTGGACGAGATTTTCCGGGACCTGCAGGGGGAGGGTGTAGTGGTGTATATCGACAACATTCTGATATACTCCGCTACACGTGCCGAGCATGTGTCCCTGGTGCGCAGGGTGCTTGGTCGACTGTTGGAGCATGACCTGTACATCAAGGCTGAGAAATGTCTGTTCTTTCAACAGTCCGTCTCCTTCCTAGGGTACCGCATTTCCACGTCAGGGGTGGAGATGGAGAATGACCGCATTTCAGCCGTGCGTAATTGGCCGACTCCCACCACGGTAAAGGAAGTGCAGCGGTTTCTAGGGTTTGCCAACTACTACCGGAGGTTTATCTGGGGTTTTGGTCAAGTAGCAGCTCCCATTACCTCACTGCTGAAGGGGGGACCGGTGCGGCTGAACTGGTCGGCTGAGGCGGACCGGGCTTTTGGTCACCTGAAGGCTCTGTTTACCTCGGCTCCCGTGCTGGCTCATCCGGAGCCCTATTTGGCGTTCATAGTGGAGGTGGACGCGTCCGAGGCTGGGATAGGAGCCGTGCTCTCTCAGCGCTCGGGCACGCCACCAAAGCTCCGCCCCTGAGCTTTCTTTTCGAAGAGGCTCAGCCCGGCAGAGTGAAACTATGATGTGGGGGACCGGGAGCTGTTGGCTGTTGTCAAGGCTCTGAAGGCGTGGAGACGCCGCCCATGTGCACCTGCAATGGGCCGTGAGGCGGCAGAAGGCGAGCGCCGACCGCCACCGCAGTGAGGCCCCGGTGTTCCCACCGGGGGACCGGGTCTGGCTCTTGACCCGAAACCTGCCCCGCCGCCTGCCTTTCCGGAAGCTGGGTCCGCGGTTTGTGGGGCCATTTAAAGTCCTGAGGAGACTGAACGAGGTAAACTACAGGTTACAGCTTCCCCCAGATTATCGCATTAATCCCTCGTTCCATGTGTCTCTCCTCAGGCCAGTGTTGGCTGGTCCACTCCAGGAAGCTGAGGTGCGGAAGGTTCCTCCGCCCCCTCTGGACATCGAGGGGGCCCCGGCGTATGCTGTTCGAGCCATCCTGGACTCGAGGCGTCGTGTGAGGGGCCTTCAGTACCTCGTGGAGTGGGAGGGGTACGGTCCGGAGGAGAGACGCTGGGTGCCGGTGGAGGACATCCTGGACCCTTCGTTGCTACGGGATTTCCACCGTCTCCATCCGGATGGCCCTGCGCCTCATGCTCCGGGTCGTCCCCGAGGTCAGTGTCAGCGTGCTGCTGGAGCAGCGAGTCAAGGGGGGGGTACTGTCATGACCTCCGCCGAAGTCGGTCCCTCTCCTTGTTCGGACGGCGTTCAGCGGTCAACGTCACCAGCCTTCTAGCCATCGCCGATCCACTTTTCCATATGTTTTGTCTTTGTCTTACACACCTGGTTTCAATCCCCCAATTACCTGTTCATTATTTAACCCTCTGTTCCCCCATGTTTGTTTGTGAGTGATTGTTTCTATGTAGGTCGGTCCGTTACTGTGGGTTCTGTTTTTGTATTGCATTTATTATATGTTGAGTAAAATACATTTATTTACTCTTATCTGCTGTCCTGCGCCTGACTCCTATACACCAGCTAGCTACACATAGACCACCTGACATCAGGAGCCAGCTAACCTGGAGTTCGAATCAATGAGACGAGGTTGGAGATGTTGGTTAGAGCTGCCTTTCCCTATAAAAAAAAAAACTCACAAAATTTGAGTTTGCTATTCACATGAAGTATTGCCTGATGTGAACCATGTCTCGAACAAAATAAGTCTCAGAAGACCTAAGATTAAGTATTGTTGACCTGCATAAAACTGGAAAGGGTTACAAAAGTATATCTAAAAGCCTTGATGTTCATCAGTCCACGGTAAGATAAATTGTCTATAAATGGAGAAAGCTCAGCACTGTTGCTATTCTCCCTAGGAGTGGCTGTCCTGCAACGATGACTGCAAGAGCACAGCGCAGAATGCTCAATGAGGTTAAGAAGAATCCTAGTGTCAGCTAAAGACTTACAGAAATCTCTTGAACATCCTAACATCTCTGTTGACGAGTCTACGATACGTAAAACACTAAACAAGAATGGTGTTCATGGGACCCTCCCATGAAACAAAAACATTGCTACACATCTGAAGTTTGCAAAAGTGCACCTGGATGTTCCACAGTGCAACTGGCAAAATATTCTGTGGACAGATTAAACTACAGTTGAGTTGTTTGGAAGTAACACACTATGTGTGGAGAAAAAAAGGCACAGCACACCACCATCAAAACCTCATTCCAACTGTAAAGTATGGTGGAGGGGGCATCATGGTTTGGGGCTGCTTTGCTGCCTCAGCAAGCTGTCCAGGCCCTATCATCGACGGAAAAATGAATTCCCAAGTTTATCAAAAAAAAATTCAAGAGAATGTTAGGCTTTCTGTCCGCCAATTGAAGCTCATCAGAAGTTGGGTGATGCAACAGGACAACGACCCAAAACACAGAAGTAAATCAACAGAAGAAAATATGCCTTCTGGAGTGGCCCAGTCAGAGTCCTGACCTCAACCCAATTGAGATGCTGTGGCATGACCTCAAGAGAGCAGTTCACACCAGACATTCTAAGAATATTGCTGAACTGAAACAGTTTTGTAAAGGAGGAATGGTCCAAAATTCCTCCTGACCATTGTGAAGGCCTGATCCGCAACTACAGAAAACGTTTGGTTGAGGTTATTGCCGCCAAAGGAGGGTCAACCAGTTATTAAATCCAAGGGTTCATGTACTTTTTCGACCCTGCACTGTGAATGTTTACATGGTGTGTTCAATAAAGACATGAAAACATATCATTGTTTGTGTGTTATTAATTTAAGCAGACTGTGTTTGTCTATTGTTGTGACCTAGGTGAAGATCAGATCAAATTTTATGACCAATTTATGCAGAAATCCAGGTATTTCCAAAGGGTTCACATACTTTTTCTTGCCACTGTATGCATTGATTGTGCAGATGGAGAGATGACTGAATGAAGCTGGAAAATCTTCCACTCGGGGTTCAATATACATTTTCAGTTACAGGAGCCAAGTTACACATGAAATGTTTAGAATATTTTGACATTCTGATTTAAAACAATGAACGATTGTGACTGTATAGTGTAACAACTATGGATAGTGTCTTTGTCAAGTGACGTTCATGAATTTTCTGATAATAACTTTTCTGTTCTTTCTCAAACAACATTTGGAAGGCTGCAAGGTTTAACTTCTAAATTCTGAACAAATGAACAGATGGTGAAATATAAATCAATACATATTAACACACACTTAACCTGTTTTGTTGTGATTGCTAGTTGTCCATGATGTGTGTTTGACAAAACCTTGTGAAAGTTACACCCAGGTGGAAAGAGCTTGTGAAAACAGGCACTGTTTACAGAGTCAGAGAGTCACTATTTTCTATTTCATCTTGTTTCTACTTTAAATCAATTACTGCTTGCTTCATACATGTTCAGCAGCAGTGGAGAGGCTATTTAAATAACTTTCTCAAAATACATGACCACTGGGCAAAACCTGGTTGAATCAATGTTGTTTCCACATCATTTCAAGACAAAAAAAATCAATGATGACGTTGAATGAACGTGGAAAATGAATTGGATTTGCAAAAAGTCGTCAACGTAAGGGCATGCGTTCCAAATGGCACCTTATTCCATATGTAGTGCACTACTTTTGACAAGAGCCTTTGTGGCACACATTATGGATCTCTGTGTGGTCCCAAAGCTCCAACAGTAGACTTTTCTCAGGCTGCTGGGCTACTGCCCAAACAGCACACACACCACCGTGTTGGTTCCACAAACACCACCATGTTGGCCCCCCTCAACCCAACACGTCCCAGTAACGGAGGGACTACCTCAGATATACAGTAAGTGCTGTGTAACTGCAGCACCAAGGAGTGAGAAAGACCGCTTCATCGGGTGCTGGACTGTTAAGTCACCAGTCACAATATCAATTCTGTTCAGAAGGGAGGAAATGTTTGAACACTAAGCTAACACTGTTTTGCAGCATGCATATGTTACACAATGTAGATCAAAACGTAAGGAGGTTGATGATGGAAAGCCCCTTTTAATTTATGAGCAAATCTGGATGAGGTGGTTGTACTTCCCCTTCTCTGGGACACCTCTAGTTAAAGAGCAGAGCAGACTTTCCAACTCGCTCCAAGAGACATTCTACTAATTCCTGCCAGGGACACTGGTATGGCAATAAACTACTACAACCCATGGCAGGAACAAGAATTTTAGACAAAACTTGTCCTTTCATTGTGAAAGGCCTTTTGCAGCATTGATTTCTTTTGTACTTTTTGATTTTTGTTTTGTTTGTTCACACCTCCTCCCCCATTGTTACTACCAAGCTGTTAGGTCATTTTTGTCATTTTGACCATAACTCAGTCCAGAAACTGAAGCTGCATCCCAAATGGCACTCATTTCCCTTTATAGTGCACTACTTTTGACCAGAGCCCTAGACAGAAAGGCAGCACGGGCCTGAGGTCTTTTGGAGTTCACTGTAGCCTTGAAACACCGTTTATTACATTAGCGAAATTGACATGGCCTGTTTTTTAATTTTTTTATCTCTCCTCATCGTTGTCCCTCTGGTATTCACTCTTACAAATACCACTGTACCTGCTCTTCAAATTAAGCTATAGGGTAATTCCACATTAACAACGTGATACCGAGACTCCGATTCTTCACTTTAAAATGTATGTCAAACAAAAACCAATGATTGCAAAGTTAAACAAACCATACAACTATATGCAGAAGGACTACTTTTAATAATTTCTACTGAATTTATTTGAAGAACTTGGTAACAGAATGACGGCACAAAAAGCACAAACTGTTTTCTGTTACCAAGCTTTGCATCTGCACTGCTCTTGACCAGAAGCGGGCGGGCAGAGCAAACAGAGCGAGGCGGTGGAAATGGACGGGACAGGCAGAGCAGTGACTGTATGGATAGTCCATATCTCCAATCATCTTTGTTTATAGTGATGTTGTGTTTCCATAAGTGAATGATTTGGTCTAATTTACAGTGGCTTGCGAAAGTAAGTAACCCTTGGCATTTTTCCTATTTTGTTGCCTTACAACCTGTAAATAAAATAGATTTTTGGGGAGGTTGTATTGTTTGATTCACAACATGTCTTTGAAGATGCAAAATATGTTTTGTTGTGAAAACAAACAAGAAATAAGACAAAAAACTAGAACACTTGAGCGTGCATAACTATTCACCCCCCAAAGTCAATACTTTGTAGAGTCACCTTTTGCAGCAATTACAGCTGCAAGTCTCTTGGGGTATGTCTCTATAAGCTTGGCACATCTAGCCACTGGAATTTTTGCCCATTCTTCAAGGCAAAACTGCTCCAGCTCCTTCAAGTTGGATGGGTTTCGCTGGTGTAGAGCAATCTTAAAGTCATACCACAGATTCTCAATTGGATTGAGGTCTGGGCTTTGACTAGGCCATTCCAAGACATTTAAATGTTTCCCCTTAAAACCACTTGAGTGTTGCTTTAGCAGTATGCTTAGGGTCATTGTTCTGCTGGAAGGTGAACCTTCGTTCCAGTCTCAAATCTCTGGAAGACTGAAACAGGTTTCCCTCAAGAATTTCCCTGTATTTAGCTCTATCCATCATTCCTTCAATTCTGACCAGTTTCCCAGTCCCTGCCGATGAAAAACATCCCCACAGCATGATGCTGCCACCACCATGCTTCACTGTGGGCATGGTGTTCTCGGGGTGATGAGAGGTGTTGGGTTTGCACCAGACATAGCGTTTTCCTTGATGGCCAAAAAGTAAAATTTTAGTCTCATCTGACCTTCTTCCATATGTTTGGGGAGTCTCCCACATGCCTTTTGGTGAAAACAAAATGCGTTTGCTTATTTTTTTCTTCAAGCCATGGCTTTTTTCTGGCCACTCTTCGGTGAAGCCCAGCTCTGTGGAGTGTACGGCTTAAATTGGTCATATGGACAGATACTCCAATCTCTGCTGTGGAGCTTTGCAGCTTGCCTGGTCTGTGAGTTTTGGTTGGCGGTCCTCTCTTGGCAGGTTTGTTATGGTGCCATATTCTTTCAATTTTTTTATAATGGATTTAATGGTGCTCCGTGGGATGTTCAAAGTTTCTGATATTTTTTTATAACCCATGTACTTCACCACAACTTTGTCCTTGACCTGTTTGGAGAGCTCCTTGGTCTTCATGGTGCCGCTTGCTTGGTGGTGCCCCTTGCTTAGTGGTGTTGCAGACTCTGGGGTCTTTCAGAAAGGTGTATATATACACTGAGATCATGTGACAGATCATGTGACACTTAAATCCACCTGTGTGCAATCTAACTAATTATCTGACTTCTGAAGGTAATTGGGTGCACCAGATCTTATTTAGGGGCTTCATAGCAAAGGGGGTGAATACAAACGCAAGCACCACTTTTCCGCTTTTTATGTTTTAGAATTTTTTGAAACAAGTTATTTTTTTCATTTCACGTCACCAATTTGGACTATTTTGTGTATGTCCATTACTTGCAATCCAAATAAAAAGTAAATTTAAATTACAGGTTGTAATGCAACAAAATAGGAAAAACGCCAAGGGGATGAATACTTTTGCAAGGCACTGTAGCATGTACAGTATGGTAAAGCCTTAACCCTTAGATAAGTTAATAATGACATTCTGTTTATTGTTTTAATTGGAATTGAGCGAGACAACAAAGCAGAAAACCAATCGTCTGCCTGCCCGGGTGGGTCATTACAACTCAAAACAATGCATTCTAAAATAAATGACACACACCTTTGGTGAGTTTAGGCCATAAATGTGTTTTTGTAAAATGTTCTGTGGAAATTGTTAAAAGTAGTCCCTAGGTTTGTTTAACTTTGCAATCATTGGTTTTTGTTTAACATACATTATAAAGTGAAAAATTGGAGTCTCAGCATCACTCACTCTGTTACCGTGGAAATGCCCTATGCAACTTTCTTGGGGGTTCTAAAGGAAGAGGTCAGTAGTTGAGAGGTCAATACAAAATGGTCATTAATAGATGTATTAGTTATTTGGCTGGACTCCCAGTATTCAACAAACACCTTGAAATAAATTGCTACCATCTGTTAAGGAGTATTACAATATAACTTGTTTGTCAATAGCGAGCAACTTAACATTTGCTCGAAAGAGAGGTTATCTCTTGGTAAAGACAGAGAAGCGTATATTGCTATGAACTAACTAAATAAATGCTTTACTTTCTCACTCTTATATTCTTTGAGATAATCTAATCGAGAAATAATCTAAGCAGTCATGGGAAAAATGATCCCAAAAGTTGGCAATGGTCATTTGCATGAGGTTTGAGATCAACAAACAGATTTTAACCCCTGAAACAACATTCTGCTGCCTGTAGAACTGCATGGGTGTTGATTCTCACACTATGTCAAAGCAGTGACTGAGTGTTATCTCAGTCAAGTACTGCAGCTCTGTATAGCCTGCCCTATAGCATAATATGTTGAGCCTGCCCTATAGCATAATATGTTGAGCCTGCCCTATAGCATAATATGTTGAGCCTGCCCTATAGCATAATATGTTGAGCCTGCCCTATAGCATAATATGTTGAGCCTGCCCTATAGCATAATATGTTGAGCCTGCCCTATAGCATAATATGTTGAGCCTGCCCTATAGCATAATATGTTGAGCCTGCCCTATAGCATAATATGGTGTTCACATTAGTTTGTGTTCCCCAATCCAGATATTTGATAATGATTATTACAGATTATTATCAAATATCAAAAATCATAATTAAAAACTGCTTCCAAGTGAAGAATGTAATGTCAATTGAACAATACAGCGTACAAACTCCTAGCCAACACCTCAGTTATTTAAGCATTATGC
Organism: Salmo trutta; assembly: GCF_901001165.1. Lineage (NCBI taxonomy): Eukaryota > Metazoa > Chordata > Actinopteri > Salmoniformes > Salmonidae > Salmo > Salmo trutta. Next base: position 30,187,132 of record NC_042965.1, read on the forward strand.
CAAGCAATGGCTCAGTTTCAGATCTGGTACCAGGCTGAGAGATCTTATAAATCACATAGGAATTTTATAGATAGATAGATAGATAGATAGATAGATAGATAGATAGATAGATAGATAGATAGATAGATAGATAGATAGATAGATAGATAGATAGATAGATAGATAGATAGATAGATATGATGACAGATAGATAGATATGATGACTGGCATGATGCCTGCTGGTAGGTAGGTAGGAAGGTAGGTAGGTAGGTAGGTAGGTAGGTAAGTAGGTATAGCCTTACCTGTGGGCTTGGTAGCTTCAGTGGCATTGGGTGCAGTCATGGCAATGCACACGTCATCCTGGGGAAACTTGTCACAGGTGAGCATCTCAGGCCAGGGGAAGCCGAAGGACTCCATGATAGGGGTGCAGCCATCCCGTACAGCCTCACACAGCCAGCGGCAGGGGTATATGGGGCGCTCCAGGCACACTGGGGCAAACAGGGAGCAGAGGAACACCTGGGTACCCGGGTGGCAGCTCTTATGCACCAGGGGCACCCAGCTGCCCGCCTGCTGCTTCACCTCAGCCATAGTCTCATGCTCCAGTAGGTTAGGCAGCAGCATCTGGTTGTAGCCCACATTGTGGCACAATCTCAGGTCCTCTGGGATATCCACACACTGAGGAGGCTTGCCATAGCTGCGGCCACCATTGTACAAGTCCGATTTCCAGCTCAGGTATTCATACTCAGAGGCTCTGCTCATAGACACCACTGCCATGGTCAAAGCCAGAGGGATGATTCTCCAACGGCACAAAGGTTCAATGGACCTCATTTTTCACAACAGAGGAGAGTCTACAGGATAAAAGTAAAATGCAGCTCACTGGAGCTTTCAGTATAGAATAGAACAGACCCGCTACAAGAGAAAAAATAAATGGAGAAAAGCTTCAAGAGTCCAGTGGATAAATGTTCTCTGAATCGAAAGTTTCAGGTTTCAGTATAACTCCACTCCTGCCTCCTCTTGTTGCACCCCCGCTGTTCCGTTCCCTTCTGCTGCGACTGACTCACACAACCGCCTGTAAAGATAACTGCCTGGAGTAGCTTGGAAACAAGAGGAAATTGTGAAGTGTGCTTCGGCCAATCCGAAATCGTCTGCGCCTTTTGGCACTCACATGTCAATCAAAGTGCTTAATTACCCACTGCGTAGAACACGGCTCAACTTTCCCTACCCCCTTCATTAGCCTTTCTCTGCCTTTGTCAAAACAAAGACCTTGCCTTGACACCAAACAAAAAAATGATTTAATAGTTGGTCCGTTTGGGACGCGCGCAATCAATTGACAGCCATTACGCACAGTAGCCTACATTTTTAAAAATGATTTTGGACAGTTATTTGGATAATTATATTTGACAAGAAACCGTATTTAGTTCCAACGTCAATATGCAGAAATACAGTATGCTCAAGAAATATAAGGAACTAGGCGAAAAACTTTCAAAAGTTTTAAGTTAAAGTTTTAACTATGTTAAATATATCTGAAGACAAAATGAGTTCAGACCAATAGTGTTTAAAGATACATAACGTCACGCATTCTAAATGTAAATGACAGTCATATTGTCCTGACGTGAAGAACAGATAATACTGTTAAATTAAATATACATTGTTATTTCAGTCTAGGCTACTTAGATGTAATTCGATTTTGTTAAAGTAAAAGTGCCCATCTGCATGTCACTCCAAGTCTTAACAGTTTTCCCAGGTTAGACAGGACTAAGACAAGAGGTGGATAATCTACCAATTTAAATGTGCATTCATTTCCATGCCATTGTCTTGTTAATGACATAACCCAATTAAACACTCCACATTAGAAAACAAAGCAGACAAAGGTGGTCCCTGTAGCCTAAACATTAAATAAGCCTTGATCTTTACTTTTAGAAGAAATACTGTGAGCTTTAAAATAAAATAAAAATGCAACTAGATTTGACATCACAGAGGACATGGTCTTCATTGCCTCATTATAGGCTACATTATAAAATAAGAGAAGGGATGTTTTATGCTATACCATTTTGCCATACCAAATATATAATGTTGTACATTTAATGTGATCTAATATACATTGTTTCTCAGTCATACCATGTAAACAGGTCTTTTAAAAGTCATTCCTGGAGAACATATTGTTATTTTTTTGCCATGTGAGCAGAATATTGTCTACAACTATAGCCACATGTGGTTACTTTAGGTGACATGTACTTTTTAATTTATAACGCAATTACAATCTACAGGATCATCGTAGAACTGCCAGTGCCATGGCCATATGATAGGAAGGTTTACAAAAGTATTTTAGAGATTGTACATTTCCAATAAACTGGGATGTAATAAGGGTTATGCTGACACTATGTCTGTTTAGCAGTGCTGCTACATAGACAGCTTAATGAGGTTCAGGCACCTAACTACAGTTTGCACACAGTTGGGATGGCTAAAACAAACTCCAAGTATTTAAGACTGGGGTGGAGGTGAGGGGAGTTTTTAAAAATGTATTTTCTTCTCTCATCTCTAGACCTGGCTTCACTCAGATGAATGAGAAAACTGAATTCCTTGGCTGCAATCCCAAATGGCACCCTATTCCCTATAAAACGTATACTACTTTTGTCCAGGACCTGTAAATCTCTAGTTAAAGGAAGTGCAATATGTAGGGAATAGGGTACCATTTGGGATTCCTACCATGTCTGTCAGGAATAATGTGCCTAACTGTGAAGCCAGCAGCTGAAAACAGTCTGTGACTGGGATGTACCACATACAAGGAGCTAGATAGCAGCAACCTAAAACCAGTTCAGAGTACAGCCAAGACTAAACACAAAATTACTATAGACCAATATGTCAGCTTATGTGACATTGGACGTCAGAGTCTGGACAATTTCTAATGATACCATGTTGAGTCTAAACATACAGTACCAGGCAAACGTTTGGGCACACCTTCTCATGCAAGGGTTTTTCTTTATTTTTACTATTTTCTACATTGTAGAATAATAGTGAAGACATCAAAACTGTGAAATACCCATCATGTAGTAACCATAGCCACCCTTTGCCTTGATGACAGCTTTGCACACTCTTGGCATTCTCTCAACTAGCTTCACCTGGAATGCTTTTCCAACAGTCTTGAAGGAGTTCCCACATATGCTGAGCACTTGTTGGCTGCTTTTCCTTCACTCTGCGGTCCAACTCATCCCGAACCATCTCAATTGGGTTGTGGTCAGGATATCTGATGCAGTGCTCCATCACTCTCCTTCTTGGTCAAATAGCCCTTACACAGCCTGGAGGTGTGTTGGGTTATTGTCCTGTTGAAAAACAAAATAAATTCCCACTAAGTGCAAACCAGATGGGATGGCGTATCGCTGCAGAATGCTGTGGTAGTCATGCTGGTTAGGTGTGCCTTGAATTCTAAATAAAACACTGACAGTATCACCAGCAAAGCACCCCCACACCATCACACCTCCTCCCCCATGCTTCACGGTGGGAACCACAAATGCAGAGATCATCCATTCACTTACTCTGCGTCTCACAAAGACATGGCAGTTGGAACCAAACATCTCAAATTTGGACTCATCAGACCAAAGGACAGATTTCCACCAGTCTAATGTCCATTGCTTGTGTTTCTTGGCCCATGCAAGTCTTTTCTTCTTATTGGTACCCTTTAGTAGTGGTTTCTTTGCTGCAATTTGTCCATGAAGGCCTGATTCACGCAGTCTCCTCTGAACAGTTGATGTTGAGATGTGTCTGTTACTTGAAATCTGTGAAGCATTTATTTTGGCTGCAATTTCGGAGGCTGGTAACTCTAATGAACGTATCCTCTGCAGCATAGGTAACTCTGGGTCTTCCTTTCCTGTGGCAGTCCTCATGTGAGCCAGTTTCATCATAGCGCTTGATCGTTTTTGCGACTGCACTTGAAGAAGCTTCTTGAAATATTTCACATTGACTGACCTTCATGAAAGTAATGATGGACTGTCGTTTCTCTTTGCTTATTTGAGCTAGTATTTCCATAATGTGGACTTGGACTTTTACCAAATAGGGCTATCTTCTGTATACCACCCCTACCTTGTCACAACAAAACTGATTGGCTCAAACGCATTAAGAAGGAAAGAAATTCCACAAATTAACTTTTAACAAGGCACACCTGTTATTTGAAATGCATTCCAGGTGACTACCTCATGAAGCTGGTTGAGAGAATGCCAAGAGTGTGCAAAGCTGTCATTAAGGCAAAGGGTGGCTACCTTTTGCCAAATATAAAATATATTTTGATTTGTTTAACACTTTTTTGGTTACTGCATGATTCCATATGTGTTATTTCATAGTTTAAATATCATCCCTATTATTCTACAATGTAGAAATTAGTACAAATAAAGAAAAACCGTTGAACGAGTAGGTGTGTGCAAACTTTTGACTGGTACTGTATGTATATTTTTTTATTATAGAAGTAGACATTACATCTGTGAAGTGGCTTGCAATCTTATTTTACGGCACACCACAACAGTCATTTGCAATGTAGATATGCTGGTTTTTGACAAAGAAGAAAAGGATATTCAATATACTATAGGCCTAGTTCTCCAGTGGAAGTCATTGTTATCAACACATTGCTAAGCTAGAAAGCTAGACTGATTCATATTCATGTTGTATGAACTTGAAAAGGAGCACTTAGATTGGGGTTGCATATGTTTTAACAATAGAGAGACTAAATATTTGAACTTTCAGGGCCCAAGAAAAATTTGTTTGCCATTAGATCTTTAACAATCATCCATCTCAATTCAACAGTGTTTAACTACATAATCTCACATACAGTACATGTTCATGCATAGTATCCCCATTTTGATAGAGCAGAGCTAACATATATGTTGCCAAACATCAGTCATTAGTGACTTAGCTAAACACCAGATCTCCTCTAGGCCATAATGTCTTAGTAAGTGTGACAAGTTGTATGTACACTGAACAAAAATATATGTTTATTGAGCTGAAATAAAAGATACCAGAAATGTTTAATACACACAAAAATATGATTTCTCTAAAATATTGAGCACAAATTTGTTTACATCCCTGTTAGTGATCATTTCTCCTTAGCCAAGATAATCCATCTACCTGACAGGTGTGGCATATCAAGAAGCTGATTAAACAGCAGGATCATTACATAGGTGCACCTTGTGCTGTGGACAATAAAAGGGCTCTCTAAATGTGCAGTTTCATTACACAACACAATGCCACAGATGTCTCAAGTTTTGAGGGAGCTTGCAATTGGCATGCTGACTGCAAGAATGTCCACAATATCTGTGGCCAAATAATTGAATGCTAACTTTCTACGATAAGCCACTTCCAATGTTGTTTTAGAGAATTTGGCAGTACGTCCAACCGACCTCACAAGCGCAGACCAAGTGTATGGCATTGTGGGGGCCGAGCGGTTTGCTGATGTCAACGTTGTGAACAGAGTGCCCCTTGGTGGTGGTGGTGGTGTTATGGTATGGGTAGGCATAAGCTATGGAAAACGAACACAATTGCATTTTAACGATGGCAATTTGAATGCACAGAGATACCGTGACGTGATCCCGAGGCCCATCGTCGTGCCATTCATCTGCCTTCATCACCATACGTTAGTAACGTTCTAAGAATGTTATTTTAAAACATACATTCCATTCTCATCTTCAACAACACTCTCTCCATTGTCTATCTTATTAGGTGTGTTCAGGTGTGTTGGCCATGCCCACTAATTGGCCACACCTGATCTTAATGAGTGCTTGTTTCCTTTGAAATGGGGTCTGTTTGAATAGACTAAAATGAACAGCTTTGTATGAGTTAAGAAAACATGGCATGCTAGCTCCATCCTGGTGGTGCATTGAGCTAATTACATGTATCGAATACAGTAAATCGCAAGTTAGAATCTCACCGATGATGTGCCACAATAAAAAATAAAAGTGGTTTCCATTTGTCCTATCTGTGCATGCAGTTCAAAACAGTTACCCTATGCTAGTCTTATTTAAATAAAGTTTTAAAATTTTAAGGAAGAAATTCTAAAACCTCAAATTCAAATAACCTTTACATTTATTTTACCCTTGCATTTCATGGGTGGCAGGTAGCCTAGTGGTTAGAGTGTTGGGCCAGTAACCGAAAGGTTGCTAGATTGAATCCCTGAGCTGACAAGGTAAAAGTCTGTTGTTCTGCCCCTGAACAAGGCAGTTAACCCACTGTCATTGTAAATAAGAGTTTGTTTTTAACTGACTTGCCTAGATAAAAAAATGTTCTGAGAACATAATTACAACCTCCCAGGTAAACTTTCAGGGAACCATAGTAAAATGTTCTCAGAACCCCAAAAAATTCAGTTCCCAGAGCACGTAAAATGTTCACTTCTGTTCTCAGAATGTAAAGAAAAGTTTTTGCGGTCAGGAAACGTATGGCTTCGTTCCCAGAACCAATGGGAAACCAAAAACATACATTCCCACAACTTCCTAGGAACCACATGTGCTAGCTGGGATAGCCCTGATACTGTATGTTGTGGCCAGGCAATCTCTACACAATGTGGGCCAGATAAGCAGTGCGCTCTCCCCTGCTGAGCAGTAATCCTGGAGTTATGTGAGAGGTATTTTGGCCCCAATCTTCAGGAGAACAGAAGCTTCTGTAACCTTGAGTAACTGGAGCAGCCTTTTTTTGTATCCAATCAAAAATCTCAAATCACCTGCATTAGTCATGGACAGGGCAACGCATCCAGACAAGCCATCACAGGCCGGCCGCGCTGCCATGCTACCTTACTGTCTTGTGAAATTCCCTCAAGGTATAACAGAAACATGTGCTTTGATTTGGCGATCAAAACCCTTTAAGTAGCAGCAGAATGGAAATACAATGGCAACGTGTGGGGTTTTCAGTATTCCTCTACTTCTGCACAAACAGACATTTAAAAAAATGTCAATGCATATTTTGATAGGATTGTGATCTGTTTCAGTTCTATTCACTTCTACCAAGTTAAAAGTTCTATTTATCTTTACAAGCTTATCATTGTAAAGATAGGGATCCAATCTGCATTTTACCCCCTAATTGACCTTTCACAATGGGCCAGCTTCCTATGTGTCAATCCTGTTTGCGGTAAGAATAAATGGTTTTGTTTTCTTAGCGAGAAGATATGCATAATTTGATAAGGATCTTCATCATTACTCCTACAATAGCCTTACTTTAACATTAATGGACCATCAGCATGGACCTCCAGCTGTTAATCTTTGTTTATTCTAATGTCATGCAAAGAGTCTTATCAAGAGGCTGTTCTCCGTCTTATGATAAGTCAAATATCCACAATGCAGGTATTAAGCAGTAACGTTAGCTTAACTATCTCAGACTCTACTCAATGCCCATGAGCACAACCCACAAATGTTGTCAACTGTGACAGAGACAACACTTGACTCTCTAAAGTAAGACATGAGAGAGGGCTACAGTCTCCCAGCGTTAAGGGATAATTCCACCCCAAAACTATGTTTTGGTATTTGTTTTGTTAGTCCATTGTTGATACAGTCCTATAATATTTTGCATGTCAGCAATCAAGTTTTCAAAATGTAGATCTTTCAAAATACAGCCGGAATAATGCATTATGTATGACACATTTTAGCATTTGGTTTTGCTTTACGTGCTACCTGACAAAAAGCACTTGTGGTTGCTGTGCCAAAACATTTAGATTTTTCTCTCCCCCTCGGACGTTCCAGAGTTTTTCAAGCTGATAATATTCATGTATACAGTCTCAAATCTCTGGAAGACTGAAACAGGTTTCCCTCAAGAATTTTCCCGTATTTAGTGCCATCCATCATTCCTTCAACTCTGACCAGTTTCCCAGTCCCTGCCGATGAAAAACATCCCCACAGCATGATGCTGCCACCACCATGCTTCACTGTGGGGATGTTGTTCTCGGGGTGATTTACAATTACATTTTAGTCATTTAGCAGATGCTCTTATCCAGAGCGACATACAGTAGTGAATGCATACATTTCATACATTTTTTTTTCCTGTGCTGGTCCTCCGTGGGAATCGAACCCTCAACCATGGCATTGCAAACACCATGCGCTACCAACTGAGCTACAGGGAAGGTGATGAGAGGTGTTGGGTTTGCACCAGACATAGCATTTTCCTTGATGGCCAAAAAGCTAAATTTTTGTCTCATCTGACCAGAATACCTTCTTCCATATTTTTGGGTAGTCTCCAACATGCCTTTTGGTGAACACCAAATGTGCTTGCTTATTTTTTTCTTTAAGCAATGGCTTTTTTCTTGCCACTCTTCCGTAAAGCCCAGCTCTGCGGAGTGTGCGGTTTAAAGTGGTTCTATGCTGTGGAGCTTTGCAGCTCCTTCGGGGTTATCTTTGGTCGCTTTGTTGCCTCTCTGATTAATGCCCTCCTTGCCTGGTCTGTGAGTTTTGGTGGGCGGCCCTCTCTTGGCAGATTTGTTGTGGTGCCATATTCTTTCAAAAAAATTTATAATGGATTTAATGGTGCTCCGTGGGATGTTCAACATTTTAGATATATTTTATAACCCAACCCTGATCTGTACTTCTCCACAACTTTGTCCCTGACCTGTTTGGAGAGCTCCTCGGTCTTCATGGTGCCGCTTGCTTGGTGGTGCCCCTTGCTTAGTGGTGTTGCAGACTCTGGGGCCTTTCAGAACAGGTGTATATATATATACTGAGATCCTGTGACAGATCATGTGACACTTAGATTGCACACAGGTGGATTTTATTTAAGTTCTTTGGGATCGGTGTCCCTTCCACGAGACTGCTGAACTAACATAGGCTAATGCAGTTAGCATGAGGTTGTAAGTAACAAGAAAAGTTCCCAGCACATAGACATATCTGATATTGGCAGAAAGCTTCAATTCTTGTTAATATTCTGAGAACCTGACCTTAAATAGAACCATGAGGAAATCTGCAAAAAAGTAATGAAACACCAAAAAAAAAACATGTTTTTTTTGTCAAGTTCCGTATAGCACTTCTTGTGTAGTGTTTTTATTTTGAACAAAATGAACTGGGTTGAGCCCTGAGCCTTTGGGCTGGCCTTCTGGGCAAGGTGTGTCTTTGCGCTAATCAAGCCTACTCGAATGACCCTGCTGCCCTGGAGCTGGAGAGGAAGTGAAAGTCAATTACACCCTAACGTTACAGCCACGAGATACAAAAAGAGCATGCAGACGAAGCCAACAAGCATCATTCTCTGTTCTTGGATCTGAATCAACTTGACCCCAAAAGAGAAGAAGAAGCAAGAAAAATACCTTTCTCACCAAACTATAAGAAACATATGGTTCTCAGAACGTTATGTGCTAGCTGAATTTACTGCCTGTTGTGTAGACTGACTCACCAATGGAGCCCCACAGTGGAGGTGTCATAATACCCATAAAACCTAGCGATCAAACAGGGAAATGTTTTTTCCACCCTTCGTACTGTGGTACTCTATAAGGCCCTATGATATCAATTCCCAATTTCTGTGGAAATGATGGGTCAAGTTAGTTTGCATGTTAAAGTCATAAATGTGAAAGAAACAACTCGAGTTGACAGAATTATTTAGAACAAATCTAATCACACTCTGAAACAGAAACCATAAAGTGGATGTTCTGTAGGCCTATTGAGTAAGAAAATCCTCTCGAACATATTCTCTTTTACTTTAAATAAAAAATGACCTTGACCTCACTGCAAAGTCAGCTTGAATGTCATCTTCTGAAGTGAACTGCTCTTATAATTGATTTGGGATGTACTATTGATCTGCACACATAAATATTTCAAGTAACCACATTTAGGCCTAATTTTTTGAGCTAATTGAGCTATTTGTGACAATATCCTGATTCATGGTGAAATCACTGAGACCTTGCATTTTATATGATATATATTTAAGTTGAGCACAATGCACAGCATGCTATCAGGGGTTGCCAATACCAGACACTGGTTATCTAACCCTCTCCACATAAAGTATCTTAACACAGCACATTTTTTAATTATCCCTCAGACAGAAATGACAGATTGGTTTGTGTAGATGAAAAAAACAACAAACAAGTCTTTGCTTTGATTTCTTATACACTGGTATAATCTGTTAGCATTGGCTGTCCTGAGATACCATTCAAGTGAGAAAACATAATCTTTTCACCCAGCTAGCCGCACAAGGTGGAAGGACCCTGAGCAGGTCTCTGGGTCACTGCCTAAGCCTGGACTATCAATGGAGGTACATCCCAGCTAGCACATAACATTCTGAGAACCATATGTTTCTTAGAGCTTGATTGTCCTATGGTTATTTTGTATACAGCCAGTTGTGGAAAAAATGTACTCAATTCTCATACTTGAGTAAAAGTAAAGATGCCTTAATAGAAAATGACTCAAGTAAAAGTGAAAGTCACCCAGTAAAATACTACTTGAGTTAAAGTTTTAAAGTATTTGGGTTTAAAATTCCTTATATTAAGCAAACCAGACGGTACAATTTTCTTGTTTTTTTTTATTTACGGATAGCCAGGGTCACACTCCAATACTCAGACATCATTTAAAAAACCTGCTCCTTTTACTCTCTATTCCAGACGTCATAGACAACCAATTCTCATAGCTTTTAGCCGTACCCTTATCCTACTCCTCCTCTTCTCCTCTGTTCCTCTGGTGATGTAGAGGTGAATCCAGGCCCTGCAGTGCCTAGCTCCACTCCTTTTCCCCAGGCGCTCTCTTTTGAAGACTTCTGTAACCATAATAGCCTTGGTTTCATGCATGTTAACATTAGAAGCCTCCTCCCTAAGTTTGTTTTTTTCACTGCTTTAGCACACTCTGCCAACCCGGATGTCCTAGCCGTGTTTGAATCCTGGCTTAGGTAGTCCACAAAAACTCTGAAATCTTCATCCCTAACTACAACATTTTCAGACAAGATAGAACAGCCAAAGGGGCGGTGTTGCAATCTACTGCAGAGATAGCCTGCAGAGTTCTGGCCCACTATCCAGGTCTGTACCCAAACAATTTCAACTTCTACTTTTAAAAATCCATCTCTCTGAAAACAAGTCTCTCACCGTTGCGGCCTGCTATAGACTACCCTCTGCCCCCAGCTGTGCTCTGGACACCATATGTGAACTGATTGCCCCCCATCTATCTTCAGAGCTCGTGCTGCTAGGTGACCTAAACTGGGACATGCTTAACACCCCAGCCATCCTACAATCTAAGCTTGATGCCCTCAATCTCACACAAATTATCAATGAACCTACCAGGTACCAGCCCAAAGCCGTAAACACGGGCACCCTCGTAGATATCATCCTAACCAACTTGCCCTCTAAATACACCTCTGCTGTTTTCAACCAAGATCTCAGCGATCACTGCCTCATTGCCTGCATCCGTAATGGGTCAGCGGTCAAACGACCTCCACTCATCACTGTCAAATGCTCCCTGAATCATTTCAGTGAGCAAGCCTTTCTAATCGACCTGGCCCGGGTATCCTGGAAGGATATTGACCTCATCCCGTCAGTAGAGGATGCCTGGTTATTTTTTTTTAAATGCCTTCCTCACCATCTTAAATAAGCATGCCCCATTCAAGAAATTTAGAACCAGGAACAGATATAGCCCTTGGTTCTCTCCAGACCTGACTGCCCTTAACCAACACAAAAACATCCTGTGGTGTTCTGCATTAGCATCGAACAGCCCCCGTGATATGCAACTTTTCAGGGAAGTTAGAAACCAATATACACAGGCAGTTAGAAAAGCCAAGGCTAGCTTTTTCAAGCAGAAATTTTCTTCCTGCAACACAAACTCAAAAACGTTCTGGGACACTGTAAAGTCCATGGAGAATAAGAACACCTCCTCCCAGCTGCCCACTGCACTGAGGATAGGAAACTCTGTCACCTCCGATAAATTCACTATAATTGAGAATTTCAATAAGCATTTTTCTATGGCTGGCCATGCTTTCCACCTGGCTACCCTTACCGCGGTCAAAAGCACTGCACCCCCCACAGTTACTCGCCCAAGCCTTCCCCATTTCTCCTTCTCCCAAATCCAGTCAGCTGATGTTCTGAAAGAGCTGCAAAATCTGGACCCCTACAAATCAGCCGGGCTAGACAATCTGGACTCTTTCTTTCTAAAATTATCTGCCGAAACTGTTGCAACCCCTATTACTAGCCTGTTAAACCTCTCTTTGGTATCGTCTGAGATTCCCAAAGACTGGAAAGCAGCTGCTGTCATCCCCCTCTTCAAAGGAGGGGACACTCTTGACCCAAACTGCTACAGACCTATAGCTATCCGACCCTGCCTTTCTAAGGACCGCAGCTTCTCCGCTATGCAATCTGGTTTCAGAGCTAGTCATGGGTGCACCTCAGCCACGCTCAAGGTCCTAAACGCTATCGTAACTGCCATCTATAAGAAACAATACTGTGCTGCGATATTCATTGATCTGGCCAAGGCTTTCGACTCTGTCAATCACCACATCCTCATCGGCAGACTCAATAGCCTTGGTTTCTCAAGTGATTACCTCGCCTGGTTCACCAGCTACTTCTCTGATAGAGTTCAATGTGTCAAATCGGGTGGCCTGTTGTCCGGGCCTCTGGTAGTCTCTATGGGGGTGCCACAGGGTTCAATTCTTGGGCCAACTCTTTTCTCTGTATACATCAATGATGTTGCTCTTGCTGCTGGTGAGTCTCTGATCCACCTCTATGCAGACGACACCATTCTGTATACTTCTGGCCCTTCTTTGGACACTGTGTTAACAACCCTCCAGATGAGCTTCAATGCCATACAACTCTCCTTCCGTGGCCTCCAACTGCTTTTAAATACAAGTAAAACTAAATGCATGCTCTTCAACCTATCGCTGCCTGCAAAGCATTCTTCACTCATGCTGCCAAACATACCCCCGTAAAACTGACCATCCTACCGATCCTCGACTTCGGCGATGTCATTTACAAAATAGCCTCCAAAACCCTACTCAATAAACTGGATGCAGTCTATCACAGTGCCATCCGTTTTGTCATCAAAGCCCCATATACAACCCACCACTGCGACCTGTATGCTCTCGTTGGCTGGCCCTCGCTTCATACTCATCACCAAACCCACTGACTCCAGGTCATCTACAAGACCCTGCTAGGTAAAGTCCCCCCTTATCTCCGCTCACTGGTCACCATAGCAGCACCCACTTGTAGCACGCGCTCCAGCAGGTATATCTCTCTGGTCACCCCCAAAGCCAATTCCTCCTTTGGCCATCTCTCCTTCCAGTTCTCTGCTGCCAATGATTGGAATGAACTACAAAATTCTCTGAGACTGGAAACACTTATCTCCCTCACTAGCTTTAAGCACCAGCAGTCAGAGCAGCTCACAGATCACTGCACCTGTACATATCCCATCTATAATTTAGCTCATACAACTACCTCTTCCCCTACTGTATTTATTTGTTTATTTTGCTCCTTTGCACCCTATTATTTCTATTTCTACTTTGCACTTTCTTCCACTACAAATCTACTATTCCAGTGTTTTACTTGCTATATTGTATTTACTTTGCCACCATGGCCTTTTTTGCCTTTACCTCCCTTATCTCACCTCATTTGCTCACATTGTATATAGACTTATTTTTCTACTGTATTATTGACTGTATGTTTGTTTTACTCCATGTGTAACTCTGTGTTGTTGTATGTGTCGAACTGCTTTGCTTTATCTTGGCCAGGTCGCAATTGTAAATGAGAACTTGTTCTCAACTTGCCTACCTGGTTAAATAAAGGTCAAATAAAATAAATAAATAAAATAAGTGTCACGGGCGGATAGAACAGTTTTAAGGGTGAGTCAAGCGCAGGAGACTGAGGTCCGTTGGAACAAACGTGATTTAATAAATCCAAGGGCAAAATCCATATACGGCTGGGAGCACAACAGTCAAAAAGACTAAAAGAAGCTCCGCTCAAAAGGCAGACGGGGCGCAGCCCGGCAACCCTAATGCCTATACAATAAGTAGTAAACCAAACTACATAACACCACTTCCACCACACGTAACAAAGAACAATCCCGCACGAATCCTAACTAAACACAGGCAGACTAAATACACCCCCACTAATGACAAACACGAAACAGGTGCAATCAAAAAACAGACATAACTAACAGACACTGAAACACAGATTGGTGGCAGCTAGTAGGCCGGCGACGACGACCGCCGAGCGCCGCCCGACCGAGGAGAGGCGCCACCTTCTGTGGACGTTGTGACAATAAGTGTGCGATTTGGACCATTTTCTGTCCTGCTAAGCATTCAAAATGTAACAAGTACCTTTGGGTATCAGGAAAAATGTATGGAGTAAAAAGTACATCATTTTCTTTAGGAATGTAGTGAAGTAAATGTAAAAGTTGTCAAAAATATAAATAGTAAAATAAAGTACAGATACCCCAAAAAACGTAAGTAGTACTTTAAAGTATTTTTACACCACTGCATACAGCCTCCCGCAACTTTCTAGAAATGGTGCAGGATAGTTGCTTGGCTTTGTAAAACTCTCACCCATTTAAGGAAATTGACAAAACATTTTGATTTTCTTGGTATTTCATTACTTTTTCAGAATGTTTCCTAAAAGTTCAAACATGATCATTTTCTAGGAGCATTTTCCAACTGGCTTGACATTGAGAATGTTTTCAAATTGTTCCAAGAACGTTAAGAAACAACATTGTATTGTGAGAATTTCAGTACTTCAGCATAATGTTTCTTACAGGTTTCTTTATGGTTCTATTTAAAGTCATGATCTCAAATTGTTCCGAAAACGTTAAGAAACAACTTTCGTCTGTGGAAATTTCAGAACTTTCACAGAACATTCCACACAAGATACCATGTGGTTCTATCTAATGTCATATTTTTACTACATTCTGGGAACATAAAAAAATGGAGTAACTGAAGCAATGTTCTCAGAATGTTCAGAGAATGTAAGGTTCTCTTTTATGTCAGTTCTTGGCAATATCTGGGAATGCAAAAAAAATGAATTGTACACATTAAGATCAATAAGCTCTAAATTCTGTTCTCAGATCATGAAGAAAACATTACAATCAAAATCACAAGAAAACTTTAACGTTCATAAAATGTTATAAGAATGTTATTTAAAAACATATTTTTATATATTTCACCTTTATTTAACCAGGTAGGCAAGTTGAGAACAAGTTCTCATTTACAACTGCGACCTGACCAAGATAAAGCAAAGCAGTGTGACACAGACAACAACACAGAGTTACACATGGAGTAAACAATAAACAAGCCAATAACACAATAAACAAGTCAATGACACAGTAGAAAAAAAAGAAAGTCTATATATAGTGTGTGCAAAAGGCATGAGGAGGTAGGCAATAAATGGGCCATAGGAGCGAATAATTACAATTTAGCAGATTAACACTGGAGTGATAAATGAGCATATGATGATGTGCAAATAGAAAGTCTGGTGTGCAAAAGAGCAGAAAAGTAAATAAAATAAAACAGTATGGGGATGAGGTAGGTAGATTGGGTGGGCAATTTACAGATGGACTATGTACAGCTGCAGCGATCGGTTAGCAGCTCAGGTAGCTCATGTTTAAAGTTGGTGAGGGAAATAAAAGTCTCCAACTTCAGCGATTTTTGCAATTCGTTCCAGTCACTGGCAGCAGAGAACTGGAAGGAAAGGCGGCCAAATGAGGTGTTGGCTTTGGGGATGATCAGTGAGATATACCTGCTGGAACGTGTGCTACGGGTGGGTGTTGTTATGGTGACCAGTGAGCTGAGATAAGGCGAAGCTTTATCTAGCATAGACTTATAGATGACCTGGAGCCAGTGGGTCTGGCGACGAATATGTAGCGAGAGCCAGCAGACTAGAGCATACAGGTCGCAGTGGTGGGTGGTATAAGGTGATTTGGTAACAAAATGGGTGGCACTGTGATAGACTGCATCTAGTTTGCTGAGTAGAGTATTGGAAGCTATTTTGTAGATGACATCGCCGAAGTCGAGGATCGGAAGGATAGTCAGTTTTACTAGGGTAAGTTTGGCGGCGTGAGTGAAGGAGGCTTTGTAGCGAAATAGAAATCCGATTCTAGATTTGATTTTGGATTGGAGATGTTTAATACGAGTCTGGAAGGAGAGTTTACAGTCTAACCAGACACCTAGGTATTTATAGTTGTCCACAAATTCTAGGTCGGAACCGTCCAGGGTGGTGATGCTAGCCGGGCAGGCAGGTGCGGGCAGCGAACGGTTGAAAAGCATGCATTTGGTTTTACTAGCGTTTAAGTGCAGTTGGAGGCCACAGAAGGAGTGTTGTATTGCATTATGTTCTCAGCAATAACAAAACTCTCTCTATCTTCTATCTTGTTAAGTGTGTTCAGGTGTCTTGACCACACCAATGATGTGTTTGCATCATTAATACCTCATTTCCATGTGTCCTATCGGTGCTTGCAGAATAAGCTAGCAGTGTTATTAAAAGTCTTACTGAAATGTTCGGCTAAAGAAAAGGAAGTTATTCAAAAACCTCCACATAACCCATAATTTCTGTTCTCAGAGCGTTAATAAAACCTCCCAGGAAAACATTTAAGGAGCCATAGTAAAACCCTCTTAGAACCTCCCTGCAACCATTTTTTTTTTTTACAGAACACGCAAAATATTGACTTCTGTTCTCAGAATGTTACAAAAATGTGTTTTACCGGTCAGGAAATGCATGGCACAACCAATGTGAAAACAAAAACATACTTTCCCACAACTTCCAAAGAGCCAAATGTGCTAGCTGGGCAAACATTTTGTGGATTCTTCTTCTACCTTTTTCAGTGGATGTTTTAGGTACCTTCTTGAAACTTCAGTCTTCCCTGTGGCTCAGTTGGTAGAGCATGGTGTGTGCAAGTTAAAAACTATTTTTAAAAAAATTAAAAAAAACGAAATGTATGCATTCACTACTGTAAGTCGCTCTGGATAAGAGCGTCTGCTAAATTACTAAAATGTAAATGTTTTGAAATAAATGGCTCTCTTGTTAGACATAATATTAAACAGTGGGGTGTTAATTACAAGTGAAGTTTGTTGTCAAACAGTAAGCAGACTCAAAATGTGGTGACTACCAAACTGCTGAATATCAATATGCTATTAATGATGACACAAAATCGCACGATGAATGACTTGACTTAGAAAGCACGGACATAAAATATTAGATTGTTTCTCTGGCTCATTATGCTGTTCTGGATATTATCATTCACACACAGCAAATAACATTTCCTGACTGGGAAATGTCTCTGAAAGTTCTCTACAGGCTGACAGCTAGTTGTGATGAGTTACAGATTTATTAACTGCCTCAGAGAACAGTGTAGTGGTAGTCGTTTGGGGGGTGACTGTAGCTTTTGACATCCTCTATATATTTAATTACTTTTGCTCTTCATGGCCATATTTGGATGTATTTATTTTCATCTGATATTTATCTTTGCGTCATTTATTGCCTTTTTAGTAATATGAATCTATTACAATCCTTTAAGTGGAAATCAGCCAATAAATAAAAGAGAGACATTTTTACTAGAGGGTGACTGCCTAGCTCCTGTACCTTTCCTTACTACTTATTTCATATAAATCATTTGTTGCATTCAGGCTCAGCTCACTATTATAATGATACAGATTACAACATTTTCTTCAGTATAAAAAATATACAGGTTTTGAGTTTGAGGTAGTTTTATCAGAATTCAGGGAATCCTCACTCACTGTCAAAGAGTGTAAAGGCCCATGTAAGAGTAGAAAGCAGCTGAACACTTGTAAAATGCACAGAGCATGATCATGATGTGAGTGAGTGTGGACAGAGCCAGAGAGATATGTGCCATGGCTCCTTGGCCCAGTGCATTCTGTAAAGACATTAGACCACAGTTCTGGCCTCTAGGCTCCCCTCTCTGTCACATGCACGTTGTCTGTTTGACACAAAGCAGTGCTTGCAGGGCACTCTGGTTAACATTAACATGCATAAACATTCACATGAATGGGTCTTTTGTGACAGCGTAAGGCTAACACAACTCTCCCCCTAAAACAAATGTAGTGTCATTTTTCATGCAATCGATTTTACCCCATCCTTCACCATGAGGCTAATACTACTACAGCCCTGTAAATTATAAGCAAACCCAGCCCACCCCCAACCCTTACCCCCAGGCTATTTGGGCTCCCCCCCACTAAGTGATTGTATGGTGTCTTTACTAGTTTTCCTACACATAGGATGAGGGAACTGGCCAAAGTGAGCTCACAGTGAATGGACCTGCCAACTTGAGAACAGTAAAACAGCAGTTAAATCCTGCAGGTCGGTCGACCAGCCCTGTCTGCACCTTACTAACACGATCTGGCTAATCTTCCCCCGATTACACTGTTTGTTTAACATCAGCTGGGGCATATACTAATGCACACACGCGCACACATGCACAAACACACACACAGAGAGTGAGAGAGAGTCATCATGTTTTCTCACTGCTGGAAAACTGCAAATGCTTCTGACATTTATTAATAGCTGTACTGATTGCATTGCTGGTAGGGGGTAGAGTTAGTATTGTTGTACTATTCGCTCCAAACTATACACAGTATATGTGATATATAGTACTGTAGCTTTATATAGAAAACATTTGATTTCCAGTGTTATAAAAAGCAATGTATTCAAGAGTGCGTCCCAAATGGCAGCCTGTTCCCTACATAGAACATTGACCCCTCTCAAAAATGAGTGTCTCTATCAGGACTGCAGACTGTGATCAGTAATTGGTGACATAAAGCAAATAATGATGTCATAGGCCAGTTTGGTAACAGCATCATTAGCCTCATCGTCCTACAGCAACATCACATATGAGCAGAGTTAAGACAGTAATCAAGAGCAGATTTTTACTGGACATTTTGTCACACGCTGGTAAGTAACACCAAAGGAAATTGAGAATGTCTCATCCTTCCAACTTTTGTTCTTTTTTTTCCCTTACATAGCAACCCCAATGTGGTTTCATTAGGAACCCATTGCAGTTAACAAGGAAAGCATGTTGCCTTGAGTTTAGTCATCCCCACCACTGGATGTTTCTACCTACCCCACTCCCCACCCTATACTTGATAGAAATCATGTTACAGTGTTGAAAGTGTGTAACACAAACATTTTCTTGGACATGCAAATTCCACTGCATCTCATTGCAACCATCACATTTCATATACTGTAACTTCACAGTTAAAGTTTTTGTGTCAATTGCTTAGATCAAAGATGAATCCATTGATACATATTGTACCTGTAACTACTGTATGTTATCAACTAGTTCTTTGTGTGCACCTGTGTAATGTCTCACATAAAATGTCACACACAGTCAAAATGCTCAACATGGGCGCTATAGCGAGATGACTAAAGAACAGCATTGGTTCCATTTCACTTTGCAGTGTCTCTCAAACACAAGAGGCTTCCACCATGCAAGCAGTACTGACTGACTGGCTGAGCTATGGGACAACAGGACCAGGGTAGTCATTCCCAGCCCTTGAGCACCATGGGAAAGCCAGCCAATTGAGTATGGGTCAGGTCAAACTTGTCTCCTCGCCTGACTGTCAAAATAACAGTACTTCTCCCTCAGGCAGGCAGCACGGTCCCTTAAGACACAGCTGCTGAGTGCTATGGCACCGAGGGCTGGAAAAGCAATTAAATCAAACATGGGTGAGTGGCTGCAGGACAAATACCTCGTCAGCGTTTTTCAGCTCAGTCAGAGAAAAGCCTGTGGGGTTTTTGAAGGAGGGGTGTTGAAAGAAAAAGGAGTATTGAAAGTGAGAAAGAGAACCCCCAGGGAAAAAAAGACTAAGACATTTTGTGTCACCAGGCGACCAGAATAGGCTAAGCTATAGTAAAGGGGTAAGACAGACATTGGTCCAATTCAGCCCCTCTCTTTCTTTCCTCTGGATGGCCTAAAACTTGGGGTCAGACACATTGTCTGACCTTTAGCCCCCTGGTTCTCATCTCCTCTTAATTATCTTTGCGCATCAACTCTCCTGCCACCCCCAATGAAAGACAATGCAACAATTTGTATTTTCAATTGTCTGTCACTCTCTCTCTTACGAACCTTTTCAGTGGGCGTATGTGGTTTCTTTTTCCATTTGTATTTATTTATTTATCTTGCTTGGAGAAGTGGGGGATGTCTGGTCCCAGAAACAGGGAGTCTTTGTTTGGGCAGGTTTCACTTGAATATACGCCCCCTCTTCTTCTACCCATGCCTTCACTCCAGCTCTAGACATTCAGGCTTTTCCCTCGGTTTGTTTAGGAGACAGCCTAAAACAGTCTAATCTCAGGGTCATTGTACATGGGATTTCCATGACCATACACAAATTAATTAGGCTTTTCTCTTGATTTACCCGCAACTCATGGGGCAGCATGCATTTGTAAGCTGTGTGAACAAGGATGTCCTTCTCCTTTCCAACTAACTTTCAAATTATGAGTCAGCATAGAGGTTCTATAGGTAGCATGCATAGAAGGCCTATTATAAAATATACACCTAAAAGTTTGACCTCAAAAACTGTAGCTAACATAATAACAAACTGAGGTTATACACTCCCTCCTCCTTTGCTCCCAGACTTTTATAGAGTTGAACAAGGAACACAAAAATCATGGTCGGTTTTAGTATGCCAAGCCTTTCTATCTCCAAATGCTTGATCACAGGCTTTGTACTGTTCATCTATAATACGGCTTATGGACAGTCTCAATCCAAGGCCAAGTCTTTGATGCAGAATTCATGGTAAGTTCTCTGGCTTCTTACGGCTCTAAGCCCTGCAAACAATCCTTACAGACAGAGCCATTTGGCAGTTCCTCTATCCAATACAGTACAATACACAGAACACACAACACACATGCTGATTCATTTTGGGCTCCATTTTCGGAACGAATGTCTCATGGTGGATGGGCCTCCACTCAGGTTCACTATTTGACATATTATTTGCTGTACTCTGGTATAGATAAGCCAATATACTGTAATATATAATATAGCCTCAACATCTGAGCCAAGGTCCCACACCGACTAGTATAGTTAAAAAGATGTGATATCGACACGGCTGCCTGTCATGCTGTCTATCAGGCACTAAAGTTAAATACTGTGATTTGGCAGGACGTTGCATACTTGCTTATGGCCGTATGATGATGGCATGCCTTAGCTCTCTGTTGTTCATGATAGCTGGTAGGTCCTATGTTCTGAGACCAGTGTCTCGACAAATGTTGTCCATGTATGTTTCATGTGGTCTTCCAGGAGGTTTTCGGCCATGAGAGGGTATCCACAAAATGAGTCTCTAGACTGCTTGCAGCCAGCTTAGAATGTCTGAAACAGCGACCAGTGAATATCAGACTCACATAAATTATTTAATGGACACTCTCATTCTCAGTAACAGTATTTTAATCAGCTAGAGCAGGTATTCCCAAACCCCCAGGGGTACGCGCAATGCTATCGTGGGTTCGACAAATAAAAATGTGATTCACATTTTTTTTTTTTATCAAAAAAACATCCAATATACATTTGGGTGAGTTTTTTTTCTCACTTGAGTAGCCTCGTTTCACTGCCAAAAATAAAATTAAACCATCTAGTGTTCAGCAAAATAACAACACAATGTCAAAGACAGGAAGCCTAGTCAAATAATTAACATCCAATCACATTAAACGTTACTCTCTCTTAAGGTCTGTATGTAGCCAAACGTAGCTGCGGCTCATTCCGTTTGCTTGAAAATTGATAAATGGTTAAAAAAAGTAAGGCCCACGTCCATAGAGACACATACCAGCTCTACTGGTAGTACAAGTTGTTCTGCTTCCATGAGTACATCAAATGCTAGCATCGGAAATTCCACATTTGTTGTTAGCCCAGCTAGCATGGACACTGACAGTTGTGAATCTGATGCAGCCGAAGAGCTACTGACCCTTTACCCGGGAAAGCACTGAACAACAGACAGGGACGTTGGACCATCGGATAGGCACAAATATGATGAGAACTACATTGATTTGGGGTTCATTTATATTGGGAGTAGTGCCTTTCCTCAGCCACAGTGTGTTATATGTGCAAAATTACTATTTCACAACTCAATGAAATGTTCACTCTTGCACAGACATTTAGAAACATATATGCCAATTTCAGTGTTTGGAGTGAGAATTAAGATGACTTTCGAGTAGTAAGTCATGTATAAAAGCAACAGATACCATTAATAAGAAGGGGCTAGAAGCGTCTTATATGTTGAGCTACTGAGTGACTAGGACAGGCAAGCCCCATGCTATTGTGGAGGACTTAATTCTTCCTGCTGCCGCAGATATGGCTGGGACAATGCTGGGGGAAAAGGCCCAAAAAATATATACAGAAAATGCCATCAAACAACACTGTTTCACAACGCATCAGTGACATGGCAGGAGATGTTTTGAAACAATTGTTGCTTCGCATACAAGCCAGTAAATTCTATGTGTTACAGCTGGATGAGTCAACAGACTTGCGGGCCTGGCACAGCTCCAGGTATATGTCTGTTACGTTTATGGGGGGTCAATTAAGGAAGACATCCTCTTCTGCAAACCACTGGAAACCAAGACAACAGGAGATGTTTAAAGTACTGGACAGCTTTGTGACATCAAATGGACTTTGGTGGTCAAGATGTGTTGGTATCTGTACTGATGGCACAAAAGCCATGACAGGGAGACATAGTGGAGTGGTAACGTGCGTGCAAGCAGTTGCTCCCAATACCATTTGGGTACACTGCAGCATCCACCAAGAGGCTCTTGCTGCTAAGGGAATGCCTGCCAGCTTGAAAGACATTTTGGAGACTACAGTGAAAATGGTTAACTTTGTTCAAGCAAGGCCCCTGAACTCTTGTGTATTTTCTGTACTATGCAATGATATGGGAAGCGACCATGTAACGCTTTTACAACATACTGAAATGCGCTGGTTATCAAGGGGCAAAGTATTGACACGTTTTTTTAAATTGAGAGACGAGCTTAAAGTTTTCTTTACTGAACATAATTTCCACTTGTCTGACCGCTTGCATGATGACGAGTTTCTCACATGACTGGCCTATCTGGGTGATGTTTTTTCTCGCCTGAATGATCTGAATCTAGGATTACAGGGACTCTCCGCAACTATATTCAAACTGCGGGACAAAATTGAGGCTATGATTAAGAAGCTGGAGCTCTTCTCTGTCTGCATTAACAAGGACATCACACAGATCTTTCCATCATTGTATGATTTTTTGTGTGCAAATGAACTCAAGTTTACAGACAATGTCAAATGTGATATAGTTAAGCACCTGAGTGAGTTGGGTGCACAATTACGCAGGTACTTTCCCTAAACTGATGACACAAACAACTGAATTCGTTATCCCTTTCATGCCCTGCCTCCAGTCCACTTACCGATAGCTGAACAAGAGAGCCTCATCGAAATTGCAACAAGCGGTTCTGTGAAAATGTAATTTAATCAGAAGCCACTGCCAGATTTCTGGATTGGGCAGCGCTCATCGTATCCTGTCTTGGCAAATCGTGCTTTTAAGACACTGATGCCCTTTGCAACCACGTACCTATGTGAGACTGGATTCTCGGCCCTCACTAGCATTAAAACTATATACAGGCACAGACTGTGTGTGGAAAATTATTTAAGACTGAGACTCTCTCCAATACAACCCAACATTGCAGAGTTATGTGCATCCTTTCAAGCATATCCTTCTCATTAACCTTGTAACGATTGTCGTACGGAGTAGACCAAGGCGCAGCGGGTTGAGTGCTCATTTTAACTTTTATTAGAGACACGTAACAAAACAAGAAAACGTACGAACGCACAGTATTGCAGGCTACACACAGCTATGCAAAAACAACTTCCCACAAACCGTGGAAAAAGGGCTACCTAAGTATGACTCCCAATCAGCAACAACGATGTACAGCTGTTCCTGATTGAGAGCCATACCAGGCCAACAAAGAAATACACAACCTAGAAAATCATAGAAATACAAAACCATAACAATACCCAAAAACCCCTACAACACAAAACAAACACAACCCTCTTACATAATAACATACCCAATAAACCCCGAAACACTCTAAACAAACGCCCCCTGCCACGTCCTGACCAAACTATAATAACAAATAACCCCTTTACTGGTCAGGACGTGACAAACCTGTGGTGAGTTATTCACAATTTCTGATGAACAAATATGGTTTTATATGTAAGATGGTTAAATAAAGAGCAACATTATTGATTATTATTATATTATTATTTGTGCCCTGGTCCTATAAGAGCTCTTTGTCACTTTCCACCAGCCAGTTTGTGACAAAAACTCACACTCATTCTTATGTTTAATAAATGTATCGTATAGTGTGTTTGTGGCAGGCTTACAATGATGGCAAAAAACAACATTTGAGAGTGTGCTGACCCCGGTGCTAGAGGGGGTATGCAGCTGGAGGTTGAATGTTTGAAGGGGTACGGGACTATAAAAAGTTTGGGAACCACTGAACTAGAGGAATGCCAGTATCAATTAAACAAAATGTAATCTAATCTGGAATCATCCTTGTGATGACATTCCTGAGTGGGATATTGCTCTTTATGTTGCAACGAACTACTGCATGATATGGTATGTGTCCCAAATGGCACCCTATTCCTTATTTCCTAGAGACAAAATGTGCCATGGTCAAAAGTAGTGCAGTACATAGGGAATAGGGTACCATTTAAGCAACCATGAACTGCTGTCAGCATGTTCCTTTGGACTTGATTGTCTCATGATTGTCTCAAGGTGGTGGTCCCCTCACCTTTTGGAAAGCTTAAAGTACAATGGAAAACCTCAGGGAGGTTAAACAAAGCAGAGGAAATGTTGACATGTAAAGCGAACATACTGTAACTTTTGTAAATATCTCAGGGCACTGCCGCTGAGGCCACGGATGATGACTTTTCCCGAGGACTAGTCTGACCATTGTCTCCTTGGGTCTCTTATTGTTTGGTAATCATTGCGTGAAATCAGATGGAATGGAATATTTCTAAGCACAGAAAGCACAATGTTCCAATGGTTCCAACAGCGCTATGTGATAATGAAGCCAGAGGAAAGGGGAGATTTCAATTTAGGACCACGTAATGGGGCGGCAGGTAGCCTAGTGGTTAGAGCATTGGGCCAGTAACCAAAAGGTCACTAGATCAAATCCCTGAGCTGACAAAATACAAATCTGTTGTTCTGAACAAGGCAGTTAACCCACTGTTCATAGGCTGTCTTTTTAAATAAGAATTTGTTTTTAACTAAAGGTTCAATAAATAAAAAAATCTCAAGTTGTTTTGGAGGGATAAACACAATCATTTCCCCAACCCATTTGGTATGAGCAAGCCCTTCCTGAAAGACACATTTATGAACATTTTTAAGAGAGAAAATCGAGTGAATACTTTGGTTTTGCTGTGGTCAATCTAATTTGCATTGAGAAAAAGTAATTTGATGGTTTAATTGAAGATGATGTAAGAGCTAAGTTAAAAAACAAAGCAATTTGACTATTACAAAACTTGTGCAATATCTAAGTATTAGCAAGATTGAACCTAAAAAAAATCTTTAATCTCATGCTTCTGGTTGGCAAAGCAAATAAAATGGTGTAGGTTCAATCATATAGGATTACATAAACCACGAACATACTGTAACGGATATTGGTGGTTTTTAACATATTTGGATGCCAGTTGTATTGTGCTATACCCACTACTAGACAAAAGGAGAAACAAGATTTAAGTGGTATTGGTGGTCCAAGTGCTTTGGTCAGTGGTACTGTTTAGGAATGTGCCACTTAAGAGATTGCTGCTTGTTAAATTAGACATTTAAGAGAGCAGTAGAGTTATGTGGGTCATAGGCAGGTACTCACACACGGGGCTATGAAACTGTCTCAATTTAACGGGATGATTAACGCCTCTCAGACTGCTGAGCAAAATATGAGGTAATCTGATTCCCCAATCCCAGTCAAAACATGCCTACTATGAGGGTAACCCACATCCTGGCCTCAGGAATGAATGGTAAACATTTGTGATTATGAAGGCTAGGGTTATACCTCCATTTCAATATTTGGACCACAAATACTATCATAATCACTATTGGTGTCAGGGTATTGTTTTAATTTGGGGGGGACACACATTCATTTTTAGTCATTCTTTTATCTTTTGAACCCTAAAACAATGTCCTCGATAAAACAGTAGAATGTCTGACTGTTAATGAAGAACTTATCTATGTAAATAAATTAATTGCGCTATACCAAAACTAGGGTTGAGATATTTTGCATATCTTTGAAAATGTCTGTAGCAAGAGGCACAGTTTAAACACAGCTATATCTGAGTAGGTCCAAATAGGATGGGAGAGAGAGGGAGGGGGGAGGCTTAGGTACTCACGGGAAGAAGTGACTCAAACAAGAGACTAAAATGCAGCAAACTGATAAAAGACACTTTGAACAAGATTTTAAACAGCTAATAAACATTTAAAGCCATGTAATATAATTTATCCTTAAATGCCTACGAGGCAGCTTGAAGAGAGTGATTGTTTACATTTTCAAACTGATGACCACATTTGTTGCAGTAAATCACAAGGATGTGAGATAATGAAATCATGTCATTATGTCTGGAATTTGGGGTAGACCAGGGGATTCCTGGGGTGGCACGCTTCACTTTCCATTAACTTCCTGCATCTTTGATTACGTGAGTAGGAATGATTGAAGTTCAGAGAAATCATTCATAAATTCCACAAGGCTGTTGAGTTTTCCAACAAAAATACCGTCAGGAACAAAGTGCAGAACTCTTCTCAGTATAAAAGTCCCTTGCTTTATGAAAGATTTGTCATTTTGCCTCAACCATTATTTTTTATTTATTTAACCTTTATTTAACTAGGCAGGTCAGTTAAGAACAAATTCTTACTTACAATGATGGCCTACTGGGGAACATTGGGTCAACTGCCTTGTTCAGGGGCAGAACAACAGATGTTTACCTTGTCAGCTCGAGGATTCAATTCAGAAACCTTTCGGTTACTGACCCAACACTCTAACCACTAGGCTACCTGCCGCCCCTAGCATGTCATTTAGCAAGCAAAGAAACACTATTTCCACTTGCTCCAGTTTGGCATAAAGCACACTATGCTATTCTATCTTGGTTTCCACAGCGAGTCCACAGGGAGGCTGTTGGGGGCAGAGTGGACATTAAGGGATATTAAGCACAAGGATCTCAGCTTAGCAGCATACGTAGCAGTTTTTTTATTTACTCTAGGAAAGAAATTGAAATCTCTTCCAGTTGTGTGTCTTCACTTATTAGTCTCATGGCTGTAAATCTGTTTTAAAAGAAACCAGCTTGCATCACCCCTCCTGGGTTTCAGGATCTAAAGCCAAAGCAAAAGGCCGGCCTCTGCCTCACGAAAAGATCTGCATGCCTTTAAAATGATAATAACCCCAAGCAGTCCAAGTGGGCGTGAGGGCCCATTTCACGCTTGTCTCCTGGAGAATCATGCTGGTATGGGGTGCTGCAGACAGCACTGAGACTCTCTGGCTCACAAGATGACATACACAGTATGCATCGACTGAATATGCACCCCAAATGGCACCCTATTCCCTATATACTGTAGTGCACTGCTTTTGACCAGAGCCTACCTTTAAATGTAATAGGGTGCCATTTGGGATGGATCACTGGAGCCCTCAAGACAACCTCCATTTATATCCAATTCAGCATCAGACTTGTTTCTTCATGCATCACATCAACCAACACTAATGTTTCTGAGTTTTTTGTTAATTGAGCATGTAATGATGGAATAGGTTTGTGGGTGGGTTGTGCAGGCTTTCAAGGGGATCTACGGTTTCTTCTACTGCATGCTAAACTGATGATATCTGTTGCTCCCCATTTCCCCCAGTTTCCCTGGGTTTCCCTGACATTACTTACTTACGTAGGCCCGTCCCTCTTTTGGGAGTATAGGCCATCGATGACTCCTTTGTTCCAACTCATTCCACTCTATGCCTGTTTGCTTGTATATGCCTCTGTAGTAAAGAAAACTCTAGTAAATTCATGAATAGTGTCACAGGCATTCTCTAATAAATGTTGACATTCTTGAGGGATGTCATCTGATTTGAGACACGGTATGTATTTGTAATATCTGACGTGTAGATCTACTCCAAAATGTGTCATACACACAATCCTTTGTTCTAGCCTAATGCTACCATGTATAGGCCCCTTCAGTTCTAAATGAATGTTATTCATTCATTTTCTACATAACTCGATTTATAGAAACTGCAGAATAGGCTCAAAGACAGTTGAGATGCTATGAAGTATCTTGTGGGTAAACTACACTGAGTGTACAAAACATCCATGACATAGACTGAACAGGTGAAGCTATGATCCCTTATTGATGTCACTTGTTAAATCCACTTCAATCAGTGTAGATGAAGGAGAGGAGACAGGTTAAAGAAGGATTTTTAAGCCTTGAGACAACAGAGACATGTATTGTGTATGTGTGCCATTCAGAGGGTGAATGGGCAAAACAAAAGATTTAAGTGACTTTAAAAAGGGTTTGGTAGTAGGTGCCAGGTGCACCGGTTTGTGTCAAGAACTGCAATGCTGCTGGCTTTTTCACGCTCAACAGTTCCCCATGTATATAAACAATGGTCCACCACCCAAAGGATATTATCAGCTTTCAAATATCTATATAGCACATTACTTTCTTAATTATTGCAAAACAAGTGGCTATATGTATTAGAAATTAATATAACATCACAAGTATCACTTGGGATCACTATGATCTTTTGTTTAGTCAAGAATACTCCAGAACCTCAGAATATGGCTGACTGAATCATATCCCTTTATGTGGCTGATGATACATAGTGGTAAACATTACCAAAAAATGTTTAATTTAACAGGCTATTAGCGCTAGGCTACAGTAAGTAACAGTTTTTGCCAAGTTCAGAGCTTTCCACAGCCCAGGATAAAAGGGTGTTCACTTGGTGGATTGTGTGACTCGCCAGGGAGGGATGCATTTTCACAGCCATCCCTCCCATCCATCACGAGGGCTGGAGACTAGGTTTACGTTCCAAATGGCTCAATATTCCCTATTTAGCCCATATGTTATGGTTAAAAGCAGTGCACTACAAAGGGAATGTGGTGTCATTTGGGATGCTGCCTAGAGTGGCTTTCAGGGCAAGGGTAATTAGAGTGGATCTGCATAAATGTACAAATCCCTATATTGCTCCTCTACAGGGTTTGTTTGTCTCATGGCAATTGGGCAGGCAGCAGGCCTTTAAAGCCCCAGCTCTCTCCCCTCTGTGATGGCCGGAGTCTGGAAGAGGAGGAGAGCCCACTAATGAGCACCATTTGGGCCCATAATTTACAACACATGCTGGTTAATAGCCCACGATGAGGTTTTACTGCAGCTCAATCCGCTCATGCTGAAGTGGGGCTCTAATAGAAAGACTATACTTCCTTCTCACACACAGGCTGACAATTGCAGGGCTGGGATTGGGGAATTATATGGGTTAACTGCAGCTGAATCGCTCAGTAAAAGTGACTTCTAGAATTACTATTTACCTGGACATGACCTTGTGTTAGGCCTAGACAGAGGGCTCACAGCCTGGTAAAGGGTGCAGTAAAATGTGCAATGTAATGGTGGTGGTAGGTAGATAATGTTAAGGTGGTATTTTTCACACATTCATGGTCGTATTGGCAAAAAAACAGCTGTTTTGGTCTGCAGTCCATAATCCAACATGAAACTCATGCTAACTAATGACTAGAATGAGGCCTTTATTTTGTCATCAAAGGCTAAAAATGCCATGCCCCTAATCTCTCAAATTCGATTGTGTCTATAAGATTAGTGTTGTGTGACATCCCTATTTGGTTACACAAACAAATAGCCCAGCAATTTCACTTTTAAACAGGTTTATCAAAATTGATTGGTTTGACTGCTGCTGGTCTATTTTAGCTAAGAAATCTCTGGATTAAGTCAACCACTGGAGTAGTGGGGATATCTCTCCAACCAAGGTGCATAAATTGAGGAGAAAACTGATGTGAGAATGAAATTTGGCAACTATTGGAGGACAGTGGAAGTTGGAAAAACTGCTTATTTTTTGTTAACCCTAAAACCAATGCTTACAGATTATATATTTCCAAATGGCTTCCTATGGGATACATTTATTTTGTAATTTTTTATTTAACCTTTATTTAACTAGGCAAGTCAGTTAACAACACGTTCTTATTTACAATGACGGCCTACACCGGCCAATCCTGGATGACGCTGGACCAATTGTGCACCGCCCTACGGGACTCCCAGTCATCTGAACCCAGGTCTTCCATGGGAGAAACCAACATCTTAACAATTTTACCAAAAGAACTGCAGAAGGGCATCACTTATTTTGTAGGCTCCACTAGCTCATCACATGACAATGAGATACCATGACCGACTCATGTCTGCAACACACACACCATATGCCTCTAATCGCTCTCTGGGTCGCCATAATCATGCTGTTCTTCAACTGGTCGTTCAGCAGCCTGGATGCCAGTCTGTTTCTGCTCTTTTGCCAACGCCTTTTAGGGAACTGTCATGTTTAGAAATTAAATGGAGTACATGGAGTGAAACTTTAGTTTAACATACTGGTACTACAGTACAGTACCATTTCCTTTAAATGAAACGTTTTCACCGTTCAGTCAAACTAAACGTAACCCTAGTTTGAGGACTGTAAACACGATGGCCTCAGACGGGAGGGCTGCCGTCTTATCGGCTCTCAACCAACCATGCTATTGTTTTTTTTTCGGGTTGTTCGTAACTTGTTTTGTACATAATGTTTCTGCTACCATCTCTTATGACCGGACGGGAGGGATATACAGTGGCTTGCAAAAGTATTCACCCCTTTGGCATTTTTCCTATTTTGTTGCCTTAAAACCTAGAATTAAAATAGATTTTTTGGGGGGGGTGTATCATTTCATTTATACAACATGCCTACCACTTTGAAGATGCTAAATATTTTTTATTGTGAAACAAACAAGAAATAAGCAAAAAAAAAATGAAAACTTGAGGGTGGATAACTATTCACCCCCCCAAATTCAATACTTTGTAGAGCCACCTTTTGCAGCAATTACAGCTGCAAGTCTCTTGAGGTATGTCTCTATAAGCTTGGCACATCTAGCCACATTCTTCAAGGCAAAACTGCTCCAGCTCCTTCAAGTTGGATAGGTTACGCTGGTGTACAGCAATCTTTAAGTCATACCACAGATTCTCAATTGGATTGAGGTCTGGGCTTTGACTAGGCCATTCCAAGACATTTAAATGATTCCCCTTAAACCACTCAAGTGTTGCTTTGGCAGTATGCTTAGGGTCATTGTCCTGCTGGAAGGTGAACCTCCGACACAGTCTCAAATCTCTGGAAGCCTGAAACAGGTTTCCCTCAAGTATTTCTCTGTATTTAGCGCCATCCATCATTCCTTCAATTCTCACCAGTTTCCCAGTCTCTGTTGATGAAAAACATCCCCACAGCATGATGCTGCCACCACCATGCTTCACTGGGGGCATGGTGTTCTCAGGGTGATGAGAGGTGTTGGGTTTGCACCAGACATAGCATTTTCCTTGATGGCCAAAAAGCTCAATTTTAGTCTCATCTGACCAGAGTACCTTCTTCCATGTGTTTGGAGAGTCTCCCACATGCCTTCTGGCGAACACCAAACGTGTTTGCTTATTTCTTTTCTTCAAGCAATAGCTTTTCTCTCACCACTCTTCGGTAAAGCCCAGCTCTGTGGAGTGTATAGTGCTTAAAGTGGTCCAATGGACAGATACTCCAATCTCTGCTGTGGAGCTTTGCAGCTCCTTCAGGGTTATCTTTGGTCTCTTTGTTGCCTCTCTGATTAATGCCCTCCTTGCCTGGTCCGTGAGTTTTGGTGGGCGGCCCTCTCTTGGCAGGTTTATTGTGGTGCCATATTCTTTCAATATTTTAATAATGGATTTAATGGTGCTCCGTGGGATGTTCAAAGATTTTGATTTTTTTTTTATAACCCAACCCTGATCTGTACTTCTCCACAACTTTGTCCCTGACCTGTTTGGAGAGCTC
Source organism: Salmo trutta (assembly GCF_901001165.1). Classification (NCBI taxonomy): domain Eukaryota; kingdom Metazoa; phylum Chordata; class Actinopteri; order Salmoniformes; family Salmonidae; genus Salmo; species Salmo trutta. The sequence goes on from NC_042965.1 coordinate 30,219,044, forward strand.
CTCGGTCTTCATGATCCCGCTTGCTCTGGGGCCTTTCAGAACAGGTGTATATATACAGAGATCCTGTGACAGATCGTGTGACACTTAGATTGCACACAGGTGGACTTTATTTTACTAATTATGTGACTTCTGAAGGTAATTGGTTGCACCAGATCTTATTTAGGGGCTTCATAGCAAAGGGGGTGAATACATATGCACGCACCACTTTACCATTTTACTTTTTTTTCTTTTTTTTAAAAAATTTGGACTATTTCGTGTATGTCTGTTACATGAAATCCAAATACAAATCCAATTAAATTACAGGTTGTGATGCAACAAAATAGGAAAAACACCAAGGGGGATGAATACTTTTGCAAGGCACTGTACTACTACAGACACCCGACTAGGCCCAGATCCCCATGATTCGCTGGAGAAGGAAACTGAGATTTAGTGGAAAAAACTCCGGGTGCCTTGTGAGGATCAGGCAACGAGTGGCTAATCTGCCCTTGCCTTCTGTCCTGCTAACTATTGTTCAATTGTTGGAAAATAAATGGGACGAACTGAAAGCACGTATATCCTACCAACGGGACATTAATGACATCTTATGTTTCACCGAGTCGTGGCTGAATGACAACATTTAGAACATACAGCTGGCGGGTTATACACTCCATCGGCAGGACAGAACAGCCTCTGTAAGACTTCAAACAGGTCAACATTCACAAGGCCGCAGGGCCAAACGGAATACCAGGACGTTTACTCCGAGCATGGGCTGACCAACTGGCAAGTGTCTTTACTGACATTTTCAACCTCTCGCTGTCTGAGTGTATAATACCAACATGTTTCAAGCAGACCACCATAGTCACTGTGCCCAAGACCACTAAGGTAACCTGCCTAAATGACTACCGACCCATAGCACTCACGTCTGTAGCCATGAAATGCTTTGAAAGGCTGGTCATGGCTCACATCAACACCATTATCCAAGAAACCCTAGACCCACTCCAATTTGCATACCGCACCAACAGATTCACAGATGATGCAATCTCTATCGCACTCCACACTGCTCTTTCACACCTGTATAAAAGGAGCACCTATGTGAGAACGTTATTCATTGACTACAGCTCAGTGTTCAACACTATAGTGCCCTCAAAGCTCTTCACGAAGCTAAGGACCCTGGGACTAAACACCTCCCTCTGCAATTGGATCCTGGACTTCCTAACTGGCCGCCCCCAGGTGGTAAGGGTAGGTAACAACACATCCACCATGCTGATCCTCAACACGGGGGCCCCTCAGGGGTGCATGCTCAGCCCCCTCCTGTACTCCCTGTTCACTCATGACTGCACGGCCAGGCACGACTCCAACACCATCATTAAGTTTGCTGATGACACAACAGTGGTAGGCCTGATCACCGACAACGATGAGACAGCCTATAGGGAGGAGATCAGAGACCTGACCATGTGGTGCAAGGACAACAACTTCTCCCTCAACGTGATCAAGCCAAAGGAGATGATTGTGGACTACAGGAAAAGGAGGACCGAGCACACTCCCATTCTCATCGACGGGGCTGCAGTGGAGCAGGTTGAGAGCTTGAAGTTCCTTGGCGTTCACATCACCAACAAACTATCATGGTCCAAACACACCAAGACTGTCATGAAGAGGGCACGATAAAACCTATTCCCCCTCAGGAGACTGAAAAGATTTGGCATGGGTCCTCAGATCCTCAAAAAGTTCTACAGCTGCACCATCGAGAGCATCCTGACGGATTGCATCACTGCCTGGTATGGCAACTGCTCGGCCTCTGACCTCAAGGCACTACAGAGGGTAGTGCGTACAGCCCAGTACATCACTTGGGTCAAGCTTCCTGCCATCCAGGACCTCTATACCAGGTGATATTTTCAAGGACTCCAGCACCCCTAGACATAGACTATTCTCTCTGCTATCGCACGGCAAGCGGTACCAGAACGCCAAGTCTAGGTCCAAGAGGCTCCTAAATAGCCTCTACCCCCAAGCCATAAGACTCCTGAATAGCTTCTCAAATGGCTTCTCCTACTATTTGCAAATACACACCGTTTTCTTAAAACGGCAAAGTTGGTTAAGGACTGGTAAGTAAGAATTTTCACTTGTAAGTAAGCATTTCACTGTTGTATTTGGCGCATGTGACAAATAAAATTTCATTTGATTTGATCATTTGGATGTCCCTACTAGTGGTGTGCGGGTGAGCTGTTTGTTCACCTGCAACCGCCCGCAATTGCTAATACCCCATCCGCAACCGCCCGACTATATGTGATGAAGTGAAAATCAGAGGACTGCACCCAACCCTAACCCGCAAATATAGAAAATGCGCTATCAGCCATAGTCAGAGACTGCAGAACGCTTTTTTGACAGGATGTGCAGGATTGTTTTTGTTGTTACCTGAATTCGATATGTTTACGCTAATCATTTCTGACATTTTGGTAGACTATTTGTTAGTCAACTTGTCTATAATTAGATACATGTAGCTTCTCTTTTGGCTATATTTGTTGCCCTAGAAGACAAAATAAACACTTGCTCAACACAATAATGTAATAGATCGAGTTGACATGGTGAAGTTTTCTCTGTCATCTTTCGCAGAGCAAAGACGTTTTGGGACTGGGGAGAAAATACAATAAAGCAACAACAAAAAAATGAAAAGATTTTCTGTGTAAAATGTCCAAATTACATCAGTTTGACCGATTGGAAGGAAAAAGAAGCTGTGACCCAACGTGTTTCTGATGAGATTTCAGTTCGGCTTCGATGCATATTATATGTGGTTGAAGCAGTATCAGATTGTTTCATGATGAAGACAGCACCTCTACATATGGTATCTAACAGAGCATTGCATTCTCTCAAGACGCATTAAAAAATGAATCATATTCTCCACTCCTAATTGTACTGCAATAAATGTTTAATTCTGTATGGGTTATTATTGAGGATATAGTCCTATTCGCACAGGACTATAATAAATAGAGAACATTGGTTATGTATTTCCAGTTGAAGTCGGAAGTTTACATACACTTATGTTGGAGTTATTAGCTTGTTTTTCAACCACTCCACAAATGTCTTGTTAATAATAAACTATAGTTTTGGGAAGTCGGTTAGGACATCTACTTTGTGCATGACACAAGTCATTTTTCCAAAAATTGTTTACAGACAGATGAACATGTATCACAGTTCCAGTAGGTTAGAAGTTTACATACAATAAATTGACTCTGCCTTTATACAGCTTGGAAAACTACAGAAAATGATGTCATGACTTTAGAAGCTTTTGATAGGCTAATTGACATAATTTGAGTCAATTGGAGGTGTACCTATGGATGTACAGTGCCTTGCGAAAGTATTCGGCCCCCTTGAACTTTTCGACCTTTTGCCACATTTCAGGCTTCAAACATAAAGATATAAAACTGTAATTTTTTGTGAAGAATCAACAACAAGTGGGACACAATCATGAAGTGGAACGAAATGTATTGGATATTTCAAACTTTTTTAACAAATAAAAAACTGAAAAATTGGGCGTGCAAAATTATTCAGCCCCCTTAAGTTAATACTTTGTAGCGCCACCTTTTGCTGCGATTACAGCTGTAAGTCGCTTGGGGTATGTCTCTATCAGTTTTGCACATCGAGAGACTGAAATTTTTGCCCATTCCTCCTTGCAAAACAGCTCGAGCTCAGTGAGGTTGGATGGAGAGCGTTTGTGAACAGCAGTTTTCAGTTCTTTCCACAGATTCTCGATTGGATTCAGGTCTGGACTTTGACTTGGCCATTCTAACACCTGGATATGTTTATTTGTGAACCATTCCATTGTAGATTTTGCTTTATGTTTTGGATCATTGTCTTGTTGGAAGACAAATGTCCGTCCCAGTCTCAGGTCTTTTGCAGATTCCATCAGGTTTTCTTCCAGAATGGTCCTGTATTTGGCTCCATCCATCTTCCCATCAATTTTAACCATCTTCCCTGCCCCTGCTGAAGAAAAGCAGGCCCAAACCATGATGCTGCCACCACCATGTTTGACAGTGGGGATGGTGTGTTCAGGGTGATGCGCTGTGTTGCTTTTACGCCAAACATAACGTTTTGCATTGTTGCCAAAAAGTTCGATTTTGGTTTCATCTGACCAGAGCACCTTCTTCCACATGTTTGGTGTGTCTCCCAGGTGGCTAGTGGCAAACTTTAAACAACACTTTTTATGGATATCTTTAAGAAATGGCTTTCTTCTTGCCACTCTTCCATAAAGGCCAGATTTGTGCAGTATACGACTGATTGTTGTCCTATGGACAGAGTCTCCCACCTCAGCTGTAGATCTCTGCAGTTCATCCAGAGTGATCATGGGCCTCTTGGCTGCATCTCTGATCAGTCTTCACCTTGTATGAGCTGAAAGTTTAGAGGGACGGCCGGGTCTTCGTAGATTTGCAGTGGTCTGATACTCCTTCCATTTCAATATTATCGCTTGCACAGTGCTCCTTGGGATGTTTAAAGCTTGGGAAATCTTTTTGTATCCAAATCCAGCTTTAAACTTCTCTACAACAGTATCTCAGACCTGTCTGGTGTGTTCCTTGTTCTTCATGATGCTCTCTGCGCTTTAAACGGACCTCTGAGACTATCACAGAGCAGGTGCATTTATACGGAGACTTGATTACACACAGGTGGATTCTATTTATCATCATTAGTCATTTAGGTCAACATTGGATCATTTAGAGATCCTCACTGAACTTCTGGAGAGAGTTTGCTGCACTGAAAGTAAAGGGGCTGAATAATTTTGCACAGACAATTTTTAAGTTTTTTATTTGTTAAAAAAGTTTGAAATATCCAATAAATTTCGTTCCACTTCATAATTGTGTCCCACTTGTTGTTGATTCTTCACAAAAAATTACAGTTTTATATCTTTATGTTTGGTGCCTGAAATGTGGCAAAAGGTCGAAAAGTTCAAGGGGGCCGAAATACTTTCGCAAGGCACTGTATTTCAAGACCTACCTTCAAACTCAGTGCCTCTTTGCTTGAAATCATGGGAAAATCAAAACAAATCAGCCAAGACCTCCGAAATTTTTTTTAGACCTCCACAAGTCTGGATCATCCTTGGGAGCAATTTCCAAATGCCTGAAGGTACCACGTTCATCTGTACATTAATAGTACGCAAGTATAAACACCATGGGGCCACGCAGTCGTCGTACCGCTCAGGAAGGAGACGCGTCTCCTAGAGATGAACGTACTTTGGTGCGAAAAGTGCAAATCAATCCCGAACAACAACAAAGTACCTTGTGAAGATGCTGGAGGAAACAGGTACAAAAGTATCTATATCCACAGTAAAACAAGTCCTATATTGACATAACCTGAAAGGCCGCTCAGCAAGGAAGAAGCCACTGCTCTAAAACTGCCATAAAAAAGACAGACTACGGTTTGCAACTGCACATGGGGACTAAGATCGTACTTTTTGGAGAAATGTCCTCTGGTCTGATGAAACAAAAATAGAACTGTTTGGCCCCAATGACCATCGTTATGTTTGGAGGAAAAAGGGGGACTCTTGCAAGCCGAAGAACACCATCCCAACCATGAAGCAAGGGTGTGGCAGCATAAGGCTGTGGGGGTGCTCTGCTGCAGGAGGGACTGGTGCACTTCACAAAATTGACAGCATCATGAGGTAGGAAAATTATGTGGATATATTGAAGCAACATCTCAAGACATCAGTCAGGAAGTTAAAGCTTGGTCGCAAATGGGTCTTCCAAATGGACAATGACCCCAAGCATACTTCCAAAGTTGTGGCAAAATGGCTTAAGGACAACAAAGTCAAGGTATTGGAGTGGCCATCACAAAGCCCTGACCTCAATCTTATAGAACATTTGTGGGCAGAACTGAAAAAGCGTGTGCGAGCAAGAAGGCCTACAGACCTGACTCAGATACACCAGCTCTGTCAGGAGGAATGGGCCAAAATTTACCCAATTTATCGTGGGAAGCTTGTGGAAGGCTGCCTGAAACGTTTGACCCAAGTTAAACAATTTAAAGGCAATGATACCAAATACTAATTGATTGTATGCAAACTTTTGACCCACTGGGAATGTGATTAAAGAAATAAAAGCTGAAATAAATAATTCTCTCTACTATTATACTGACATTTCACATTCTTAAAATGAAGTGGTGATCCTGACTTAAGACAGGGACTTTTTACTAGGATTAAATGTCAGGAATTGTGAAAAACTGAGTTTAAATGTATTTGGATAAGTTGTATGTAAACTTCCGACTTCAACTGTATTACCCCAGAATGTGCGTTATTTCAGTCGCAATATTTTTTTTATGATGCATTTGGCGATGTTCAATTCATTCGCACAAAATGTATGAACAATGGTATTCACTGTGAAAGTCGATACATGTAGGCCCTTCATCTATAGGCTATGTGCAGCACTTCGTTCGATTTATCGAATCAGTTATTTCTTGCTCAAACCGCAAGCAACACCTGTCAAACGCAGATATTTCTCTCGACACATAGGGATGTCGTTTCGCACAGGACTAGTGTTATCAGAGGACTTTGGAATTTGCCAAAAGACAGTAGGTTATTCTTGTTAGTCAATCTCCAGATTTCAGATTCCATTTAACCCATCTAAACAGTAGGCTACAGTTCCCTTGACATGCCATAGGCCCATTTGAAGTCTCGTCTTGTGATTGCGAATTTCTATAATCATCACACATACACCGGCATTGCTATAATTCTCTTTTACCACTTCACCAAATATTTTCCAAACATTACGTTTCTGGCCCTGTCTTCTCCATATTTTCAACTCTCCTTTCGCAGTTTATTTTCTGTCTTATTGCGTTAAACTTCGTCATTTTTGCCTTCGTGGCTTGACGTTAACTTTTTCTGCCCATCCGAAAAGCATTATTTGGCGATTGGCTGTGTAGGCTATTTGGCTGTGTAGGATAAGTTTAGGCTTATGCAGTAATACCCGATAGCCGAAAACAATGAAAGAAAAACCTCAATGTAGCCTATATAAACTGAACAATAATTATATTTTTGAAGCTATTGTTTCTCTTTATTCAACCCGCCATTCAGCCACCCGCCCTTTAGCCACACATAATTTAATGACCTTAAACCCGTGTGCCCCGTAGAGTTAACCGTGGGGACTGCGGGTTATGAGTCAATCTGCGCATCACTAGGCCATACCTGTCACGACTGTCTGAATGATCGGACCAAAATGCAGCGTGTTCGTAGTTCCACATATTTATTTATTCCATGAAACTAAATGCTATACACTAAATACTTGAAACACAAAAAACAACAAACCGTGACGCAGAGAGGAAAGCACACTACTCAAAAGATAATAACCCACAAAAACAGGTGGGACAAACATCAACTTAAATATGACCTCCAATTAGAGGTAACGAGGATCAGCTGCCTCCAATTGGAGATCAACCCAAACAACACCAACATAGAAATACAAAACTAGAAACTGAACATAGAAATACAAAAACAGACAAACACCCCCTGTCACGCCCTGACCTACTCTACCATAGAAAATAACAACTTACTATGGTCAGGACGTGACACTACCACATGAAGCTGAAATTTAAAGAGGTTAAGGTAAGGGTTAAAGTTAGGGTTTGGTAAAGGATAAAATGAAGGTAAGGGTGAGGGTAGGGTTAAGACGTTCCAAGGAAACCGGATAGCACGCACTTGACCAGAACTAGTTGGAAAACGTAGAAAATTCACTCAAACTCTGTTTCATTTTTCCGATCATGCTCACTGTTAATATAAGACTAATAAAGTCTATCTATAAATTTGATAGCAAATGAGATATTCTTGGTTTATTATTCCCACTAAAAAATGTATAAATTTGCTGGCCAGGAACCTTGGGAATTGGATAACTTGTATATGGACACATTAGTAGCAGTACTCAGCTACTAATCACTAAAGATGGAGCATTGTTTGTCTTTGAAATTATTGCATTTTAAATTGTTTTGTATTCAATTGTATTATCTAACTTGTTCTTGGAGTTATTTTTCTTAATGAATGTGTGAGGCAGATTGCAAGATGAGCTGCTAGCTAGCTGGCTAACCATTTTGACAAATGCAAACGTTAACTAGCTAGCTAGATAGTCAGCTAGTTAACCAACACATTGATAACTTCAATATGCTTCTGTTGTTCTTGAAGTTGAGTTAGCAAATTAAATTTGCAAGTACCACTTTAAATCTTATGAAACAATAATACATTCCCTCATTCCTTTATCTTCTTTTGAGTTTGAAGTTGAAAATGTTTCACCCTAATAACTATTCACGTATTAGCTACAATGCAAAGGCAGTGATTCATTGGCCCACCTTGTAGATAATTGTACGGTAGAGAACGTAGACAAGTCAGCATATGAGAGTAGATATTTAATTGTGGGTTTGATTGTGTTTGCATACTTTAGCTTATCAAATCTCTTAGGACAGAGTTAAATGCCCCTTATCTAAGCCTGTCTATGCATACTTTACAATAACACTATAGTTAGATAACGTTAGCTAGTTCGTTTTAGTCATGATGAAGGCTGAAGCATTTCATGAGGCTAAGGAGGCTTATATAAAATGAAGCATAGCGGTAGCTTTTGTTTAGCATTTTCTGGTCCTCATTCCTATTTTCTGAATGCTATGTTGAGAATAAAACATATAAGTTGTTGGTGCTTGATTTAAAGTTGTAGTTTTAACCAACCCTTGCGTGTCAAACCTTTACACACACACACACACACACACACACACACACACACACACACACACACACACACACGGAAGCACTTCATAAACTATATTAGCCTATCCTCTTCTCAGGCATGTTAAAGCAAATGGATTTTTCCTTCAGAAAAAAGAACACTGAAATGGCTATAGCTAACTACTCCTACTCTCCCACCAATTAAAACATAATTGCTTGGATAAATCATGATAACCTAGCTAGATAAACATGTCAGATTAGAGTTGACGTTATCTGCTGTCTGAGAAACAGCCAGAGACCTGTGTTAAAACAGCTTGTCAGAGTGATGGATTATCACATAATAGCTGTAGGGCCTAAATCTTAAATGGAAGACAGACAAAGTTAGTTTATGTATTTTGAGGACATTCTATCCATAGCCAAACAAAGTTGCGATGAGCGTAATAGATCATCTAGGCTGTATCCTGTTCCTAATACGTATGCTTCAGTAGTCAAAGACACTGACTTACTGTACGGTTTATGAAGGATCACAAATTATATCCTGTTAGCACAGCACACTGTAGGTTAATCATGAATCAGAGGCTGTGTCCCAAATGGCACCCCATTCCCTATGTAGTGTAGTGCACAACTTTTACCAGGGCCCATATAGGGCACTATAAAGGGAATAGGGTGCCATTTGGAATGTAAAACAAAAAGCAAGCCATCCCTCCTACTCCACGGCGGTTGATGGTCTCCCAGTCTGGCAGTGGTTTCCATTATAAAACAGGATAGGATTATGAATGGTTAACGTTAGCCGTCCTAATTCATTGTCTTCAATTCATAGATCAGTGTTCCATGTCATTTGATTCCTTGTTCATACTATTGTTTAAGAATAGCCTAGTCTTATTTGAGATGCATAGGATACATATTTTGTTTTCAACTGTGCTCCATTTGTTAACTTTCATTATTTGTCAGTGTTCCTATGCAAGATAAAACAAGCTTCATAGCAGACCGAGTCCACACTGTATTGTAATCTTTGCAACAGGAAACTGCAATCTGTTTTTCATTCTGCCAAAAATGGCAGCCATGTTATTAGATGGCAGCTATGTTATTAAATGGAAGCCATGTTATTTTGTAAACAGAATAAGTTAATCAGTTAATCAGATAAATGAGGCTTATTGATATGGTTGTTGTTCCTGCTACGTCATGCAATAGATGTTAAATAAATTTGACTATTAGGCCTAAATAATTTGTTTGTGGTAGAAATCCAAATTGCCTGGTGTGTACATCTAGGCTGTCAACTATGTGTGCGATCTAGGCCTAAACATGTATTCATTATGTGTTAAATGCTCACTGAGCTCTTCAACTAAAGCAAGTTTTCCCTCTCCTTCCTTCCTTCCTTCCTTCCTTCCTTCCTTCCTTCCTTCCTTCCTTCCTTCCTTCATTCCTTCCTTCCTTCCTTCCTTCCTTCCTTCCAGTCTCACAGCTTGCAGGATATGAGGCAGCAGGCGGCTACTGCTGCCAAAGTGTTCATCCAGAGAGACTACACCAGCGGCACTGTCTGCCATTTCCAGAACATGTTCCCTTCTGAACTGGAGAACAGGCTACGCTATAGCACTCTGATAGCACTGTGATCACAATAAATAAGATTGCATGGACAGGGAGAACCAGGGTCCGTATCCAAGCATCTCAGAGTAGAACATTGGTCGTAAGTGCTCAGAATAGCCATTTTAATCCTACTCTAATGAGTAAAAATAAAAGCTATGCATGAAGCCTCTTTAGTCACAAATCCAACCGAGTTGGCTGATATTTAGGAGACCTCATGAGGTTAAGAGTTAACAGCATGTGTCTTGATAATAGAAAAATTCAGTCAGGAAGTCAGTGGTTCCTGCACCACATACAATTGCTTTGGAGTTGTTCAAATAATATGTTGATATTTCTATATGATCAATCCATAAATAATCTAGGGTTACATGCAGCATAATCTCTTGCGCTTTTGACAATTATTTCATATGAGGCTTATTTCACATGATATGTCTAAATACTTTTTGCCACTAGGCTAATAAATAAACATATTTTCAAATATTTAATGACCTACATCATGTTATTTCATGTTATCATTTTGGAGCACAACATCACGTTGTTAAAAAAAAGATGCCTAAATTAGGCATGCCTATAAATTGGTCAATTAAAGCCTTCTAAGGGGCTTACAGTGCATTCGGAAAGTATTCAGACCCCTTGACTTTTTCACATTTTGTTACATTACAACCTTATTCTAAAATTGATGAAATCGTTTTTTTCCCCCCTCATCAGTGTATACACAATAACCCATAATGACAAAGTTAAAACAGGTTTTTAGAAATGTTTGCAAATGTATAAAAAAACTGATATCACGTTTACATAAGTATTCAAACCCTTTCCTTAGTACTTTGTTGAAGCACAATTCAAAGGGTCTGAATACTTATGTATTTTATGAATTGCTTCCATTTCTTGAAACATGTTTTTGGTTTGTCATTATGGGGTATTGTGTGTAGATTTATGAGGGAAAAAAATTATTGAATCAATTTTAGAATAAGGTTGTAACATAACAAAATGTGCAAAATGTCAAGGGGTCTGAATACTTTCTGAAAGCACTGTTTGTTAACTTTGATTGTGTTAGATGAAAATAATAGACCTTCCAAACGTTGTCTGCAACATCATTGGCAAGTGACTTGATGTACTGTGCCAAATCTATTTAGAGATGTTAAAGGGGAGTGTGTTGACTATTGTATTATTGTAAAAATTCAGCTTTTAACAACCTTCAGAATTGGTTAAAACAAAGGTTATGCATGCCAATATTTTTTGGAATGATTAACAGGATGCAAAATGATTGTGTCAGGCGAAAAATTAGGTAAAACATTTTACAAATGCAACATTTGATGTACAGTCACATACAGTGCCTTTAGAAAGTATTCAGGCCCCTTGACTTTTTCCACATTTTGTTACATTATAGCTTTATTCTAAAATGTATTAAATAGTTTTTTCCCTCATCAGTCAACACACAATACCCCATAATGACAAATCAAAACAGGTTTTTAGAAATGTTTGCAAATGTATATGGATATCACATTTACATAAGTATTCAGACCCTTTACTCTGAAGATCCTCTCAAGCTCTGTCAGGCTGTATGTGGAGCGTCGCTCCACAGCTATTTTCAGATCTCTCCAGAGATGTTCGATTGGATTCA